>NC_058081.1:498991785-499302069 GCF_014858855.1 Bufo gargarizans
TGGTGCCAGTAGTAGTTACCAGGCCTCTCCTGAACCTAAGGTTGCACTTCAAGACAGATTTTCGGGGGAAGTGATAATTTCATTTGGTTTAGAGATTTGTGTAAATTGTTCTTAAAGTCTTCTCTCATCTGGGGATAAGAGTCAAAGAGTTGGTATTATAATTTTGTTGCTTAAAAGGGAGGCTCAGTCTTGGGCTTTTTGTCTACCGACTGGATCACAGTCCCTCAGGTTGGTAGATACATTTTTCTGAGCTCTAGGTCTTATCTTTGATTAACCGGATTGGATCTCCCTGGCCGAGACTAATTTACGTCATTTACAGCAGGGAGAGTGTGCTGTGGACATCTATTGCTCTGAATTTAGGGTACGAAGTGGTATGATCAAGCTCTCCGTAGCCAATTCTGTCAGGGGTTATCCGAAAGGCTAAAGGACGTGTTGGCTTTTCACGAAAATCCTGAGTCATTGGAAGCGGCTATGTCCCTTGCCGTATGTATTGATAGATGCCCAAAAGGGAGATCTAAGGTCCCTCCCTCTCAGGACGAATCATCATATAACGTGGAGGCTTCCCCTGACACTTTGGGTGAGTTTATGTATGGTGATGAACCTATACAGTTAGGGGGAGCTACCCCTGGGCCTGCTTGCAAGGGTTTTAGTCATAAGAAGGGAGTATGTTTTTACTGAGGAAAAAGAGGACATTTTGTTAATGTTTGTCCTTACATTCAGCGTCAAGGTGAAAACAAAAAGAAAAATAAACTTTAGTTCCCATCTTACTCTAGGTGGTGTGGGTGGTGAGTTAGAAAACGTACTTTTGTAATTTACTGGTAGTACCCGATTTCTCCTGTCTGCCGATGTGGCGCTAGAGTCCAAAACTGTGGGAACTGAGGTGTTTATTGACATCGGGGCAGGGGTTAACCTAGTTGATGGTCAGTTTGTCCGTATGCATGGATTAACTACAATTGCATTGGAAAAAAAATATTTTGGTGTTGTTTGTCACAGATGGTGCAGGACATCCCTTTAAGAGTAGGTGATTTTCATCAGGAATTCATTTCGTGTTTTGTGCTGGAGGGTCTGCCTGCTTCGTTGGTTCTAGGTTTACATTGGTTAAGTAAACATAATCCTGCCACCGACTGGCCAGCAAGACAGATTCTCGATTGGAGTAATTATTGCATGGACAACTGTCTTAATACATCTCTTTTTGTCTTAACCACTAAAGCTGTATCCACTTTCATTTCAGATTTTTATGATGTTTTTTCTTAGAGTGGTTGCCAGACTTTACCCCCACATCGGGAATATGATTGTCCCATCAATCTTATTCCTGGAGCGAAGTTGCCCAAATCTAGGTTATATAACCTTTCTGAACCCCAAAAAGCACCCATGCGAGAGTATATTGCCGAAAGTTTGGCTAAGGGACATATTAGACCTTCCAAATCTTCGCTGGCAGCAGGGTTTTTCTTTGTAAAGAAGAAAGACAGAACTCTTAGGCCATGTCTGGACTTCTGTGAGCTCAATCAGATTACAGTCTGTGATCCGTACTCTCTTCCTTTGATTCCTCACTTGTTTAATCAGATTGTTGGTGCCAATGTGTTCTCCAAGTTTGACTTAAGGGGGCATATAATCTGGTCAGGATCAAGGAAACGGATGAATGGAAGACATTGTTTAATACCCCAGAGGGTCATTTTGAGAATCTGGTCATGCTGTTTGGATTAACTAATGCTCCTGCGGTTTTCCAGGATTTTGTTAATGATATCTTTCATCATCTGGTTGGGAAATTTGTTGTGTATCTGGATGACATACTAATTTATTCTCCAGACATGGAGACTAGAGTTGAGCGAACACCTGGATGTTCGGGTTCGAGAAGTTCGGCCGAACATCCCGGAAATGTTCGGGTTCGGGATCCGAACCCGATCCGAACTTCGTCCCGAACCCGAACCCCATTGAAGTCAATGGGGACCCGAACTTTTCGGCACTAAAAAGGCTGTAAAACAGCCCAGGAAAGAGCTAGAGGGCTGCAAAAGGCAGCAACATGTAGGTAAATCCCCTGCAAACAAATGTGGATAGGGAAATGAATTAAAATAAAAATTAAATAAATAAAAATTAACCAAAATCAATTGGAGAGAGGTTCCATAGCAGAGAATCTGGCTTCCCGTCACCCACCACTGGAACAGTCCATTCTCAGATATTTAGGCCCCGGCACCCAGGCAGAGGAGAGAGGTCCCGTAACAGAGAATCTGTCTTCATGTCAGCAGAGAATTAGTCTGCATGTCATAGCAGAGAATGAGGCTTCACGTCAGCCACCACTGCAACAGTCCATTGGCATATATTTAGGCCCAGCACCCAGGCAGAGGAGGGAGGTCCCGTAACAGAGAATCTGTCTTCATGTCAGCAGAGAATTAGTCTGCATGTCATAGCAGAGAATGAGGCTTCACGTCAGCCACCACTGCAACAGTCCATTGGCATATATTTAGGCCCAGCACACACACAGGCAGAGGAGAGAGGTCCCGTAACAGAGAATCTGTCTTCATGTCAGCAGAGAATTAGTCTGCATGTCATAGCAGAGAATGAGGCTTCACGTCAGCCACCACTGCAACAGTCCATTGGCATATATTTAGGCCCAGCACACACACAGGCAGAGGAGAGAGGTCCCGTAACAGAGAATCTGGCTTCATGTCAGCAGAGAATCAGTCTGCATGTCATAGCAGAGAATGAGGCTTCACGTCAGCCACCACTGCAACAGTCCATTGGCATATATTTAGGCCCAGCACACACACAGGCAGAGGAGAGAGGTCCCGTAACAGAGAATCTGTCTTCATGTCAGCAGAGAATCAGTCTGCATGTCATAGCAGAGAATGAGGCTTCACGTCAGCCACCACTGCAACAGTCCATTGGCATATATTTAGGCCCAGCACCCAGGCAGAGGAGGGAGGTCCCGTAACAGACAATCTGTCTTCATGTCAGCAGAGAATTAGTCTGCATGTCATAGCAGAGAATGAGGCTTCACGTCAGCCACCACTGCAACAGTCCATTGGCATATATTTAGGCCCAGCACCCAGGCAGAGGAGGGAGGTCCCGTAACAGAGAATCTGGCTTCATGTCAGCAGAGAATTAGTCTGCATGTCATAGCAGAGAATCAGGCTTCATGTCAGCCACCACTGCAACAGTCCATTGGCATATATTTAGGCCTAGCACACAGGCAGAGCAGAGAGGTCCCGTAACAGACGATCTGGCTTCATGTCAGCAGAGAATCAGTCTGCATGTCATAGCAGAGAATGAGGCTTCACGTCAGCCACCACTGCAACAGTCCATTGGCATATATTTAGGCCTAGCACACAGGCAGAGGAGAGAGGTCCCGTAACAGACAATCTGGCTTCATGTCAGCAGAGAATCAGTCTGCATGTCATAGCAGAGAATGAGGCTTCACGTCACCCACCACTGCAACAGTCCATTGGCATATATTTAGGCCTAGCACACAGGCAGAGCAGAGAGGTCCCGTAACAGACAATCTGGCTTCATGACAGCAGAGAATCAGTCTGCATGTCATAGCAGAGAATGAGGCTTCACGTCACCCACCACTGCAACAGTCCATTGGCATATATTTAGGCCTAGCACACAGGCAGAGCAGAGAGGTCCCGTAACAGACGATCTGGCTTCATGTCAGCAGAGAATCAGTCTGCATGTCATAGCAGAGAATGAGGCTTCACGTCACCCACCACTGCAACAGTCCATTGGCATATATTTAGGCCTAGCACACAGGCAGAGCAGAGAGGTCCCGTAACAGACAATCTGGCTTCATGTCAGCAGAGAATCAGTCTGCATGTCATAGCAGAGAATCAGGCTTCACGTCAGCCACCACTGCAACAGTCCATTGTCATAAATTTAGGCCCAGCACCCAGGCAGAGGAGAGAGGTCCCGTAACAGACAATCTGGCTTCATGTCAGCAGAGAATTAGTCTGCATGTCATAGCAGAGAATCAGGCTTCATGTCAGCCACCACTGCAACAGTCCATTGGCATATATTTAGGCCTAGCACACAGGCAGAGGAGAGGTTCATTCAACTTTGGGTAGCCTCGCAATATAATGGTAAAATGAAAATAAAAATAGGATTGAATGAGGAAGTGCCCTGGAGTCCAATAATATATGGTTATGGGGAGGTAGTTAATGTCTAATCTGGACAAGGGACGGACAGGTCCTGTGGGATCCATGCCTGGTTCATTTTTATGAACGTCAGCTTGTCCACATTGGCTGTAGACAGGCGGCTGCGTTTGTCTGTAATGACGCCCCCTGCCGTGCTGAATACATGTTCAGACAAAACGCTGGCTGCCGGGCAGGCCAGCACCTCCAAGGCATAAAAGGCTAGCTCTGGCCACGTGGACAATTTAGAGACCCAGAAGTTGAATGGGGCCGAACCATCAGTCAGTACGTGGAGGGGTGTGCACACGTACTGTTCCACCATGTTAGTGAAATGTTGCCTCCTGCTAACACGTTGCGTATCAGGTGGTGGTGCAGTTAGCTGTGGCGTGTTGACAAAAGTTTTCCACATCTCTGCCATGCTAACCCTGCCCTCAGAGGAGCTGGCCGTGACACAGCTGCCTTGGCGACCTCTTGCTCCTCCTCTGCCTTGGCCTTGGGCTTCCACTTGTTCCCCTGTGACATTTGGGAATGCTCTCAGTAGCGCGTCTACCAACGTGCGCTTGTACTCACGCATCTTCCTATCACGCTCCAGTGCAGGAAGTAAGGTGGGCACATTGTCTTTGTAGCGTGGATCCAGCAGGGTGGCAACCCAGTAGTCCGCACAGGTTAAAATGTGGGCAACTCTGCTGTCGTTGCGCAGGCACTGCAGCATGTAGTCGCTCATGTGTGCCAGGCTGCCCAGGGGTAAGGACAAGCTGTCCTCTGTGGGAGGCGTATCGTCATCGTCCTGCCTTTCCCCCCAGCCACGCACCAGTGATGGACCCGAGCTGCGTTGGGTGCCACCCCGCTGTGACCATGCTTCATCCTCATCCTCCTCCACCTCCTCCTCATCCTCGTCCTCCTCGTCCTCCAGTAGTGGGCCCTGGCTGGCCACATTTGTACCTGGCCTCTGCTGTTGCCAAAAACCTCCCTCTGAGTCACTTCGAAGAGACTGGCCTGAAAGTGCTAAAAATGACCCCTCTTCCTCCTCCTCCTCCTCCTCCTGGGCCACCTCCTCTTCCATCATCGCCCTAAGTGTTTTCTCAAGGAGACATAGAAGTGGTATTGTAACGCTGATAACGGTGTCATCGCCACTGGCCATGTTGGTGGAGTACTCGAAACAGCGCAACAGGGCACACAGGTCTCGCATGGAGGCCCAGTCATTGGTGGTGAAGTGGTGCTGTTCTGTAGTGCGACTGACCCGTGCGTGCTGCAGCTGAAACTCCACTATGGCCTGCTGCTGCTCGCACAGTCTGTCCAGCATGTGCAAGGTGGAGTTCCACCTGGTGGGCACGTCGCATATGAGGCGGTGAGCGGGAAGGCCGAAGTTACGCTGTAGCGCAGACAGGCGAGCAGCAGCAGGATGTGAACGCCGGAAGCGCGAACAGACGGCCCGCACTTTATGCAGCAACTCTGACATGTCGGGGTAGTTGTGAATGAACTTCTGCACCACCAAATTCAGCACATGCGCCAAGCAAGGGATGTGCGTCAAATTGGCTAGTCCCAGAGCTGCAACGAGATTTCGCCCATTATCACACACCACCAGGCCGGGCTTGAGGCTCACCGGCAGCAACCACTCGTCGGTCTGTTGTTCAATACCCCGCCACAACTCCTGTGCGGTGTGGGGCCTGTCCCCCAAACATATGAGTTTCAGAATGGCCTGCTGACGTTTACCCCGGGCTGTGCTGAAGTTGGTGGTGAAGGTGTGTGGCTGACTGGATGAGCAGGTGGAAGAAGAGGAGGAGGAAGCCGAGAAGGAGGAGGTGGCAACAGGAGGCAAAGAATGTTGCCCTGCGATCCTTGGCGGCGGAAGGACGTGCGCCAAACAGCTCTCCGCCTGGGGCCCAGCTGCCACTACATTTACCCAGTGTGCAGTTAGGGAGATATAGCGTCCCTGGCCGTGCTTACTGGTCCACGTATCTGTGGTTAGGTGGACCTTGCTACAGATGGCGTTGCGCAGTGCACACTTGATTTTATCGGATACTTGGTTGTGCAGGGAAGGCACGGCTCTCTTGGAGAAGTAGTGCCGGCTGGGAACAACATACTGTGGGACAGCAAGCGACATGAGCTGTTTGAAGCTGTCTGTGTCCACCAGCCTAAATGACAGCATTTCATAGGCCAGTAGTTTAGAAATGCTGGCATTCAGGGCCAGGGATCGAGGGTGGCTAGGTGGGAATTTACGCTTTCTATCAAATGTTTGTGAGATGGAGAGCTGAACGCTGGCGTGTGACATGGTTGAGACGCTTGGTGACGGAGGTGGTGGTGGTGGTGTTGGTGGTACATCCCCTGTTTGCTGGGCGGCAGGTGCCAACGTTCCTCCAGAGGCGGAGGAAGAGGCCGAGGCGGCAGCAGCAGAATAGGCCGAGGCGGCAGCAGCAGAAGAGGTAGCAGGGGGAGCCTGAGTGACTTCCTTGGTTTTAAGGTGTTTACTCCACTGCAGTTCATGCTTTGCATGCAGGTGCCTGGTCATGCAGGTTGTGCTCAGGTTCAGAACGTTAATGCCTCGCTTCAGGCTCTGATGGCACAGCGTGCAAACCACTCGGGTCTTGTCGTCAGCACATTGTTTGAAGAAGTGCCATGCCAGGGAACTCCTTGAAGCTGCCTTTGGGGTGCTCGGTCCCAGATGGCGGCGGTCAGTAGCAGGCGGAGTCTCTTGGCGGCGGGTGTTCTGCTTTTGCCCACTGCTCCCTCTTTTGCTACGCTGTTGGCTCGGTCTCACCACTGCCTCTTCCTCCGAACTGTGAAAGTCAGTGGCACGACCTTCATTCCATGTGGGGTCTAGGACCTCATCGTCCCCTGCATCGTCTTCCACCCAGTCTTGATCCCTGACCTCCTGTTCAGTCTGCACACTGCAGAAAGACGCAGCAGTTGGCACCTGTGTTTCGTCATCATCAGAGACATGCTGAGGTGGTATTCCCATGTCCTCATCATCAGGAAACATAAGTGGTTGTGCGTCAGTGCATTCTATGTCTTTCACCGCTGGGGAAGGGCTAGGTGGATGCCCTTGGGAAACCCTGCCAGCGGAGTCTTCAAACAGCATAAGAGACTGCTGCATAACTTGAGGCTGAGACAGTTTCCCTGGTATGCATGGGGGTGATGTGACAGACTGATGGGGTTGGTTTTCAGGCGCCATCTGTGCGCTTTCTGCAGAAGACTGGGTGGGAGATAATGTGAACGTGCTGGATCCACTGTCGGCCACCCAATTGACTAATGCCTGTACCTGCTCAGGCCTTACCATCCTTAGAACGGCATTGGGCCCCACCATATATCGCTGTAAATTCTGGCGGCTACTGGGACCTGAGGTAGTTGGTACACTAGGACGTGTGGATGTGGCAGAACGGCCACGTCCTCTCCCAGCACCAGAGGGTCCACTAACACCACCACGACCATGTCCACGTCCGCGTCCCTTACTAGATGTTTTTCTCATTGTTATGGTTCACCACAACAACAAATATATTATTTGGCCCAATGTATTGTATTCAAATTCAGCGGGATATAAATTTGAGGCCTAGTATTTAGGCGCTGGGTGACCGGTATGGATTTAGTGACAGAATTAGACTTGGAAATGCACAGAAGCGTGTGTGTGTGAAGTTATTCTGAATGACCCAATGTGCACCTTGAATATTATATACCCTTTTAGGGATAGATTTCAAATAGCTCTGATATAGCAGAAACCACTAAATTATGAAATTGCTAAATTGGGAATTGTATTTCAACCCAGAACAAAAAATGTGCTTTGACGGACACTAAATAACTTTCCCAGCCACAACAGGACAGCGTTAACGAGAGATTTAGCAGGATATAAATTTGAGGCCTAGTATTTAGGCGCTGGGTGACCGGTATGGATTTAGTGACAGAATTAGACTTGGAAATGCACAGAAGCGTGTGTGTGTGAAGTTATTCTGAATGACCCAATGTGCACCTTGAATATTATATACCCTTTTAGGGATAGATTTCAAATAGCTCTGATATAGCAGAAACCACTAAATTATGAAATTGCTAAATTGGGAATTGTATTTCAACCCAGAACAAAAAATGTGCTTTGACGGACACTAAATAACTTTCCCAGCCACAACAGGACAGCGTTAACGAGAGATTTAGCAGGATATAAATTTGAGGCCTAGTATTTAGGCGCTGGGTGACAGGTATGGGTTTAGTGACAGAATTAGACTTAGAAATACACAGTAGCGGGTGTGTGTGAAGTTATTCTGAATGACCCAATGTGCACCTTGAATATTATATACCCTTTTAGGGATAGATTTCAAATAGCTCTGATATAGCAGAAACCACTAAATTATGAAATTGCTAAATTGGGAATTGTATTTCTACCCAGAACAAAAAATGTGCTTTGACGGACACTAAATAACTTTCCCAGCCACAACAGGACAGCGTTAACGAGAGATTTAGCAGGATATAAATTTGAGGCCTAGTATTTAGGCGCTGGGTGACAGGTATGGGTTTAGTGACAGAATTAGACTTGGAAATACACAGTAGCGGGTGTGTGTGAAGTTATTCTGAATGACCCAATGTGCACCTTGAATATTATATACCCTTTTAGGGATAGATTTCAAATAGCTCTGATATAGCAGAAACCACTAAATTATGAAATTGCTAAATTGGGAATTGTATTTCAACCCAGAACAAGAAATGTGCTTGAACGGACACTAAATAACTCGCCCAGCTACAGCACTAAGGACAGATTTAGCTGGATATAAATTTGAGGCCTAGTATTTAGGCGCTGGGTGACAGGTATGGGTTTAGTGACAGAATTAGACTTGGAAATGCACAGTAGCGGGTGTGTGAAGTTATTCTGAATGTCCCTATGTGCACCTTCAATATGATCTACCCTTTTAGGGATAGATTTCAAATAGCTCTGATATAGCAGAAACCACTAAATTATGAAATTGCTAAATTGGGAATTGTATTTCAACCCAGAACAAGAAATGTGCTTGAACGGACACTAAATAACTCGCCCAGCTACAGCACTAAGGACAGATTTAGCTGGATATAAATTTGAGGCCTAGTATTTAGGCGCTGGGTGACAGGTATGGGTTTAGTGACAGAATTAGACTTAGAAATACACAGTAGCGGGTGTGTGTGAAGTTATTCTGAATGACCCAATGTGCACCTTGAATATTATATACCCTTTTAGGGATAGATTTCAAATAGCTCTGATATAGCAGAAACCACTAAATTATGAAATTGCTAAATTGGGAATTGTATTTCAACCCAGAACAAAAAATGTGCTTTGACGGACACTAAATAACTTTCCCAGCCACAACAGGACAGCGTTAACGAGAGATTTAGCAGGATATAAATTTGAGGCCTAGTATTTAGGCGCTGGGTGACAGGTATGGGTTTAGTGACAGAATTAGACTTGGAAATACACAGTAGCGGGTGTGTGTGAAGTTATTCTGAATGACCCAATGTGCACCTTGAATATTATATACCCTTTTAGGGATAGATTTCAAATAGCTCTGATATAGCAGAAACCACTAAATTATGAAATTGCTAAATTGGGAATTGTATTTCAACCCAGAACAAGAAATGTGCTTGAACGGACACTAAATAACTCGCCCAGCTACAGCACTAAGGACAGATTTAGCTGGATATAAATTTGAGGCCTAGTATTTAGGCGCTGGGTGACAGGTATGGGTTTAGTGACAGAATTAGACTTGGAAATGCACAGTAGCGGGTGTGTGAAGTTATTCTGAATGTCCCTATGTGCACCTTCAATATGATCTACCCTTTTAGGGATAGATTTCAAATAGCTCTGATATAGCAGAAACCACTAAATTATGAAATTGCTAAATTGGGAATTGTATTTCAACCCAGAACAAGAAATGTGCTTGAACGGACACTAAATAACTCGCCCAGCTACAGCACTAACGACAGATTTAGCTGGATATGAATTTGAGGCCTAGTATTTAGGCGCTGGGTGACAGGTATGGGTTTAGTGACAGAATTAGACTTGGAAATACACAGTAGCGGGTGTGTGTGAAGTTATTCTGAATGACCCAATGTGCACCTTGAATATTATATACCCTTTTAGGGATAGATTTCAAATAGCTCTGATATAGCAGAAACCACTAAATTATGAAATTGCTAAATTGGGAATTGTATTTCAACCCAGAACAAGAAATGTGCTTGAACGGACACTAAATAACTCGCCCAGCTACAGCACTAAGGACAGATTTAGCTGGATATAAATTTGAGGCCTAGTATTTAGGCGCTGGGTGACAGGTATGGGTTTAGTGACAGAATTAGACTTGGAAATGCACAGTAGCGGGTGTGTGAAGTTATTCTGAATGTCCCTATGTGCACCTTCAATATGATCTACCCTTTTAGGGATAGATTTCAAATAGCTCTGATATAGCAGAAACCACTAAATTATGAAATTGCTAAATTGGGAATTGTATTTCAACCCAGAACAAGAAATGTGCTTGAACGGACACTAAATAACTCGCCCAGCTACAGCACTAACGACAGATTTAGCTGGATATGAATTTGAGGCCTAGTATTTAGGCGCTGGGTGACAGGTATGGGTTTAGTGACAGAATTAGACTTGGAAATGCACAGTAGCGGGTGTGTGAAGTTATTCTGAATGACCCTATGTGCACCTTGAATATTATATACCCTTTTAGGGATAGATTTCAAATAGCTCTGATACAGCAGAAACCACTAAATTTTTAAATTGCTAAATTGGGAATTGTATTTCAACCCAGAACAAAAAATGTGCTTTGACGGACACTAAATAACTTTCCCAGCCACAACAGGACAGCGGTAACGAGAGATTTAGCGGGATATAAATTTGAGGCCTAGTATTTAGGCGTTGGGTGACCGGTATGGATTTAGTGACAGAATTAGACTGGGATATGGCCAAAAAATAACCACACTATTGCTGGTTAAATGCACTTGGTGATGGGCGCAGCTTGCCCCTGATGTAGTATATGGCCAAAAAATGAACAGACTATTGCTGGTTAAATGCACTTGGTGTCACAGCTTGACCAACCACACTACTGAGGGTTAAATGCACTTGGTGACGGGCGCAGCTTGCCCCTGATGTAGTATATGGCCAAAAAATGAACAGACTATTGCTGGTTAAATGCACTTGGTGACGGGCGCAGCTTGCCCCTGATTTAGTATATGGCCAAAAAATGAACAGACTATTGCTGGTTAAATGCACTTGGTGTGATAGCTTGACCAACCACACTACTGAGGGTTAAATGCACTTGGTGACGGGCGCAGCTTGCCCCTGATGTAGTATATGGCCAAAAAATAAACAGACTATTGCTGGTTAAATGCACTTGGTGTGACAGCTTCACCCTGATGTAGGCTTTAGCCAAAAAACAAACGCACCATTGAGGGTTAAATGCACTTGGTGACAGGCGCAGCTTGCCCCTGATGTAGTATATGGCCAAAAAATAAACAGACTATTGCTGGTTAAATGCACTTGGTGTGACAGCTTCACCCTGATGTAGGCTTTAGCCAAAAAACAACCACACCATTGAGGGTTAAATGCACTTGGTCTCAGCTTGTGCTGGCGCACCACAAGACACAAAATGGCCGCCGATCACCCCAGAAAAATGTGACTGACAAACGGTCTGGGCAGCCTAAAAACAGTGAGCAATTGAGGATCAGCAGCTCAATGATCCACAGCTGCAGATCGATCAGTTAATCAAGTCCTTTGGAGGAGTTAATCTGCCTAATCTCGCCCTACTGTCGCAGCCGCAACCTCTCCCTACGCTAATCAGAGCAGAGTGACGGGCGGCGCTATGTGACTCCAGCTTAAATAGAGGCTGGGTCACATGGTGCTCTGGCCAATCACAGCCATGCCAATAGTAGGCATGGCTGTGATGGCCTCTTGGGGCAAGTAGTATGACGCTTGTTGATTGGCTGCTTTGCAGCCTTTCAAAAAGCGCCAAGAAAGCGTCACAAAAGCGCGAAGAAAGCGACGAACACCGAACCCGAACCCGGACTTTTACGAAAATGTCCGGGTTCGGGTCCGTGTCACGGACACCCCAAAATTCGGTACGAACCCGAACTATACAGTTCGAGTTCGCTCATCCCTAATGGAGACTTATCAGGATCGCGCGAGACAGGTGTTACAGATCCTAAGAGAGAATAAATTGTATGCTAATTTGGTGAAGTGTGTATTTGCAGTTCATGAAGTGCAATTCCTGGATTACTTACTCTCATCTTCAGGTTTTCGGATGGATCCAGATTAGGTCCATGCTGTGTTGGACTGGGATCGACCTGAAAATCTGAATGCGCTTATACGTTTTTTGGGGTTTACCAACTACTACCGTAAATTCATTTTGAACTACTCGACTGTGGTAAACCTTTGAAGGACATGACTAGGAAAGGTTCAGATGTCTCAGTCTGGTCTAATGAGGCATTACAAGCCTTTTCAGTGGTGAAGGAATGTTTTTCTTCTGCTCCTATACTGGTGCAAATGGATGTGTCATAGCCATTCATTGTGGAAGTTGACGGATCCGAGGTAGGGGTAGGAGCAGTCTTGTCGCAGGGTCCTTCACCTAGTAAATGGCACCCATGTGCATTCTTCTCTAAGAAACTCTCAGCTGCAGAAAGGAATTATGACATGGGTAATAGAGAACTGTTGGGCATTCAGCTGGCTTTTGAGGAATGGCGTAATTAGTTGGAAGGAGCAATTCATCCTATTACTGTGCTTACTGATCACAAAACATCTGGCTTACTTGGAGTTGGCTAAGCGACTTAACCCAAGGCAGGCCAGATGTTCGTTGTTTTTTACCTGATTTAATTTCATTGTCACCTATCGCCCTGGGGTTAAGAACGTCAAGGCTGATGCTTTGTCACGTACGTAGCTTTCCTGGGGGAGGGGGGGGGGGTTATTTGGAAGATCCTGGTCAGATCTTGTCTGAAGGGGAAGTAATAACCGTCCTATATTCCGACCTTGAGGCAGAGGTGTTGGAGGCCCAGGGAGATGCATCGGATTCTTTCCCTCCGGGGAAGTTGTTTGTTCCTTCTGAATTATGTCACAAGGTGTTCGAGGAACATCACTGTACAGTTCTCACAGGACATCCTGGGAGCAGATCCACTGTCGATCTCATCTCTCGTAGATTCTGGTGGCCAGGGTTGCGTAAGTTTGTTGAGGACCATGTGTCTGCTTGTAGTACTTGTGCACGTGCTAAGGTGACACATACTTGGTCTTCTGGATTTTTGTATCCGTTGCCCATTCCATCCCGACCTTCGACTCATTTATCCATGGATTTTATCACAGATTTACCAAATTCTGCAGGAAAAACTAATTCTTGTGATTGTTGATCGCTTTAGTAAAATGGAACACTTTATAGTATTGCCAGGTCTACCTAATGCTAAAACTCTGGCACAAGTGTTTGTCGATAACATTGTGAAATTACATGGTATTCCTTCTGATGTGGTGTCTGATAGACTCAGTTTGTTTCCAAATTCTGGAAGGCATTCTGTACTCGCCTGGGGGTCCAATTGTCGTTCTCTTCGGCCTTTCATCCTCAGTCGAATGGACAGACTGATCGCACTAACCAGAATCTGGAGACTTATTTGAGATGTTTTGTCTCAGTGAACTAGGAGGAGTGGTCCTCATTTTTGTCTTTAGCCAAATTTGCCATAAATAACTGTAGACAGGAGTCCACTGATAAGTCGCCGTTTTTTTGGGGCATATGGGTTCCACCCACAATTTGGCACATTTTCTGGTACAGACTTCTGGTTTACCTAAAGAGGAACGATTTTCCTCTTTGTCATCTATTTGGTCGAAAAATTCAAAATAATCTAAAAAAAAAAAAAAAAAGAAGGGCAACAAGTATAAATGTATGGCTGACAAGAGACGTATGAATGGTCCGGACCTGAGAGTGGGTGATTCTGTGTGGCTGTCCACAAGAAATATTAGGTTGAAAGTACCTTCTTGGAAGTTGGGTCCAAGGTTTACTGGTCCAGATCACTGCCATTATTAACCCGATAGCCTTTCATCTTGAACTTCTTCAGGCTTTGAAGATTCATAATGTGTTCCATAAGTCATTGTTGAAAAGATGCGTCAAACCTGTTGAACCGTCCTCCTTGCCTCCTGCTCCTGTCATGGTGGACGGTAATCTGGAATTTCAGATCTCCAGGATAGTTGACTCCTGAATTCTCCATAGATCCCTCCAGTATCTCATTTACTGGAGGGGTTACGGACTAGAGGAGAGGATGTGAGTTCCAGCGGCCGATGTTAATGCTAGTTGTCTGGTGAAAGCCTTTCATAGAGCTCCTCCGGATAAAGTCAGTCCTGGGTGTCCGGAGGTCACCCGTAGAAGTGCGGTACTGTCACGGTCTCTCCTGTGACGGGGTAAGAATATCTAGGAGACTGGCTGCATGCGATGTGATCTGACAGCCTCTCTGGTTTCACTCTTCTGTGTTGCTGCTGGGTATAACCAGACCTCTGGTCTCAGGTGTAGCTTAATGGTAATTCCTCTATTTAGTCTGCCCTCACCCATCATGCTATGCAGTTGATAACTTCTTTTGGTTGTGAAGAGCTGGTGTCTGGTTCTCCTCTGAGTTCCTGCTCATCTGCATATTTTGGAGTTAAGTGTCATTTCCCTATTTCATGTTTGTGGTTTTCCCCTACCTTTTGGCACTAGGCCTTAGGGAGTCTCCTGTTCCTTCAGCTGGGAAGGAACAGGTCATCTCTTGTCCTGACACTATTTCCAGGGCTCTTTATGGTCATATAGGGCCCTAGGTTCCAGCGTTTGAACATTCCTACCTTCATGGTCTGTTCATACTTGTAGTAGTCAGGGATCGGGTTAGGGATTCCCTAGATGGTGACCTTTCCCCCTTTCCCTAGTTTCCAGGCCTAGTACCTTTTCTCTTCCCTCTTGTGGTCAGTGTGGAGTTATCCTCCCACACTGTGCTGTGACATTACCCCAAAATAATATAGTCAAGTACCACCAGCCTCAAAAATTAGACATATTAAATAATGATATGTAATTGATAATGCATTTAGAATAATATTTCAGTATTATATTTCGCAAATTCCTAGAGAACTCCTTTAAACAGGCTTTCTGCTTTGGACATTCCGTTTCTGTTAAATGGTTCGATTAGGGTTAAAAAATATCTCTGCATCCGTGCTTTCCTCAACTTTGAGTCTGCGAAAATGCTTGTACGGTACATGCCCTCATCATCTCCCGTCTAGACTATTGCAACATCCTCCTCTGTGGCCTTCCATCTAGCACTCTTTCACCACTCCAATCTATCCTCAACTCTGCTGCCCGACTAACCCACCTCTCACCCTGTTGCTCCTCTCCCTCTCCCCTCTGCCAGTCCCTTCACTGGCTCCCCATTGCCCAGCGAATTCAGTTTAAAATACTAACAAATACTGTACATACAAGGTCATTCACAACCTGTCCCCTCCCTACATCTCTGAGCTACTTCCCCGATACATCCCCACACGTAATCTCCAAACCTCACAAGACCTCCGTCTCTCCTCTTATCACCTCTTCCCAAAACCGCCTCTAAGATTTCTTCCGTGCAGCCCCCATACACTGGAACTCACTACCCCAACATATCAGACTCTCACCTACAGTGGAATCCTTCAAAAGAAACACCTCTTCAGACAAGCCTACAACCGGTGACTCTGCTACTATACCCAGGGCCGGCAAACTGGACAATTGCCCAGGGCCCTGATCCTCTAAGGGGCCCCCTGCTTCAGAAGGTTGAACAGTCAGGACTCCAGAGTAGGGAATTTTCCAGCTTAGGAGTCCCTGCTGTGATTCCATATATGCATATGTCCATATATGGAGTCAGTGTTATGAACATGAAAGGGGTATTTCCAAAGCATTGTTACTACCCTTAGGGACACCTTGTGAATATAAATCTAATTTAAACATGGCTCTGTGAGGATTTGAACTCACAACCTTCTACATTAAGGGCAAGAACCTTAACCACTGGGCTATAAAGCTCAATGCTTAGTCAGTGATAAAAAAAAACAACTCATAGAAGTTTCTTTTGTAGGATACAAGAGAAACTTCTATGCTGTGTTTAACAGAAGAGAAACTTCTCTGTATTTCAACACTGACATAGTATTGAGCACTATAGCCCTGTGGTTAAGGTTCTTGTTATTTATGTAGAAGGTTGTGAGTTCAAATTCCTATAGACACTTCTTAAAAATAGAGGCAAATTAAAATTTAAATATACAGGGTGTTCCCAACAGTGAAAATTTTGATTTTATCTAGAAAAAAAGGAGCAAAAAGTTAAATATGATCAAATAACACCCATGTTAACCTACACCAACAATTTTAAGTTGTGTAACCAGTATTTTTAAAATGTTTCTGTGGGGATTTGAACTCACAACCTTCTACATTAAGGGCAAAAATCTTAACCACTGGGCCATAGAGCTCAATGCCAAGTTCTTGCTGAAAAACCTCATAGAAGTTTCTCTTTTATAATACAAGAGAAACTTCTATGAGGTTTTTCAGCCAAAATGTAGCATTGAGCTCTACAGCCCAGTGGTTAAGGTTTTTGCCCACTTTTGATTTTGCCCAAGGCCACATTTTGTCTAAAATTGGCTCTGGCTATACCACCATGACCAGCTTTACCCTCTCCTACTGTCTCCTTCTCCCATACCAGGAAGATTTGTAACTTGTCTTGTTCATGTTTAGTGCAATTGTCTGTATTATGTTTGTATACCACTTTTCATATGTACAGCGCTATGGAATGAATGGCGCTAAATAATAATAATACGCTGATCACAGGGTGTCCTGTGCTGGGTATTTAGTGGAAACTGGGACTCTGACAGTTAGGCTAGGTCTACACTACGACATTTGTTGCGCAACATTTTGTTGCACTAATGTCGCGCGACAATTTTTATAATTGTAGTCTATGGTGTCGCACTGCAACATGCTGCAACTGCGACGCAACAGTCGCAGAAAATCCATTCGAGATGGATTTTTCCTGCGACTGTTGCGTCGCAGTCACAGCATTTTGCATGTTGCAATGCGACACCATAGACAACACAGCCAAAACAGGTGCGGCTATAAAGACAGAAGAGGTGCAGATCTCTCTCTTATACCTTATAACTGTGAAAGCTCCAATCCTGGTTTTGGCTCACAATCACTGATGGAAATCACTGACCAAACACTGACGTGTGAATTATGCTTGAGGATTCAGATTCTCTGAAGTGCCACCACAGAGGAAATTAAGCATTACACAATGTGTAGAAGGAATGAATACTGCCTTGCCCCTCTGAGGCTGTGTTCTCATGACATTTCTAAGCCAAGTTAATGTATAAACATGACATATATGTTAAAAAGATAGTTCAGGCAGATGTCATATAGTGGCATCTGTCACCTTAGAGATCAACTGTAAAAAAAAGTATTAATTTAACTTAAACATTTTTTTTTGCTTGATTCTACAGGATAGAAAAGCATAGTATACTGGGTGTTGACAAGCAGCTCATGCAGAAGGTCCACAATGAATGCTGATGAAATACAATATTTCCAATGGGAAACACCTTGGAAGTGATGTGTATGGCTTTATAATATGTTAACCATTGGTTGCAAACTGACTTATGACAAGGCAGAGGCTGGACTGAGTCTGAGATCAGCATGAGGGTCATGGCAGTGGCATTTCTTAGAAGGGATAAATAGGAGTTCAGGCAGACATTGATTGAGAAAGGCAGGAAAGAAAAAAAAAAGGAAAGTCACACAGCAGTAGTGTGAGCTGGAAGACACTGAAGATTCCTGTGTGTTGCTAGCTAGCAGTTGAGGTGAGTGACAGAAGCCATAAAGTTGCACCATCTCATAGTTTAGATAGGGCAAAGTCACAGTTGAGCAATGCAGGGGAGTTGAGGCCAGATCTAGGGGTAGCAAAAAGGTGCCAGGCCCTACTTTCTGAGAGCAACTGAGACCTGTCCAACAACCAGGACTGTGACCAATATCAGCCAGCCTGCTTCCTGTGTGCAGTACTGTGCAAGAGACTGTGTGCAATGCTACGTGAGAGAGTATGAACAATACAGGTTTTTTTTTGTTTTGTTTTTTGAGAAAAGGCATTTTGTGGCTGGGAGAGGACAGAAAAGAGTGTGCGCAGTGGTTGTGATGGTAGAGATACCGCAACCATGAAGCACCTGTTGGAGAGTCATATTATATACTGAACCCCATGGAAAGGATATAGTGTTCCCATCTTCATTGTTGCCATATTGAGGTAACTCCAGCTAATGTGTTGACACTCAGGGAAGCGGGATGCACCGCAAGCCAAAGCAGAGGGTAAGCGGTTGTCACTTAAAGGTTATATACACCCTGCATTTTACTCATTTTGGGCTTAACATCATTTTTCTAATTTATCTTTATTAAGAATATTCAGTAGCTTTGTCATAAAGAGTTAACTTCTGCCTTGCTATGAGAATTCTACATTCATCTAATAACCCTTATATGTAAATAATCATAGCTGAAAACCAGTTGCTTAAAGGGAACCTGTCACCTGCAAAACGCATATTAAACCGACCACAGTACCTTACAGAATCCCCCAGTGTGTTGCTAATCATGTATTTCTTTCCTCTTTGGGTTTCTTCATACTTGTTAAAAACGCAGTTTTAATGTTGGTTGGCGCTGTCTCCGAGTCAGGCTTGAAGTCAAGGGGGCAGCGGCCTCCGTGCTTCAAGTAAAGCTAAGCCCGCCCCTTACCCCTCCTCTCTACAATTAGATGGACATGCTGCCGTGATCGCGCTCTTCTAGCGCATGCGCAGTACGCTGCCTATTACAGCGCGATCATCACTCACCCGCCTGCATTTTGCTGACTGTGGATGCACCGGACAGTTCAACCGCACGCTCGCCTGGCCGTCATGCTGTGACAGGCAGCGTACTGTGCATGCGCTAGAAGAGCGCGATCACGGCAGCATGTCCATCTAATTGTAGAGAGGAGAAGTAAGGGGTGGGCTTAGCTTTACTTGAAGCGAGGAGGCCGCTGCCCTCTTGACTTCAAGCCTGAATCGGAGACAGCGTCTGAGTCTGTGCTGCTGATGGTTGAAGGTAGGGTTGCAACGATTACTCGATGTAATCAATGTAATCGACACAAAAAAATCCTCGATTTCCCTTGATCATGGATTCGTTTAAATCATGGAGCATGAGTCAAATGAAGCTTCTCACTCACCGATCTGTCGCTTCCTGTCGTCACCGCACAGCGCTGACCAGGGCCTTGAGTTCACACATCGTCAGCGCGCTGCCTGATGCTGTGTGTGATGTCAGGTTGCTCCCAGTGCATGTTGGGAAGAATACGCAGTACATCTCCTGCGGACTCCATGTCAGCCAGCTGCGCACTGCCAGGAATGGTAAGTATATAGAGGGGCTGATCTGATAGCACTGGGGGAGGGGGAACATGGCAATTTGCAATGGATGGCATGGAGGCACTGGGGGAGGGGGAAATGGGAATGGATGGCAAGGAGGGGCTGATGGCACTGGGGAGTGGGGGACATGGCATGGAGGGGATGATCTGCAGTGGTGACATCACATGGCAATGGATGGCATGGAGGGGCAGCAGGGGCTGATGGCACTGGGGGAGTGCTATATGGCTATGGATGGCATGGAGGGGCTGATGGCAGTGGAGGACATGGCATGGAGGGTTGATCTGCAGTGGTGACATCACATGGCAGTGGATGGCATGGAGACACTGGGGGAGTAGGGGACATGGCAATGGATGGCATTGGGGTCTGGCTCTGATTGCAGCAAGAGAGGGTCTAATGGTGGCAGCCTGGGGTCTGATCATGGTGGCATGGGGATCTGATTGCGGGCTTGTGGCATGGGGATGATTGATTTGTTGGTAAGGCTTATCTGTGGCTGAGAATCAGAGATATGATGGTCTGATTTGGGGGGTGTAGTTTGATCTGTGATCTGAATTCTGATGCAAAAATATTTTGTTTCTGAGATTCTTATCTTACACCCCCCCCCCAAAAGCAAGAGGGCAAGAGGCAAGACCTAAAGAAGTATTACTTTACTTCAACTGTGAAATGGAGAAAGAGAGAAAAAATAGTTTGGGATCATTTCAAGCTAAAAAAGAAAGAAAACTCTGCACAGTGTTTCTATTGTAAAACCGAACTAGCCTACTATAATAGCACAACATCAATGTTTAAACATCTCACCAGAAAACACACAGTTTTCGCATGTAGTTCACCGAGCTGACCAGACCTAAGATAAGTAAAGCAAACATTTTATATGATCTTAGTGACACACACAACACACAGGCTTTGTATTGTAATAATAATTGTTTATTTAACCTCTTTTTCAGTAAATCACAGCGACATATGGACAGCTATGTGGGGACAGCTGCATCACGTTCAACTGAAACAGCTGAGCTTACAGACAGCATTCTGAACATGATTGTCACAGACATGCGCCCGCTATCCATGGTGGACGATGAAGGTTTTCAGAGGATGATTTCTACTTTCTATCCAAGATACACTCTTCCTTCAAGAACCTACTTCATGAAAATTATGGAGAAAAAGTATGAAGAAATCAAAGGCAAGTTGAAGAACGCACTAAGGCCTCTTTCACACTACCATATGGCTATTTCAGTGTTTTCACGGATCCGTTGTTCCGTTTTTTTGTTTCCGTTGTGCTTCCGTTCCATTTTTCCGTATGGCATATATAGTATACAGTAATTACATGGAAAAAATTGGGCTGGGCATAACATTTTCAATAGATGGTTCCGCAAAAACGGAACGGATACGGATGCTCACTTAGTGAGCAGAGATACCGGAGGGCATAGCAGGAAAACGGAGCGGCGTCCAGGGATAATAGTAAGTGCAGTGAGACTCCCGGGTGCCGCTCTCCATGTCTGTATACTTAGTTCACAATGTCAGGATCGGTGAAAGGTCCTCTTTAAGGCAATGTTTATGTCTTACTAGTTTTTTTTACTTGTATTTATTTTAGTACTTTAGTATTTTTTATTTGAATTTTGCTTTTAAAAGTAATTTGATCATCTTATTTAGGTTTCTTTGAACACTGGGATTCTGATCATCTGGGGACTGGCTGGAGTCCATCCAAAAAATGCTATGTCGCTATGCAGCATTTTTTGTCTGGGGTAAAGCATCTGGATCCCTATTATAGTCAATGGGCATCCAGCTATGACAGATGCAGCCAGTGAACTCTGGCAGTCTTTTTCTCCACCGGAACAGACTGACGGAGTTCACAACATAACCTTAGATGCACATTCTGGCAGAAGAACCGCCTGCTGGAGTATACCATATTGGGTATAGCCGGATACTACCAGCCATATACTCTCATTGACTATAATGTGGTCCAAGGCCATCTGGCCATGTTCCGGTATACATGCTGGGTATCGTCCCCCCAAAAAAACGCTACTTGAAGCATTTTTTTTTTGTCCGGCCAAAACCCAGCTTGAATGCTGTAACAGCATTGGATGTAACGGCAGTATCCAGCCATACTCGATACGATACATTCCGGCTGGCTGTTCTTCTGACAAAATGTATATTGCAGCTGTGAAAGAAGCCTTATGTGTGTATAATTATTTGCTATACCACTGTAAGAAATAAAAATATTGTTTTCATAAAAAATTACTGAATAATCCAGAGTGAGGGGAGACACAGGGCAGACAGCAGCAGATGGCAGTGCAGAGGTGTGTGGTCAGCACAGTGACGTCTCGTGCACAGACACAGACCTGCTCCCCAGGCTTGTGCACGAAACATCATCAGACCCAGAGAGAAGCTAACATCACAGGTCAGTTTTCCACACATGCACACACACTCCCCTATGGCCTGCCAGACGTTCTCGGCCGAGGAGGCATACGCTTTGCTTGCCTCTGACTCTGAGAGCCCCAGTGAGGGATAAGTCCACCTGAGCCCCCTACCGGTGAACTTGCATGGTGTACCCCAGAAGATTTTGAGCCTGTGATTCCTGATTTTGTTGGCCAATCAGGAATCCAGATTCCCACAGTGGGCTTCACTAAATATAACTAGTTTAGTTTTGTTTTCAGTGACCACTTTGTGAATCTGATGGAAACTTGTTTGCCCAACAGTTCATTGCTCAACACCCGGGCTCCTTTTTGGACTCCGGTCAGTGCAGCCGAGATGAGGACAATTTGGGGCCTCGTGTTGCACATGGGCCTAGTAAAAAAAAACATTATGCAGATAATGCAGCATGTTCCCCCCGAGGTGATCCTGCCTATGACTGCCTGTACAAAATCAGTCCGGTCATCGATCACTGGAGGCCTATGTACCTGGAAGGGAGGTCGCTGTTAATGAATCTCTCATTGCTTTCAAGGGGAAACTCATTTTCCACCAGTAGTCTTTTTTTTATTTTATTGTTAGCCTATTGTCTTAAGTAGGTGCTCATTTTTTGCGAGATTAGAGGACGGTTTTATTGGAACTATACTGGGGTGCATATCACTTTTTTATCGCTTGCTATTACACATTTTGTGATGTAAGGTGACAAAAAAATAGCTTTTTTTGTCACCTTACATCACAAAAAGTGGAATAGCAAGCAATCAAAAAGTCATATGCACCCCAAAATAGAGCCAATAAAACCGCCTTCTTATCTCGCAAAAAATTAACGCCTACTTAAGGCAATAAGCTAAAAACAAACAAAAAAATGACTCTCGGACTATGGAGATACTAAAATGTATATATTTTTTTTGTTTAAAAAAGGATATTATAATGTAAACCTAAATAAATAAAAATAATTGACATATTAGGTATTGCCGCATCCGTATGAATCTGCTCTATAAAAATAGCATGTGACCTAACTCCTCAAATGAACACGGTCAAAAAAAAAACTGTGCCAAAACAGCTATTTTTGGGCAAATTTTCCATTTTAATAAATTTTTTCCAGTTACAAAGCAAGGGTTAACAGTCAAACAAAACTCTATATTTATTGTCCTGATTCTGTAGTTTTCAGAAACACCCCATATGTGGCCATAAAATGCTGTATGGCCAAACCGCAGGGCGCAGAAGCAAAGGAGCGCCATATGGTTTTTGAAACGCATATTTTGCTGGACTGTTTTTTTTGATACCATGTCCCATTTAAAGCCCCCCTTATGCACCCCTAGAGTAGAAAATCCATAAAAGTTATCCCATTTAAGAAACTACACCCCTCAAGGTATTCAAAACTGATTTTACAAACTTTTTTTAACCCTTTAGGTGTTTTTGCAAGAGTTATTGGCAAATGGAGATGACATTTCAGAATTTAAATTTTTTGTAACCTTGCCTCACAAAAATGTAATATAAAGCAACCAAAATTAATATGTACCCTTAAACTAGTCCCAGCTAAACTGCCACCTTATCCTGTAGTTTCCAAAAATGGGGTCACTTTTGTGGAGTTTCTACTCTATGGGTGCATCAGGGGGCTTCAAATGGGACATGGTGTAAATAAACCAGTCCAGCAAAATCTGCCTTCCAGAAACCATATGGTGTTTCTTTACTTCTGCGCCCTGCCGTGTTCCCTTACAGTAGTTTATGACCACATATGGGGTGTTTCTATAAAGTACAGAATCAGGGCAATAAATATAGAGTTTTGTTTGGCTGCTAACCCTTGCTTTGTTACTGGAAAGATTGATTAAAATGGAAAATTTGCCCAAAAATTTAAATTCTGAAATTTAATCTCCATTTGCCAATAACTCTTGTGGAACACCTAAAGGGTTAACAAAGTTTGAAAAATCTGTTTTGAATACCTTGAGGGATGTATTTTCCAAAATGGGATCATTTTTGGGTGATTCATATTATGTAAGCCTCACAAAGTGACTTCGGACCTGAACTGGTCCTTAAACAGTGGGTTTTGGAAAATTTCAGAAAAATTTCAAGATTTGCTTCTAAAATTCTAAGCCTTGTAACGTCCCCAAAAAATAAAATGGCATTTCTAAAATGATCCAAACATGAAGTAGACATATGGGGAATGTAAATTAATAACTATATTTGCAGGTATTACCATGTATTAGAGAAGTAGAGAAATTGAAACTTGGAAAATTGCTACTTTTTCTAAATGTTTGGTAAATTTGGTAATTTTTTTATAGTGGTAAGATGTGGCAAGCTCATAGAGACTTATCCAAAGTGACTTGGATCTGTGATTGCTGCAAAAGGTGGCTCTACAAAGTATTGACTTTAGGGGGTGAATAGTTATGCACATTGACATTTTTTCTGTTATTTTGTCCTATTTGTTCTTTGCTTCACAATAAAAAAAAAAAAAATCTTCAAAGTTGTGGGCATGTTCTGTAAAGTAAATGAAGCAATTCCTCAAACAATCCATGTGAATTCCATGTTGTGAGGCACCAAAATGCGAAAAAAGTCAAAGGAGGTAAATACTTTTGCAAGGCACTGTACATGGTAAATACTTTACTTATCTGCCTGGAAATGGCAATAATATAGGACTCCTTTAGGGAAGCCATTTTGTTTTCTTTGAACAACGCTTAAACAATATTATGAATAGATCTCTGCCTGCTGAAAATTTTCAATACAAACATTGAATACCAGCAAGCGGGAGCTTGAAAATGCTGTAAATCTGTAAAGGGAATACTGTATGGCTATTTGAAACCTGAAAGAGGCAGCATGTACCTACTTGATAATTATGGTCAGTCCACTGAGGATATGGTTACATTCACGGTATTGATTAGCATATCATCTTCTGCGGATACTAAATAATTGGTCTTCACCGTTCATATTGTTTTTTTTCTGGCTTTTGATTTAATATCCACTATATGTTAATCTACTAATTCATAGGATCGTAAATGAAGCAATGAAGTGTTCGCCATATTTAACCTTAAGTCTTTGTTTGACAGAAGCCAGCAGGACGAGGACAGCTCATTCTCGCCAGGAACGGATTTCTGCTTGTGAATCATTTTATAGACGTTGCTTTCTTGCAGCTGTCAGGAAATTCATTCTGGTCTTATAAAAATTTGTCAGCCAGCAGTGAACGCCTTAGAGTATCTGGCGCGCTCATCTCTGATGTCCAGCGATTTATTGGCCCTTGTAATTATAATGAGTCGACAATGTAATTCTCTGTGATTTAAGGCTCTATTGTAAAATGGCTTTAAATGGGAACTCCAGGGTCTCCCTGTTTAACTATTCATTTGTCCGACTTTCAAACTGATTAAGCTGTTGCTCAGAAAAAAAAGTTGTAGCTGTTTCTGGCTAACAGTGTAGGACCTCTGTGCTCTTGAAGAGCTCTCTTGCCACCATTCACACTGAATAGCAGGGTTGGTGGCAATGCATGTGTTCTGTCTTTGCTGCTGGTATTGATAATGCTGTTACCAGCTTTGTTATGAAAGAACTAAAGCATCTGCAAAAACAGTGGGTCCAGGAGGAGAGAATGGAGGATGGGAGTGGTAGTGTCTCTGGCAGTGTGGTTGTGCATACAAATCACAGTGACAATCTTCAGACTTTTGATCCCTAGGGCCAATGCAGTGACAGGAGAGTGCACCCTGGTGTTGGGACTGGTTTTAGTTGGGGTACCCTTGGTGTTAAAGGCTATGTATGCCTTCGGAGGCAATTTTTGTTTATGCTTGCGTCTTACAAATTTTTGGTTTTGGTCCTAGTACCGACCCTGGACAGTAAGTTCCTGGCCAGGTGGCAGGGGCCATACGAGGTACTCAAGAAAGTTAGAGAGGTAAATTAGAAGGTACACCAGCCAGGGCGGCGAAAGTCGGGGCAGGTTTACCATGTTAATTTACTAAAACCTTGGAAAGATAGGGAGACCTGTACTGAAGACAGCCCGTGTCCGAGTTTTCTAGCGGAAGAGGTTCCGGACCCTCTGTCTGATGCAAGGGAAGCGGTTGCCACAGTAAAAAATTGCTGACAGCCTCTCCTCTAAACAGGCTTAGGAGACCAGGGAGTTCATTAGTCAGAACACGGATGTGTTCTCGGACCTCCCTGGATGCACTTCCGCAATCCGGCATGACATTGTCACTGAGTCTCAGGCAAACGTCCGGTTAAAGCCATACCGGGTACCCGAGGCTCGGCGACAAGCCATCTCAGAGGAAGTGCAGCTAATGCTGTGACTAGACATCATTGAGGAGTCAAAAAGTGAATGGGCCAGTTGGATAGTCTTAATACCCAAGCCGAATGGTACATTACGATTCTGTAACGACTTCCGCAAAAATAATGAGGTTTCGAGGTTTGACGCATATCCCATGCCCCGAGTGGATGACCTTATTGAGAAGTTAAGCCAAGCTCGGTATTTCTCTGTTTTGGACCTCACCAAAGGGTACTGGCAGGTACCCTCGACGGAGGCTGCCAAGGAGAAAAGACTTACATCACACCAATGAGGCTGTATCAGTATAAGGTATTACCCTTTGGTCTACATGGCGCTCCCGCCATGTTTCAAAGGCTAATGGACATTGTACTCTGCACACATCATCGGTACGCTTCGGCGTACCTGGACGATATCGTTATCCACAGTATCGACTGGGAAAGTCACCTACCTAAGGTACAGACTGTGATGGACTCCCTTAGGAAGGCTGGCTTGACTGCTAACCCAAACAAGAGCGCAATAGGGTTAGAAGAGACTAAATACCCCAGGGTATGTCATTGGGCGCGGAATCATCAAACCCCAAGTAAAGAAAATAGAGGCAATACAGAATTGGCCCCGATCTGTCACCTCTAGGCAAGTAAAGTCGTTCCTGGGGATGGTGGGCTATTACATGAGGTTCATCCCCCACTTTGCTACGATAGCCGCGCCATTGACAGGATTTTTTAAGGGACATAAGTCCGTGATGGTTTGCTGGGATGATAGGTGGAAGAGGCGTTCTCCGCTTTGAAGTCGGCCCTGTGTGGGTGCCCAGTTTTGGTGACGCCCGACTTAAGCGGGAATTTATAGTACAGATGGATGCCTCCGAGGTGGGCCTCAGTGCTGTACTGTCCCAGGAAGTCAACAGGGAGGAGCATCCTGTTGTCTTCCTCAGCTGTAAGCTCACCCCAGCCGAGACCAGGTAGAGTATAGTGGAGAGAGAGTGCCTGGCTATCAAGTGGGCACTCGAGTCTCTCCGCTATTATTTGTTGGGGAGAGAATTACGCTTGGTGACTGACCACTCCCCTCTCAGGTGGATGAGCCAGGCCAAAGACAGAAATGCCCTGGTCATCTGATGATTCCTGTCCCTATAGAAGTTAAATTTACAGTGGAACAGAGGGCAGGCTGGTTACAGGGAAACAAGGATGCCCTGTCCCAAGTACATTGTATGGAGAGTGCTCACCCCCTCAGGGTTGAACAAAGGGGGTGGGGGTATGTGACACAGCGAAGGGTATGGTCTGGGAGGACAGGTATTTTCCTCCCAGTGTGTGCTGCTGGGCTGATTTGCAGCCAGGTGGGGTCAAACACCTGACTGGATTTTAAGTGTCGGTCCAGGTTTTGACAACACCTAGTTGTATCTGGAAGTAGTTAAATTAAACTGAACTAGCATATAAAGTGCCCAAATTAACATACAGTAGGTGCACAATACACAGCATGGGTGCACACTTTATAAACCTAAATAAAACTCACCAGTCTACCAGGAAGTTCTGCCCACCACTGTAGGGGCTTTAAGGCGTTCTCCAATTTTTTTTATTGACAAAGTGCAGGGATGTAGATAAAATAATAAAATAACTCACCTTCCGTGGCTCTTGTTTTGGCTGCATCAGTGATATCCCATATACTGCCAATCTTTGGCTTCAGTGGTCTCATGCTATACATTGCTGAGGCTAGTGATTTGCTACAGTGGCATATAGAACATCGACGCTGCAGCCAAAACAATATGTGACTGCTGTAGCCTGTAAGGGAGACCAAGCGGCACCGCTGTATCAGAGGAGTCCTCCATAAAAAAAAGTTACTCAGACAACTACTTTAACTTAGCCTTTCTTAGAGATTTCGCCAGGAATCATATTAATTTATCCAAATCAAATTTCTCTTAAAGTGACATTAACAGAAGACATAGCATAGCAGCAACATGAAGGAACTGGGGCACATCTCACATTTTGTGGTAGAGTGGGCAAGAAGTGGAATCAGACGGTTCCCCCCGCTCCATAATAAAGTTTGTCCTTACACATATGATTAAGCACTGACACAGTAAAAGGGTTGCCAAGGATAAGGATGTGTGGTATTGCAGCTGAGCTCCATTGAGGTGAATAGAGCAGCGTTACAATACCATGCATAACCTATGGACAGGTGTGGTGCTGTTTTCAGAAGAAAGCAGCCATGTTTTCCTTATCCAGGACAACCCCTTTAAGCTGAACATCTCAAACTAGGGTTGCCCCCATCTTGCCCATACATGCTTCTTTTTTTCTACTTACTAACTAATATTATAGTGGAAATTTGGTACAGATTTCTTCCCGAAAATCTGTTCTATGTAATAAAGGATAAAGAGCTTGTTGATTTCAAACACAGTAGGAGGAAGAATTAGGACATGGCCAGAATTGCCCTCATTTATAAAAAAAGAAAAAATCTCCTTGTTCTTTGAAGGCTCCAAGCCTTGTTCGATTTAGCACTGTTACCTTTCATCCCAGCTCTGCTTCATGAAGCCCTGATCTATGCAGAGTAATGTAACAATATATTTGCGTATTAAATCAATAGAATCGACTTTCTTGTTGTGCATATTTTCTTTCTCCACTGACTACTTCTGTTCTCTTCACCTGTGAACTCGTATGTGAAAAAATGCAGAGCAATTTCTGGCTAACCACAGGATCAATACCATTATTGCACAGGAGGCTTTAAACCTCTGATTGGATAAAGGGTAACTGCCATCTGCCCGCTGGGAGAGTAATATAGGAATAGTTTTAGCTAATGCTACACTGACCGCATTTGGATACTTTAGGGGGCACTTGTCATTCCCTGTATGGCAGAGAACTGTTGCAAAGACATCACCTTGATCTTTTCGTTCCTCAAACCATTTCTGAACAGTCTATGCAGTATGGCAGGACACATTATACTGCTAAAAGAGGGCACTGCCATTAAGAAATATCATTACGATGAGAGGCAACATCCACATTAGAGATGAGCTAATTAATTCTAAATTAATTGGATTAGTTACCAATTTTACAAAAATTCATCTACCATACGAATCCAAAGTTTTGGAGATTAGTTTAAGACTAATTGGACTGTGAAAATTGGCAGGTTGAACAGGAGAGAGGATGAAAATGATGGATTGCATGACAGTAGAAGGAATTTTAGGGTGAAGACTTGCCCTGATGGTTCAGAGACAGCCTACTCAACCAATCGGGGGCAGTATTCAGCCAGATCAGTCAGCTGAGACTGAGCCAGAAGCCATTCTGTTCTCATTTGGACACTATACAGATATTATAGGGGCATTATAGAGAGATAATTGGAGATTGGGTAGATTTTTGAGTTTTATTAGGGAAAGTTTGCCATAGTGAGTAAGTGCTCGGTCACTGTTTAGCATGTTCTGCATTACAGAATCCTGCAAAGAACCAATAATTTTCTGTATGAACAACCAGCCAGCTTTTTACTGTAAAAATGATTCAGTTCACAGGCTTATTGCCAGCACCCCAATAGCATGCATTCTACTGCAAACACTGAAGAATCCCCCCCCCCTTTTTTTTCTAAAAAATACTTTTTATTTACCGTTTGTAATTGGTCATACCCATATTATTGAATGATACTGCAAGATACTGTTCAGTGTTATAGCAAAAACTATATATAGCATAAACAATACTACACTAATGACATTATTATACCCATGTTATTGAACATCTATATTACTGCAAGATACCGTTCATTGTTAATGCAAAAGCAATACTGCAATAACACCATTATTACCCATGTTACACCAGGCAAAAAAAATTGTCTGTTACTGGGCAAAAACCATTTGTCCTATACTAAATAGAGTGTGCGGATTACAAATCCGAAGTCAGAATTGTTGTAACATGTCACAAAATTTTACTATGCATAAGTATGCCTAAATGAATTAAGCACTTGAAAAGCATTGAATAATTTTGAATAGAACGAGTTTTACTCCAACAATTACCTGATCTACATCAAAGTTTGCGTAGTAAACAGCATATGAAAATGAAATGGAAAAACAAAATTTCTAAAAGTCTCGTTTTTCAGTTTAAAAGTCTTAGGCTGAGTTCACACGGGCGTGACGGAATAGGTCCGGTAGCGTTCAGGGTGCGTTCAGTGAAACTCGCACCATTTTGCAAGCAAGTTCAGTCAGTTTTATCTGCGATTGCATTCAGTTGGTCAGTTATTTCCGCGCGGGTGCAATGCTTTTTGATGCGTTTTTCACGAGTGTGATAAACTGAAGGTTTACAAACAACATCTCTTAGCAACCATCAGTGAAAAACGCATCGCACCCGCACTTGCTTGCGGATGCAATGCATTTTTAACGCAGCCCCATTCACTTCTATGGGGCCAGGGCTGCGTGAAAAACGCAGAATATAGAACATGCTGCGATTTTCACGCAACGCAGAACTGATGCGTGAAAAACAACGCTCATGTACACAGACCCATTGAAATGAATGGGTCAGGATTCAGTGCAGGTGCAATGCGTTCACCTCCCGCATTGCACCCGCGCGGAAATCTCACCCGTGTGAACTCAGCCTAACTTGAGCAAGGCCCAGTACTGTTAAAAGTGCTTCATGCATTTGCTTTTGTGTTTGTGAATGGTCATATTTTCCTGATGCAAAAACCAGCAGTAGTCCCCCCCATCATGTTGGGATTCCAGCTGCCTTGATACCTGTTCTTCATTGTAGAAATATCTTTATGGAACCGCTCTCCATGTTCGTCAAATACGTGTCCCAAATTGGGTGGGAAAAAGTAAAGATAGGAATGTAAGAAATGCACTTTCAATGACATTCGGCAGCCAAGTTGTTCATATGCTGTAAGCATGTTGTCTATTAATTCAGCATAGTTTGCAGCTTGTCTGTTCCCAAGGAAGTTCTGCACTACTAGCACAAATGCATCCCAAGCTGCAAGACGCACTCACTTTGTTAGATTCTTGTGCTGATCATAAGTAGTGTATTTGCCACAAATGTAGCAGAAATTGTATGGATCGTTAACACATTTGCATTTATCCATCTTAAGTTTCAAAACTGATAGCACAATAAGGGCTGTTTCACACAAGCAAGTCTATTGCGGGAATCATGCTCCGTGTGTGAGTGTGATCCTCTTGCAGGAGCGCACAGCATTATTATGATTTATAATGCTATGTGCCTCTGCTTGACCTTATTTCTACAGAATCATACTAACAGCCTTATGTCACTATGATTCTATAGAAAAAAGGCCATGCAGAGACACATAGCATTATAAATCATGATAATGTCGTGCGCTCCTGCAAGTCCAGAGCGGAGGATCACACTCACACACGGAGCGTGATTCCCGCAATGGACTCACTCGTGTGAGACAGCCCTAACAGATCACTTTATCAAAATCTGTCCAGCTTGCCTTATATACTTACTCAGGGGAGTCGTTAGGTCAAAACATTCGGGGCTTGAGCCCCGGATGTTTTGTCCAGTGCCCTGAATGTTATGCTGGCCTGGTAGCATTTATTTTTTATTTGGCTGTTCCAGGGCCCTTTAATATTGATTGGACCTGGGAAACCCACCACAGATCATCCCCCCCACCCCCCTTGTACTTGTTCTGCTGATCCACTAATTGCGGGCTGCGCAGGCATGAGTTTAGTCACTTCGGTGCACCATCACGTCCTGTGGTGCATGATCCCTCGAGATCCGCCACGGAAGGTCACGGGTCTCGCGGGATCACGCACCCCAGGACGGGATTGCGCACCAAAGTGACTGAACTCATGCCCGCGCACTCTTCAAGTAGCGGATTAGCAGAACAAGTACAAGGGGGGTGGGGGATGAGCTGTGGGGTTGCCCAAGGTCCACTCTCATCAATATTAAAGGGCCCAAGCAAACATTTCTGCAGTGTTGAGGAAATGAAACATAACAGATATTGGAAAGTTACTGAATGTTGTATTATATAATGACAGCAGCCTGCAGTACTGAACTTTATTTGTGTAAACCAGAACACCCCTTTAAGCATGCCTTCAATGAACACAATAGGCAATCTAATGATTGCTAGTTATTGTCACCCAAGGTGACTTAAAAAAAAAAGTTTAAATCACCCCCCTTCCCTCAAAATAAAAATACTTAAACAATAAAAAAATAAACATCATGGGCATCACCACGTGTGAAAATGCCCATACTATTAAAATATAACAATATTAATAGCATACGGCAAATGGCGTAATGGAAAAAAATAATAACTGCCAATTTGGCATTTTTTGTCACTTCAACTACCCAATAATTATTTTATAAAAAGTGATCAAAAAGTCGCACACACTGGTATCACTGAAAAGAACAGATCGTCCTGCAAAAAATGAGCCCTCACACATCCCCGTACACAAAATAGTTATAGGGGTCAGAACATGGTTATAAAAAGAAAATATTATTTTCCTCAACGATTTTAATTTATTATTTGTCGGTATTAAAACTCAAGAAAAATTATACAAGTGTGTAGCCGTACTGACCTGGAGAATGAAGATAACAGGTCAATTTTACCGCATAGTGTACAGTGTAAAAAACTATCAAATAAAATCCTTATCAGAATTGTGTTTTTTCCCAATTCTACTCCATTTGGAATTGTTTTCCCACTTCCTACTACATCGTATGCAACCGTAAATGGTGCCATTAGAAAGTACATGTCCCGCAAAAAAATAAGCCCTCATAAGGCGGAGTGAATGGAAAAATAAAAAAGTTAGGACTATGGGAATGTGGGGAGCGAAAAAAAACGGAAATGCAAAAATGGAAAATCCCAGGGTTAAAATCTAGACGTGTCAGGGAAATTCTGAGTTCATATTTGGAATCAGCGCGCTCATTTTAGCATAAATCACAAGTTTTTCTCTCAGTAGCAAAATCATTGTTGTGCGGTGTTATTGAACGGGTTGTATATTACTACAAGATACTGTTCAGTGTTATAGTAAAAGCAAAACCCCAATAATGCCACTATACCAGTGTTATCGAACACATTGTATATTACTGCAAGATACTGCTCAGTTTATAGAAAAAGCATATAACTGCAATAATACCATTATTATACCAGTGTTATTGAAGATGTTGTATATTACTGCAAGATACAATTCAGTGTTATAGAAAAGCAATACTACAATAACGCTATTATTATATCTTTGTAATTGAACATGTTGTACTTTTTATTTCTGGAAGATACCATTCAGTGTTATAGCAAACACATTTTACTGCAATAACACCATTATTATACCCGTTTTATTAAACTCGTATATTACTGCAAGACACTGTTTAGTGTTATAGTAAATGCATGACTGCAATAATGTTATTACTGTACCTGTTATTGAACACTTTGTATAATATTGAAAGATACTGTTCAGTTATAGCAAACACATTTTATTGCAAAAACTGCATTATTACCATTATAAATTGTCAATACCAGTGTGCAGTGGGACCCATGCCTTATCATCTGAGAGTCAGAATCTGGGTAGTAATGCAAACAGCAGTAGCAGCAAAAACCTAAAGTCCAGTACTAGCAGCAATAGGCCACAGTTGTCCCTGGCTTCCGATCGGCACCACATTATTATTGAGAACAAAGAGGATGATATTGTGGACTGAATGGCTCACGCCTCCTCCCAATCGCAGCAGGATGATGTTGAGGTCATCTCTGAGTCAGGGGTCACAGCATTCCTCCTAATCCTACTCCTTGCAACCACAGAGAAGCCTTTCATCTGTTTTCACTGTGCCTTCTTTTTTCAAAAGAAGAGGCAACAAAACCCCACCACATGCTATGGACCCTTAAGGTGGGAATAACTTATCTTTTCTGAGCAGGCACAGCCAATTCTTCCTTCCTTGCTTGCTTTCACATAGACAGACAGAAGCTATAACCCGCACGGAACACTGGGAGTGCGTGTAATTTAAACCAATGACCCCACCCAGTGCACCTGAAGGGAGGCGGATCTAGCTCGACTCCAAAACAAAGCAAAAGACTAGACACGTGCTGCTAATCTGGCAGACCTCCGCACGTAGCCCGAGCAGGGCATGACAGTACCCCCCCTTCTACGGGTGACCTCCGGACACCCCGGACCAACCTTATCCGGGTGGGATCTGTGAAAAGCCCTCACCAGACGGCTGGCACTGACATCCAGCGCTGGAACCCACATTCTTTCCTCAGGGCCGTATCCCCTCCAGTGTACCAAGTACTGAAGGGAACCCGAAGAACTCTAGAGTCAAGAACCCTGGAGATCTCGAACTCTAAATTTCCATCAACCAGCACAGGCAGGCAATGGCAATGGTTCCACCGGTTTCACATATTTTTTCAGTAAAGACCTGTGGAACACATCATGGATCCTCCAAGTCTGCGGAAGATCCAGCCGAAACGCTACTGGATTGACGACCGCAGATATTTTGTACGGTCAAATAAATCTTGGACCCAGTTTCCAAGATGGCACTCTCAGTTTAATATTTTTAGTGGACAACCACACCAGATCACCCACACACAGGTCCGGACAAGTCACATGTCTCTTGTCAGCCATTCGCTTATACCTCTCACCCATCTTCTCCAAATTCACTTGGATCCTCCGCCAGATAGAAGAAAAAGCAGAAGAAAATCTCTCCTCCTCTGGCATCCCAGAGGAACTAGTCCCAGAAAAGATACCAAACTGGGGATGAAAACCGTATGCGCCAAAAAATGGCGACTTACCCGTGGACTCCTGCCTATGGTTATTCAAAGCAAACTCTGCTAGGGACAAGAAAGAGGACCAGTCCTCCTGATTCTCAGCCACAAAGCACCTCAAGTAGGTCTCCAGGTTTTGATTAGTACGCTCTGTCTGCCCATTCGACTGCAGATGAAAAGCCGAGAGCAGAACGCCCTCCAAAACCTGGAGACAAACTGCGTGCCCCTATCAGAGACCACATCCGAAGGAATGCCATGCAATTTCACGATATTATCAACAAAAATCCGTGCAAGAGTCTTAGCATTGGGCAGACTAGCTAATGATATAAAGTGAGCCATTTTACTAAAACGGTCAACAACCACCAAAATTACTTTTTTCCCGGAGTAACTCAGGAGATCCGTAATAAAGTCCATAGACAAGTGCGTCCAAGGACGAGACGGAATGGACAAAGGAAGAAGTGAACCAGCAGGTCGAGTATGAACAACCTTTGACCGTGCACAGGTTTCACAAGCTGCCACGTAATCCTCAACGCTCTTACGTAACCCGGGCCACCTGGACCTCCGGGACACAAGATCAAAGGTGGACTTACCACCAGGATGTGTAGCAAGGACAGTATTGTGATGTTCCTTGAATACCTTGTATCGCAGTCCTTCAGGAACAAACAACCTCCCTGGGGGACAAGAATCAGGAGCCCCCTCCTGGGCTTCCAACACCTCCATCTCCAATTTGGGGTACAGGGCGGAGACCACCACACCATCAGCCAAAATCGGAGCAGGATCCTCTGAATCACATCCCCCAGGAAAACAGCGAGACAACGCATCTGCCTTGACGTTTTTGACCCCTGGGCGAAAAGTAACCACAAAATTTAACCTGGTAAAAAACTGTGACCATCTGGCCTGTCTAGGGTTCAGACGCTTGGCAGATTGCAGGTAAGCCAAATTCTTATGATCCGTATATACTGTAACGGGGTGCGACGCCCCCTCCAACCAGTGACGCCATTCCTCAAAGGCCAATTTGATGGCCAGCAATTCTCTATCTCCCACATCATAATTCCTCTCGGCGACCGAGAGCTTCTTGGAAAAAAAAGCACATGGAACCCATTTTCCAGGAGATGAACCCTTCGACAGCACTGCTCCAACACCCATTTCGGATGCATCAACCTTCACTACGAATGGCTGAGACAGAATGGGAGTAGACGCAAAACATTCCTTAATAGTCGCAAAGGCCTGCAATGCCTCATCCGACCAGAGACGTTGGCGCCCTTCTTAGTCATATCAGTCAGAGGTCTTACAATGGTAGAATAGTTCTAAATAAATTTTCTATAATAATTAGTAAATCCCAAAAACCATATCAGAGCTTTCTGATTCTCCAGTCGGTCCCATTCCAGAACCGCCCGGAACTTTTCGGGGTCCATACGAAAACCGGAGTCAGAAAGCAGATATCCCAGAAACGGAAGCTCCTCTACAGAAAACACACATTTCTCTAATTTGGCATATAATTTATTCTCCCGAAGGATCGTCAAAACCTGTTTCACATGATCCTGATGGGTCTTCAGATCAGGAGACAAAATTAAAATATCATCCAAATAAACTACTACGAACCTCCACACAAAATGATGAAAGATGTAATTGACGAATCGCTGAAATACCGCTGGTACGTTCGTCAACCCAAAAGGCATAACCAGATTCTCGAAATGACCCTCGTGCGTATTGAAGGCCGTTTTCCACTCATCCCCCGCCTTGATTCTGATCAGATTGTAGGCCCCTCTTAAATCCAACTCGGAGAACACCTTGGCTCCAACAATCTGATCAAAAAGATCACGGACCGTAATACGGTTTAATTCCCGGAAATCCAAACAAGGTCTCAGCGATCCATCCTTTTTTTTTTACAAAGAATAAACCTACTGCCACCGGAGACTTAGATGGCCTAATATGACCTTTTGCCAAACTCTCTGCAATATACTTCCACATGACCTCTCTTTCAGGTTGAAAAAGATTGTAAAGCCGAGACTTTGGCGACTTATCCCCTGGGATGAGATTAACTGGACAATCATAGTCACGATGAGGGGGCAATTCCTGAGCCCCACCCTCCGAAAAGACATCCGCAAAATCTGAGAGGTACTGAGGTAGAGCTGTAGTAGACACACCAGAGATAGAAGTGCCAAGACAATTATCCGAACAAAATCCACTCCAACCAGTCATCTGTCTTGCCTGCCAATCTATAATTGGGTTATGTTTTGTCAACCACGGTAACCCTAAGACTATAGGAGCAGGCAAGTCCTTCATGACAAAACAAGACATAACCTCAACATGTGAATCACCCACCCTTAACAGAATACCATGAGAAATATATGTGAGACTCCTTTAGAAAGAGGGGAAGAATTAATTGCGAAAACCGGAATCTCTCTTTCTAAAGTGCAATTACTTAGACCCAGATTTTGAAGAAAAAGAAAATCAATAAGGTTTACCCCAGCACCACAGTCAATGAATACTTCAACAAAAAATTGTCTTGAGTCTAGCGCCACCATAGCTGGAAGGAGAAAACGAGTATTACAGGGAGCTTGCATACCTGCTTGATCCACAACTCCATTCACACTACCAAGAGTCAGGAATGTTTTTTTTCTTTAACCCCTTAAGGACATAGGACGTACCGGTACGCCCTATTTCCCGAGTCCTTAAGGACCGAGGACGTACCGGTACGTCCTGACTTAAAATCGTAATTCTGGCGCCGTGGGGGTTAATCGGAACGGGATTTCGGTTGAAATCATTCAGCCGGCATCCCGTAACAACGCAGGGGGGGGTCATTTGACCCCCCCGTATCGGCGATCGCAGAAAACCGCAGGTCAATTCAGACCTGCGGTTTTCTGCGTTTCCGGTCCATTCGGGTGTCCTGTGACCTGATGAACCGGAAAAAGACTGCGATCGGTGGCGTAATTATACACCACCAATCGCAGTCCGAGGATTTGAGGAGGCGGTGCTGGCCCTGGTGCTGAATGCCGCTGTCCAGGGTGCTGATTGGTGCAGGGGAGAGAGGCGCGAGATTCAAACTTCCTGCGCTCCTCTCTCCCCTCCTCTTCCTGTCCAGCACCCTGACCGTGCAGCATCGTCCAGCACCAGCTCCTGTGTCCCCCTAATCGGCATCCATCACCCTCCTGCACCCATCGCCACCCAGGTAGGTTAGGGTCAGTGAGGGAGAGGCACGGTTAGGCAGGGAAAGAAGGGAAAAGTAAGTTAGGAAAAAAAAAAAAAAAGTACTTTTATTCCAAACTTCCATCTATCCATCTAACCCTAACCCAGACCCCCCCCTGCCACTTGCCCCCCCACCCCCCATTAGCCCCCCCCACCCCCCACCAGCACCCCCACCCCCCCTCACCACCACTTTTTTTTTTGCGCTGACTGGCACTTTTTAGCGTCCGTCCACTGTTAGCGCATCGCCCGCCCCACCGCTGATCAGCGTTGTACCGCTGATCAGCAAGTTTAAACTTTTTTTTTCCTAACACTTGCCCTTTTTTTTTTGCCTTTTTTAGTACGCGAACACCCGTTGCCCCCACACACACGCACATATAATAAAGTTTTCCACACACGCACACCTACACGCACACACACCCATGGCCTGCCGGGTGTTCTCGGCCGAGGAGGCATATGCCCAGATTGCCTCCGACTCTGAGAGCCCCAGTGAGGATGAGGATGACCCCACATTCCTTTTATCATCTGCATCCTCCTCATCATCATCGGATGACGATGAGCCACCAAGGCGGCGGAGACGCCGCCAGGCGGAGCCAGGGGCCCCACATGCTAGGGATCCTGTGGCCCACCCTAGTATGAGCCGCCCTGGGGTTCGTACTGGTTTCCCGGCCCACCAAATAAGTCCACCGGAGCCCCCTGCCGATGAACTTAGCTGGTGTCCCCCAGTGGACTTTGAGCCTGAGATTCCGGATTTCGCTGGCAATCCTGGAATCCAGATTCCCACAGTGGGGTTTACTGAAATAGACTATTTTAGTTTTTTTTTCAGTAACCCACTGGTGAATTTGATGGTGGAGCAGACGAATCTGTGCGCCCAACAGTTCGTCGCTCAAAACCCAGGCTCAGTTTTGGCTAGACCCGGTGGCTGGACGCCGGTCAGTGCAGCCGAAATGAGGACATTTTGGGGCCTCGTGCTGCATATGGGTCTAGTCCAAAAACCCAGTGTCAGGCAATACTGGAGTGGGGACGTCCTGTACCAGACCCCACTGTACAGTATGGTCATGACACGTCACCGGTTTGAGGCCATCCGGAAATGTCTGCATTATTCCGATAATGCAGCATGTCCACCCCGAGGTGATCCTGCCTATGACCGGCTGTATAAGATACGGCCGGTCATCGATCACTTTGGGGCCACATTTCAGCAGGCCTACGTACCTGGAAGGGAGGTCGCGGTTGATGAGTCTCTCGTTGCGTTCAAGGGGAGACTCAGTTTCCGCCAATATATTCCCACAAAGCGGGCGAGGTATGGCGTGAAGCTATACAAAATTTGTGAGAGTACCTCAGGGTACACTTACAAATTTCGTGTGTACGAGGGGCGAGATTCCCGTATTCAACCCCCAGAATGTCCCCCCACTCTGGGTGTTAGCGGGAAACTCGTGTGGGACCTTATGTACCCACTGCTGGATTATGGTTACCACTTGTACGTGGATAACTTTTATACCAGCATTCCCTTGTTCAGGTCCCTTGCCGCCAGATCCACGTTCGCTTGTAGGACCGTGCGGAAAAATCGACGCGGCCTCCCTGCCGACTCCCTCCAGGTACCTATCCCCAGGGGTGAGACCCGTGCACTTACCAGTGGAAACCTGTTGCTGGTCAGGTATAAGGACAAGAGGGATGTCCTTATGCTGTCCACAATCCACGGTAACAGCACCACCCCAGTCCCTGTGCGAGGTACCGCGGCAACGGTCCTCAAGCCCGATTGTATCGTCGACTACAATCGGTATATGGGAGGAGTTGATCTCTCTGATCAAGTCCTCAAGCCATATAACGCCATGCGCAAAACCCGGGCATGGTACAAAAAAGTTGCGGTCTACTTGGTGCAGGTTGCCATGTACAACTCTTTTGTACTATCCCGAAGCGCTGGCAGCACAGGGACATTCCGCCAATTCTATGAGGCAGTCCTCAAGGACCTGATCTTTTCGGACCGGGAAAGAGCAGGCCGGAGTACCTCGGGAACTGGAGGCGCCCGGATCGTCCCTGGCCAACATTTTCCAGGTGTGGTCCCCCATACTGGAAAGAAGGGACGAACCCAAAAAAAGTGCAGAGTGTGTCACAAGAGGGGGATACGCAAAGACACCACTACTCAATGTGACACGTGCCCCGATCATCCGGGCCTCTGCATTATCGATTGCTTCAGGGAGTATCACACTTCCATGGAGTACAAAATTTTTATAATCCCCCAACAGTTCACTAGAGAACATAAAACACTATGGCTCTCAGACTTTGGAGACACGAAAACAATTTTTCTTTCCCCAAAAAATATTCGTTTTAGTGCAGGCATCCTCAAACTGCGGCCCTCCAGATGTTGTAAAACTATAACTCCCAGCATGCCCTACAACCTACAGCCATCATCAGGGCATGGTGGGAATTGTAGTTTTACAACATCTGGAGGGCCGCAGTTTTAGGATGCCTGCTTAGTGTCTCCAAAGTCTGAGAGCCATACATATTGGGCATCGTCGCATGCGTAAAAGTCGTCGCTATAAAAATAACTTTTGACCAAACGCCTCGGATGAACGGTGTTAAAAATATAACATAAAAACGGTGCCAAAACACCCATTTTTGGGCAAAATTTCAATTTGAATCCATTTTGCCGGTAATAAAGCAAGGGTTAACAGCCAAACAAAACTAAATATTTATTGCCCCGATTCTGTAGTTTGCAGAAACACCCCATATGTGGTCGTAAATGGCTATATAGCCGCACGGCAGGGCATAGAACGAAGGGAACTCCATACGGTTTCTGGAAGGCAGATTTTGATGGACAGTTTTTTTGGGGACACCATGTCCCATTAGAAGCTCCCCCTGATGTAGCCTAGACTAGAAACTCCAAAAAAGTGACCCCATCTAAGAAACTACACCCCTCAAGGTATTCAAAAGTTACTTTACAAACTATGTTAACCCTTTAGGTGTTCCACAAAACTAAATAGCGAATGTAGAAACAATTTTAGAATTTAATTTTTTTGTTACATTGCCTCAAAAAAGAGTAATATAGAGCAACCAAAAATCAAATTTACCCCAAAAATAGTCCCAAAACAACAACCACCTTATCCCGTAGTTTCCTAGATGGGGTCACTTTTATGGAGTTTCTACTCTAGGGGTGCAGCAGGGGGCTTGAAAGGGTACATGGTGTAAATAAACCACTCCAGGAAAATCTGCCTTCCAAAAACCATATGGCGTTCCCCTTCTTCTATGTCCTGCCGTTTAGCCAAATAGTAGTTTACGACCACATATGGGGTGTTTCTGCAAACTACAGAATCAGGGCAACCCATTTTGAGTGTTGTTTGGCAGTTAACCCTTGTTTTACTCCTGGAAAAAATTGATTATATTGGAAAATTTTCAAAAAAATAGAAATTTCAAAATTGTTTCTCCATCTGCCATTAACTCTTGTGGAACACTTAAAGGGTTAACAAAGTTTGTAAACCCAGTTTTGAATACCTTGAGGGGTGTACTTTCTTAGATGGAGTCACTTTTTTGAAATTTCTATTCTAGGGGTGCAACAGGGGGCTTCAAAAGGGACATGGTATAAACAAAACCAGTCCTGCAAAATCTGCCTTCCAAAACCCATATGGTGTTCCCCTCCTTCTATGTGCTACCGTTCGGCCAAACAGTAGTTTACGACCACATATGGGGTGTTTTTGCAAACTACAGAATCAGGGCAACCCATTTTGAGTGTTGTTTGGCAGTTAACCCTTGTTTTACTCCTGGAAAAAATTGATTATATTGGAAAATTTTCAATAAAATTGAAATTTCAAAATTGTTTCTCCATCTGCCATTAACTCTTGTGGAACACCTAAAGGGTTAACAGAGTTTGTAAACCCAGTTTTGAATACCTTGAGGGGTGAACTTTCTTAGATGGAGTAACTTTTTTGAAATTTCTATTCTAGGGGTGCAACAGGGGGCTTCAAAAGGGACATGGTATAAACAAAACCAGTCCTGCAAAATCTGCCTTCCAAAACCCATATGGTGTTCCCCTCCTTCTATGTGCTACCGTTCGGCCAAACAGTAGTTTACGACCACATATGGGGTGTTTTTGCAAACTACAGAATAAGGGCAACCCATTTTGAGTCTTGTTTGGCAGTTAACCCTTGTTTTACTCCTGGAAAAAATTGATTATATTGGAAAATTTTCCAAAAAATTGAAATTTCAAAATTGTTTCTCCATCTGCCATTAACTCTTGTGGAACACCTAAAAGGTTAACAAAGTTTGTAAACCCAGTTTTGAATACCTTGAGGGGTGTATTTTCTTAGATGGAGTCACTTTTTTGAAATTTCTATTCTAGGGGTGCAATAGGGGGCTTCAAAAGGGACATGGTATAAACAAAACCAGTCCTGCAAAATCTGCCTTCCAAAACCCATATGGTGTTCCCCTCCTTCTATGTGCTACCGTTCGGCCAAACAGTAGTTTACGACCACATATGGGGTGTTTTTGCAAACTACAGAATCAGGGCAACCCATTTTGAGTGTTGTTTGGCAGTTAACCCTTGTTTTACTCCTGGAAAAAATTGATTATATTGGAAAATTTTCCAAAAAATAGAAATTTCTAAATTGTTTCTCCATCTGCCATTAACTCTTGTGGAACACCTAAAGGGTTAACAAAGTTTGTAAACCCAGTTTTGAATACCTTGAGGGGTGTACTTTCTTAGATGGAGTCACTTTTTTGAAATTTCTATTCTAGGGGGGCAACAGGGGGCTTTAAATGGGACATGGTATAAACAAAACCAGTCCTGCAAAATCTGCCTTCCAAAACTCATATGGTGTTTCTCCATCTGCCATTAACTCTTGTGGAAGACCTAAAGGGTTAATAAAGTTTGAAAAAACAGTTTTGAATACCTTGAGGGGTGTAGTTTCTAGAATAGGGTCATTTTTGGGAGGTTTCTATTATCTAAGCCTCACAATATGACTTCAAACCTCAACTGGTCCATAAAAAGTGGGATTTTGAAGATTTCAAAGCCTAAGCCTTGTAACATCCCCAAAAAATAAAATATCATTCCCAAAATGCTACAAACATGAGGTAGATATATGGGGAATGTAAAGTCATCACAATTTTTGGGGGTATTACTATGTATTACAGAAGTAGAGAAACTGAAACTTTGAAATTTGCTAATTTTTCAAAATTTTGGGTAAAAAATTTATTTTTTTATGCAAAAAAATTAACTTTTTGGACCCAATTTTAGCAGTGTCATGAAGTACAATATGTGACGAAAAAACAATCTCAGAACGGCCTGGGTAAGTCAAAGCGTTTTAAAGTTATGTGCACTTAAAGTGACACTGGTCAGATTTGCAAAACATGGCCTGGTCCTTAAGGTGAAAATGAGCCTGGTCCTTAAGGGGTTAATTAAACCTCCTTGTGATTCTTTCTCATCAACCTGCGGTTTAACAAAAGGACCACAAAAATAAAATGACCACTTTTTCCACAGAAATAAGATAGTTTATGCAATCTCCTAAAGTCTCTACTACCAGAACGGAAAGATACCTGACCCAGCTGCATGGGTTCCTCCCCTACCCCAGAGTTACATGTAATATAACCCTGGGAAGCAGGCGGGAAGAACCCACTCACAGAAGTGATCCCTTGCACGGAGAGAACCTTACACCTTTCTCTAATTCGTCTATCTAATCGTACTGACAAAGACATAGCATTCTCCAATGTATCCGGGTATTCATGAAAAGCAAGGGCATCTTTCAATCTCTTAGATAACCCCTGACAAAACTGACTACATAACGCAGGGTCATTCCACTCTGACTCGTGGCCCATCTCTTAAACTCAATGCAGTAAGCCTCTGCAGTATGTTCACCCTGTAATAAACTGCGCAGTTTAGATTCCGCCATAGTGACCCGATCTGGGTCATCATAAATCAATCCCAAGGCTTAAAAAAATTCTTCCACCGACCGGAGGGCTAGAGAAACGGGCGGCAGAGAAGACCCAGGATTGCGCGTCCCCTTAAGCAGAGAAATGATTATACCAACCCTCTGACTTTCATCACCAGACGAAGATGGATGTAACCGAAAATACAATTTGCATGACTCTTTAAAACGGATAAAGTCATCCACACCCCCTGCAAACCTATCAGGGAGAGTGACTTTAGGCTCCCCATAAATTTGACTTGCACCTGATGCCAGAGCATTCTGACACCGTGTGACCGAATTACGCAGATCCGCAACCTCTATGGATAATCCCTGCATGCGATCAACTAGCGCATCAATTGACTCCATCTCAAAACCGCTGAGCAATGGCAGTCAAAGTATTGGCGGGTTATGATGTCATGGCAGACAGGATATCAGATACACAGAAAAGTAAACAAACACATTTCTAGGCGAGAAGCTGAGGATAACGGTCACCTCCTGGCAAATCCCTACCAGCTCTCCCTATACTGCTATGCCCACGTTTAGACCCTTAAGGTGGGAATAAAATGTCCTCATTCCTGGGCTGAAAATACCCTAAAATCCCTAAGATGGTGAAAAGGGGAATAAAGGCTGCCTGCTCCCTCAGAACCTGGAGGGGACAGGCATCTCTCTAAACAGCCTAGACAGCAAACCACCAGATAACAAAAAAAACAACTTATCTTTTCTGAGCAGGAACAGCCAATCCTTCCCTCCTTCCTTGCTTGCTTTCACAGACAGACAGAAGCTATAACCCGCACAGAACACTGGGAGTGGGTGTAATTTAAACCAATGACCCCACCCAGTGCACCTGAAGGGAGGCGGATCTAGCTCGACTCCAAAACAAAACAAAAGACTAGACACGTTCTGCTAATCTGGCAGACCTCCGCACGTAGCCCGAACAGGGCATGACATCACCAGTTCCTGTGGGAAAATAGAAATGGATGCTAGATAGCACAACTATTGTGTCCTCCTTCTTGAGGTCTCACTTGCAGCAGCCAGGGAGCATCCACGTGCAGTGTCCTTGTCATCATCATCATAAGTTACTGCTTCTCCCACTCAAACTACTCATCCTCCTCCTACTTTGCTCTGATTTCATCATGCACCAGACCACCTCAGGAGGGAACATTTGTTGTTTTGAGGTAAGGCAGTGGCAACTCATCAGAGACGTAATTTGCACACTCAGGTCTGTTGAAGAGGCCACCAGATTTGTCAGTGGGGACACCTGTGGCATCAACAATGTCATCCCCAATATTTATCTTAGAGCAAGTTTTCGCGTCTTGCTGGCCGTCATATAGCTGTCGGGACCCACACAAAGAAAGTCCCATGAAGGAGGAAGTGGAGGATGAGGAGCTACCACTGGAGGAGGAAGAGCAGGTGGAGGAGGAGTCGCTTGTGTAGGAGGACTAGGCTGACGACAATGACACTGGCCACAATGACCAATCATCTCAGTGGGAGGCAGAGCCGGAAAGAACTGGGTCCCTGGGCACACTGGCGAGCATGGCAAACTGTATGCTTGCTTGCTTATGTACTGAAATATTGTACCCATCAAGTAGTCTGATTTTTCCCGCATAGCCAAGCCCTTAGACCTTCGCTATGAAAGCAAAATGAGGCCAAATTGCTTTATTACCAGGATGCACAGTGTGCGCAGCTTTCCAGAGCTTTTGATGAGCATACCGTATACCTGCCGCCAGCGTGTCTGAGTAAGAAACCTCTCTCTGCCCCTACTGATTCACTCACCTTCCATAGTCTCTGCTACAACAAGTAGCAGTAGCAGGAACAAGTTCAGTATCATCAACATGATGGAGCAGTTTTTACATTTGCTGCACCAGGGAAACGCATATCAGCAAAAGGAGACATACTACCTCAAAAACCAGGTTCAGTTCTACCTGGACTGTGGCCTTTCCCTAGCACATACCATGTTCCCTAACCCCATGGACTTAGGGGCAGGCAGATTGAAACAGTGACCCAAACCGGCCCAGTATGCTCTCTGTATTTTTTCTTGCCCAGCGTCCAGTGTCTCCTCAGAGAAGGTTTTCAGTGCGGCAGATGGTGTCATCAAGCCCAAATGGACAAATCTTTCCTCTGCTATTGTACAGAGCATTATTTTTTGTCAAATTGAACCAGGCATGGATCTATGAGGATTTTCATACACCTCTGGCTGAGGCAGATGAATAGATCTACTTTTGCAGACAATGCCCCATCACACCACCACCACTGTATGCCTGCCTACCGACATGTTCTGTTCCGTGTGTCTGCTGCTGCCGCCACCACTGCAGCTGCTACTCCATGCTGCTTATTCCCTACTGCCATCTCTATCACCCCTTCTGCCACCTCCATTTCCCCTACTGCTACTACTATTACCTCTACACTGCCATCACTACTTCTTCTACTACCCCAACATAGCCGCACACACATCTACTTACTGCCTTGTCTGTTCCATGCTGTACTGCTACTGCTGATGCTACTATTGCTGCCACTATTACCCCTACACACCTCACCCTTTCCACATCCACACTATACTGCTTCTGCTCCCAAATAAAAGGGAGAATTTTTCAAGGTTTGTTCAACTTCAGAACAAGCCACAGTTTCATCTGACAATTAACACTTGTATGTGTATAAATACAAGTAGGCACTCTGCCCCTGTTAAAGTTTAATTTTTGGACGCTTGTGCAGTGCAAGCCACTGTTTCTTCTAGCATTAACGTGTATAGACAAGAATAGGGATCTGCCCCATTAAGGCATATTTTATGAACTATTTGTCCCAACAAGCCACTGTTTTTCCCTTAACACTGTGTGTGTTTAAATACTATCGGTTCCCAATAATGGCCAATTTTGAGAAGATGTATAATATGAAAAAGCATAACACATGTGACGATGCAGTATGTTTCCAACATTGTTTACATTGTTAACTTTGTATTTATCCATATCTACAGTATATAAGTGTCATTCTGACATTATATGCTATTGCTGTCATTGCCATACAGATATATACCTTAAAGGGGCTGTCTCACTTCAGCCAATAGCATTTATTATGTAGAGAAAGTTAATACAAGGCAGTTACTAATCTATTGTGATTATCCATTTTGCTTCCTTTACTGGCTGGATTAATTTTTCCATCAAATTATACACTGGTTGTTTCCATGGTTATGACCACCCTGCAATCCATCATTGCTTGCACACTATAGGAAAAAGCACTAGCCTATGTGCACTCCCATGGTCACGGCCACCAAATAGGTCAGTGCTTTTTTCTATAGTGTGCAAACATAACCACCACTGATGGATTGCAGGGTGGTCATAACCATCGAAACAAGCAGTGTACAATGTGATGGAAAAATGAATCCAGCCAGCAAAGGAAGCAATATGGATAATAGCGATACATTAGTAAGGGGCTTGTATTAACTTCCTCTACATGATAAATGCTATTTTCTGAAGTGAGACAACCATTTTTAAAGGGGGAGGGGAAGGAGAGAAAGAACAAAAATGAGTAGAACATAAAAAAAAAAGATATAATGAAAAGATATAAAAAATCCAAAAACGTCCTATAAGACCTTAGAGTGTCATGTAACTGTGTCCGTTTTGCTGTGCGCAAATCGTGGATCCACAAAACACAGATCCCGGCCAAGTGCATGCCACCATTTCTTTTTTTAACGCCTGTAGAAATGTCCTATTCTTGTCTGCAAAACTGACAAGAATAGGAAATTTTCTATTTTTTTTGTGGGGCCGTGAAACAGACATGGGTGTGGACAAGTTGAAAAAGATAACTATATTTTATTAGTAATAAATGCAGAAATGCAGGTAATTCCAAAGGGTTCACATCCTTTTTCTGTACAGGTCACACAGTAGAGCACATCACATCTGATTACATTGTTAGTGTCTCCTAATGGCTTATTCACACAATATGGCATATTACATAGCAAATTACACATGGAGAATCATACAGCTACATGTGTACACTAAAATGGTCACTGTACTTTTACACAACTTTGCTTAAATTAATAGTACAGGCATTATATTATAGTACAGGCTATATATTATCTTATATCTTGAATAGCCTAAGGCTATATGGTTCCTGTTTTTGGCCATTTTAATTTAAAACACAACATTTATTATTTATGTTTAAAATATCTCTAAAGCCCAATATAAAAGGGAAATTAAAATTGAATATAGTCGTGTGATGGGATAGGGGAAGTTATTACTGTATGTATCCCTTTTCATTATTTTTGTTTTGTTAATTTATTATCGTAAATGTATTCTATTTCATATGTAAGGGAGGTCTTTTGGGATATTAACTTCATATCCCATAAAGATACAGTGGTATGGCTTTTTTATTTATTTATTTTGAAGAAGTTGTAGCTGAACAATGTCAGTCTGTTACATGCATTAGGGTTAAGGTGCTAGCTGATGTACATATCCATTTACTTTCCCTATTTTGCTACTTTGTTGGTAGCTTTGTTGTAATCACTATAACAGCCGTTCACTCACTCTCCCCCTAATCGCTATTGCATCCCTCACTGTACTATTTCCCCTATCACATACACTTGTGCAGGGTGCCTGTAGTGCACCCTGCTTAAACAAGTGTTTCATATGGCTAGCCTCTCATATATATATATATATATATATATATATATATATATAAAATCTATAGCTTTATACTCAATAACCTTTCCCTCCTTCTCATATACCACTGGTATGCCACTGATATAGGGGATTATACAATAACATTAATGTCAGATCAATATTATCAATAATAATTGGCGCTATAAATCATATTAAATTATATTTCTGGGGGCGATCTAATTATTCAGTATATCAGTTGGTAGCAATCCATTAATTCTTAACCTTATCTATCTGATTTTAATTTTAATTTTATTTTTAGTTCTATTTAAAATTTCATAATGACATTGTATCATACTTTTATTCCGCCACCGAAATCAATTAAAGGTGACATTGTATATTTTGTGCTGTTATGTACAGTCAGCTTTTCTGTACTAGATGTTGCCTATAGAGTGTAAAACACCTTTTAGTCTTTTTTATACTTTCATAGATGGACAGAAAAATTATTATGCTGACTATTGATTGATCAACTAGGCTGCGCTGCATACCTCAATTCCTGATTTTCCCCATTGGTTTTGTTTAGCAATCTACTCCTCTTCTTTCTCGGAAGATTATAATATTTTATATTTCCAATCAGTTTAACCGGTTTCACATAAATAAGAGAATGGTCTACCTCATTGGGCTGAAGATTTGTCCTGTAATACTAACATCTGGTTAATCCATGTAGTAAAAGAGAAAACTCGGGGGTTAAGGAAGAAACCCTTATTTCCCCATTCTTTCAAATAACTGTTGTGAAGGAAAACCCTTTGTTAAGTCCTACTGGGCTCATGGAATTAAGCCTATAGATCCAGCGAACTTCACATTGTAAAAGCTTTTTGTCCAAGTTCCCCCCTGGGTCCCAATTTCATGCTCTTGATTCCCCAAAAGCGCAATAGAAGTATATTGTTATCATGGACATATTTCATGTGTCTAGAAATAGACGTATTTTTGTTTGTCTCTATTACAATTAAGTGACCTGAAATGCGACATCTTAGTTCTTGTGTCGTCTTTCCAACGTAAAGCTTTGGACATGGGCATGCAGCAATATATATCACCTCTTTGGGTTTTACAGGTAATTAACTGCCTGATTTCATATTCCTTGTTGTCACTTGGATTAGAAAAATACCGTAATTAGGGGATATATCTGCAGAACGAGCAGTCTCCACAGGGTGCTGAGCCTCAGTATTTTTCTCAAATTCCCATACTCAGTTTTGGTATCCTGAAAAAAACGATGGACCAGGTGGTCCCTCAGGTTTGGGCCTCTGCGGTAAGTGATGCTAGGGTTAGGGGTAAGGACAGTCTTCAATTCTCTATCCGACTGCATAATATACGAATGTTTTTGAGAATCTGATAGATTTCTTTGTTATAACCATCGAAAGTACCGATGCATCTAATCATATTATTGTCTTTTTTGGGGCGGATTTTAATAAATGCTCCTTATTTGTGATTTTTGCCCTATTAAAGGCCTTTTTGAGGGTAGGTGTTGAACAGCTCTCCGCTTTCCTTAATAAATAACATCTTATTTGAGCAATTGCGTTGCACTCTCAAATATTGTCCAGTCGGAATCCCCCTCTTCAATGCCAGCTGGTCCAGTGCAGGTAGCTGTTTGTGGAGGTTGGTTTCCTATAGACCTCCGTGTCCAAATGTCAATCTTCCAATTTAGTTATTTTTAAATCTAAGAAGACTATTTCCTTCTCTTGGATCTTAAAGGTATATTTCATTCCTATGTTGTTACTGTTAAGTGCTTGGACAAACTTGTGAATTCAAATAAAAAGCCATACCACAGTATCTTTATGGCATATGAAGTTAATATCCCAAAAGACCTCCCTTACATATGAAATAGAATAAATTTATGATAATAAATTAACAAAATAAAAATAATTAAAAGGGATACATAGAGTAATAACTGCCCCCTATCCCATCACACAACTATATTCAAATTTAATTTCCCTTTTATATTGGGCTTTAGAGATATTTTAAACAGAAATAATAAATGTTATGTTTTAAATTAAAATGGCCAAAATCAGGAACCATAAAGTCTTAGGCTATTCAACCTTATTGTATTGATTATCCCGGGCCTACTTAGGGTCTTTTTTTTTGGGATCTATCTTATATATTGTTATCATATTTTTCTCCCCCTTCTACCCTGACATTCTCTGACTTTTGTGATAAATCCATCTTAAGAAGCCAAAAGATGAAGACAAGTTGTCTGCTCACTGAAGGGTAAAAATGCCATAGAAGTTTATGAAAAGGGGATGGAATAGGAGGTGTGAAGGGCAGAGAGGAACAAGCAGACAGACATGATTCAGTAGCTAATAGTAAGTGTTATATCTCACCTAAGTACTATATTCACATCTATATTTCTCAGTACTTCTCTATAATGTCCTATAAGCTGCTTCTGAGTGATTTTGAGTGAATGAGAGAATAAGGAAGGAGAATCTCCTGTCTCTATATGTAGTCTATGGGCAGACATCATTATAGTCCTCCATCAGTTGATGCGCAAGTATGAATTATAGATGTGGTCTGATGAGGGGAAACTCTTAAAAAATGTCAGATACAAGTCATATAATGGTCACATATGCAGTACTATCCAAACATTTTAGGCAAGTGTAGAAAAATGTTGCAAAAGACGAAAGCTTTAAAAAATAGCAGTGTTAATAAGGAAGTTGTTCCAGACATCTTGGAGAACTAAACACAGATCATCTGTGGATGTAGACTTCCTCAAATCCTTCTGTCTCTTAATGTAATCCCAGACAGACTTCATGATGTTGAGATCAAGGCTCTGTGGGGGCCATATCATCACTTCCAGGACTCCCTGTTCTTCTTTATGCTGAGGATAGTTCTTAATGACATTGGCTGCATGTTTAGGGTCATTGTCCTGCTGTAGAAAAAATTTGGAGCCAAGCCGATGCATCCCTGATATATGTGTGATGGCTAATTATCCACATGTATTAATTGATTTAACCCCTTAAGGACACAGCCTTACTTCACCTTAAAGACCAGGCAATTTTTTGCAAATCTGACCAGTGTCACTTTGTGTGGTGATAACTTTAAAATGCTTTTACTTATCCAGGCCATTCTGAGATAGTTTTTTCGTCACATATTGTACTTCATAACACTGGTAAAATGGAGTAGAAAAAAAAATCATTTTTATTTATAAAAAAATACCAAATTTTGGGAAAATTTTTCAATTTCTCTACTTCTATAATACATAGTACTACTTCCAAAAATAGTTATTAGTTTATATTCCCCATTTGTCTACTGCATGTTTGGATCATTTTGGGAATTCCATTTTATTTTTTGGGGATGTTGCAAGGCTTAGAAGTTTAGATGCAAATCTTGAAAATTTTCAGAAATTTTTAAAAATGCACTTTTTAGGCACCAGTTCAGGTCTGAAGTCATTTTGTGAGGCTTACATAATAGAAACCACCCGAAAGTGACCCCATTATAGAAACTACACCCTCAAGGTATTCAAAACTGATTTTACAAACATCATTAACCCTTTAGGTGTTCCCCAAGAGTTGATGGCAAATGGAGATGAAATTTCAGAATTTAAATTTTTTGCCAAATTTTCCATTTTAATCCATTTTTTTTCCACTAACAAAGCAAGGGTTAACAGCCAAACAAAACTCTATATTTATTGCCCTGACTCTGTGGTTTACAGAAACACCCGATATGTGGTCTTACACCACTGTACGGCCCCACGTCAGGGCGTAGAGGGAAAGGAGTGCCGTGTGGTTTTTGGAAGGCAGATTTCCCCGGACTGGTTTATTTACACCATGTCCCATTTGAAGCCCCCTGATGCACCCCTAGAGTAGAAACTCCAAAAACGTGACCCCATTTTGGAAACTACAGGATGAGGTGGCAGTTTTTTTGGTGCTATTTTAGGGTACATATGATTTTTGGTTGCTCTATATTACACTTTTTGTGATGCAAAGTAACAAAAAATAGAAATTCTGAAATTTCATCTCCATTTGCCATTGACTATTGTGGAACACTTAAAGGGTTAACAAAGTTTGAAAAATCTGTTTTGAATACCTTGAGGGGTGTAGTTTGTTAAATGGGGTCACTTTTTGGAGTTTCTACTCTAGGGGTGCATCAGGGGAGGCTTCAATTGGGACAGGGTGTCAAAAACCAAGTCCAGCAAAAACTGCCTTCCAAAATTCATATGGCATTTCTTTCCTTCTGCGCCCTGCCATGTGCCCATACAGCAGTTTACGACCATATATGGGGTGTTTCTGTAAACTAAAGAATCAGGGAAATAATTATTGAGTTTAGTTTGGCTGTAAACCCTTGCTTTGTTACGGAAAAAAATGGATTAAAATGGAAAATTTGCCAAAAAATACCTGTTTTGGCACCGTTTTTATCTTTTATTATTTACAACGTTCATCTGACAGATTAGATCATGTGCTATTTTTATAGAGCAGGTTGTTATGGATGCAGGGATACCTAATATGTTTACTTTTTTAAATTTATTTAAGTTTTACACAATAATATCATTTTTGAAACAAAAAAAATCATTTTAGTGTCTCCATAGTCTGAGAGCCATATTTTTTTTTATTTTTTAGGCGATTGTCTTAGTTAGGGTCTAATTTTTTGCAGGATGAGATGACTATTTTTGGGGTGCATATACCTTTTTGATCGCTTGCTATTACACTTTTTGTGATGTAAGGTAACAAAATTATGGCATTTTTTACATCATTTTTATTTTTTATTTTTCCGTTGTTCACCTGAGGGGTTATATCATGTGATATTTTTATAGAGAAGGTTCTTACGGACACGGCAATACCTAATATGTGTACCTTTTTTATTTATTAAGGTTTTACACAATAATATTTTTTAAACCCCAAAAAATTGTTTTAGTGTCTCCATAGTCTGAGAGCCATATTTTTTTTAATTTTTTGGGACATTGTCTCATGTAGGAGCTCATTTGTTGCGGGATGAGACGACGGTTTGAATGGTACCATTTTCGCGTACATACGACTTTTTTGATCACTTTTATTACCTTTTTTGGGAAATAAGGTGGGCAAAATTCTATTTCATCATAGTTTTCATTTTAAATTTTTTATGGCGTTCACCGTGCGGGGAATGTAACATGACCGTTTAATAGATCAGGTCGTTATGGACGCGGTGATATATAACATGTGTAGGGAATTATTATTATTTTTAATCAGGGATAAATGTTTTTTTTTTATTTTAACTTTTTTTTCACTTTTTTAACATTTTTTTTTACCCAGACCCACTTGGTTCTTGAAGATCCAGTGGGTCTGATGTCTGTATAGTACAGTACAGTACACTATATAGTGTACTGCACTATATTTCACTTACACTTTGTCTGAACAGATCTCTGCTTTTAGCACAGATCTGTTTAGCACCATGGACAGCAGGATGCCTGATAAGGCGTCCTGTTGCCATGGGAACCCTCCCCGTCTGCCACAACTGAGCAGACGGGGAAGGGGAGAGAGGGGGGCTCCCTCCCTCTGTAACCCCATCCTGTCCAGGGACTGCAAAGGCACAGCAGCCCCCCGATGGGAGAGGGAGCTCCCTCCCCTTCCATACAGCGGTCCCTATGGACCGCGGCATGGAAGGGGTTAAAACGGCTGACATCTGCACAGATGTCAGCCGTTTGAATCAGAGTGTCAGCAATGAGCTGACACTCTGATTCAACCGCTCGGTCATCCTGAGAATAAACGGGGGGCGGGCGTAAGGTCGCACTCCTGCCCCCCACCCTGCCAACCACCTCTCGCCCGCCTCCCGCACCGCCCGCATTCCTCCCCCCCACTGCGCCTGCGGGGGGGGAGGGTTAACTTCGAAATACAGGCACTTTGAGGTTTCTGATCCCTGCGGTCCGATCAGAAACTTGCATAAGCGCTACAAACCACAGGTCTGAATTGACCTGCGGTTTGTAGCAATCGGCAATCTGGGGGGGTCACAGGACCCCCCCTAAGCATTGTCACAGGGTGCCTGCTGAATGATTTCAACAGGCACCCCGTTCTGATCACTGCCGGTCGTGAGGCAGTGATCGGAACTACACAGGACTTACGGGTACCTGTACGCCTTGTGTCCTTAAGAGGTTAAAAAAAACTGTTTACACTTCTATTTTTAAAAGTATTCTTGCTTTGCAGAATTTTTTCCACACCTAAAACTTTTGCACAGTACTGTAGTATTATCCCTTATGTATACAAACATGGCAGCCTATTTTGAAGTTATCTAAAACAACAGACATAGTTACATAGTTAATACGGTTGAGAAAAGACATTAGTCCATCAAGTTTGACCAAGGGATGTTGGGGACGTAAATCCCAGAAGGAAGTGAGACTCAGATTTCTACTCATATTCATAAGCATTAATTTTTTTTACTTTTAAGAATTCATCTAAACCCTTTTTAAAACTGTCCACTGTTCCTGCTGTGACCACATCCTGAGGAAGTCTGTTCCACAGATTTACAGTTCTTACAGTAAAGAAGCTTTGACGCTTCTGGAGGCTGGACTTTTTCTTCTCCAGTCGAAGGCAGTGCCACCTTGTCTTTTGAGAGCATTTGACATTTGAGGGCATGGTCCATTTATATATTTGTATAGGTTAATCCTGTCCCACCTTAGACGTCTCTTCTCAAGACTAAATAAATGTAATTCTCTTAATATTTCTTCATAACTAAGACCCTCCATGCCCCTTATCAGTTTAGTCGCTCTCCTCTGTACTTTTTCCAGCTGTAGTGCGTCCTTTCTATGGACTGGTGCTCAGAACTAAACTGCATATTACAGATGAGGCCGCACCAATGCTTTGTAAAGTAGTAATATTACATCCCTGCCCCGCAAGTCCATGCCTCGTTTAATGCATGACAATATCCTGGTGGCCTTAGAAGCAGCTGATTGACATTGTATGCTGTTAGTTAATCTACCATCTACAAGGACACCCAAATCCTTCTCTATAAGTGACACTCCCAGTGTTACATCACCTAGGACATATGATGCACGGAAATTATTACTACCAAGATGCATAACTTTACATTGATCCACATTGAACATCATTTGCCAACATGCTTTAAAGGGCATCTGTCAGCAGATTCGTACCTATGAAACTGGCTCACCCGTTACATGTGCGATTGGGCAGCTGAAGGCATCTGTGTTGGTCCCATGTTCATATGTGCCCACATTACTGAGAAATATTAAATTTTAACATATGCAAAGTAGCCTCCAGGAGCAATGGCGGTAGTGACGTTACACCTAGAGGCTCTGCTTTCTCTGCAACTGTTGCACCCTCTGCATTATGATTGACAGGACCAGGCAGCCATCACAAACTGCCTCTATTAACCTGGCCTATCCCTAGAAACCAGTCTATCTGAAATGTTCAGCTTCCCAGGACTAGAAAAAATATGTCTGCTTTCTACTAAAATCAGAGCCACATCAGTCTGTGGAGTGTGTCTGTTATTGCAGCTCAGCTCCATTGAAGTGACTCGGACTGAACTGTAATACCATACAACAGATGTAGCTTTGGTAATCTTGTGCAACCCCTTTAAGGATGGGTATGTGTGTTGTGTTTCCTGAAATTGATATAGAGTATACATTTTTTGCTAATGTGAAAGAAGAGAATGACTCAAATACTTAGGCTACTTTCAAATCTGCGGCATGGAGATCCAGCAAAAATGCCAAAATCGGTTGGACACAAATCGCAGCATGCAGCAGTTTATGTCCAGTCAATGCTCAACATTTTTGCCAGATCTCAGCTAGCTCCCATTATACTTAAAGGGATTCTGTCACCAGGTTTCACCCCCTCCAGATAAAAATATGGTTATGTTCAGGGAGCTTTAACCATTCCTAATGTGGTCTTATAAATGTAATCTGTAGGCTCATTTTGCTGAAAATACGCTATTACTAACCTGTCATTCATAAAAATAAGGTGCCCAAGGAGATGTAAATGGCTCCAAGCTGCCGCCCGCACCCGCTGCCATTCGTGCCCAGCGCCGCCTCATAATCTTCTGTGATGCCTCCTGCTCTCTCTCTCTCCCTCCCTCCCCCCTCCTCCTGCTGTAAGATTGCTGTGACGCCTCCCCCCTCCTCCTGCTGTAAGATTGCTGTGACACCTCCCGCTCTCCCTCCCTCCCCCCTCCTCCTGCTGTAAGATCGCTGTGACGCCTCCCCCCTCCTCCTGCTGTAAGATCGCTGTGATGCCTCCCCTCTCCTCCTGCTGTAACATCGCTGTGACGCCTCCCGCTCTCCCTCCCTCCCCCTCCTGCTGTAAGATTGCTGTGACGCCTGCCGCTCTCCCTCCCTCCCCCCTACTCCTGCTGTAACATCGCGATGTTACAGCAGGAGGAGGGGGGAGGGAGGGAGAGCGGGAGGTGTCACAGCAATCTTACAGCAGGAGGAGGGAGGGAGAGAGAGGGAGGCGTCACAGCGATGTTACAGCAGGAGGAGGGGGGAGGCGTCACAGCGATCTTACAGCAGGCGGAGGGGGGAGGCGTCACAGCAATCTTACAGCAGGAGGAGGGGGAGGTGTCACAACAATCTTACAGCAGGAGGAGGGGGGAGGTGTCACAGCAATCTTACAGCAGGAGGAGGGAGGAGGGGAGAGCGGGAGGCGTCACAGAAGATTATGAGGCGGCGCTGGGCACGAATGTCAGCGGGTGCGGGCGGCAGCTTGGAGCCATTTACATCCCCTTGGGCACCTTATTTTTATGAATGACAGGTTAGTAATAGCGTATTTTTAGCAAAATGAGCCTACAGATTACATTTATAAGACCACATTAGGAATGGTTAAAGCTCCCTGAACCATATTTTTATCTGGAGGGGGTGAAACCTGGTGACAGAATCCCTTTAATGAGACCAGCGGGCATTCCATTTGCATTCAACAGTGCTGGATCCAGAGAATTACGGCAGGCTGTTCTCTGCCGGAATCGCTGCCACAGATGTGGAAGTAGCCTTATATTGACTAGGAAATTAAGGGGAAATGTTTGTGTGAGATGTTACAGAGTGTTTTGTCGCCCCCCTATCTGCCATTGTGGAGCCAATGCGTTTAACCTTGCTTCCATCTATCGAAAATGTTTACGCCTTACTTTCCTGCATTATTCATGAGTGCTGTTTGGAAGCAGTGGCTGTTGCTGAATACACAGTTTAATGACCCTTAAACATTTTATCCAAACTGCACAGAGTCCAAATTGTACAGACAATGCAAGAAAATACAAAGTCACCAGCAAAGTAATTCTGCCACCGTTCCAGCTCAATTCGACTGATGCAGTGAAAAAGATAATGAACGGTAAATAAAAAACAATCTAATTCGGTGTGGTGTGTAGGTGCATACTGGGTGCTGGATATTATAGCATTTCATATTATTAAATCTCACTGTAATATGAAAAAATCATGTTTCTTAATTCTAAATTTTCTTTTTTTTATGGTTATATTCCTATACATAGGGGTGGTATTATAGTAATTATATTCGTCTACATGTAACTATAGATAAATGTTAGATTTTTTTGGTCAAACCCGTCTGTTCTGTACGATGTGTTGTAATATTATGCCTATGTAGAAAATTATTGATGTTGATCTTTTTTTAAATTAACATATCTATTAACTTCTGCCTTGTTTCGTCACTCATTTATTCTGCATAGTTGCTGGGGAAGTGCTATGCCACCTAGTGCACACTTGTGTTACTGCATTGTAAGTTTTTTGCTTTTTCATGAAATATCATACATACAGTTCATGGGCAAAATATCAATGTTTTTCGATTAAAGGCATGATGGGGGACATTTATTAATCTATTTACGCCACTTTTGTGGCATAAATAGGTGGCAAATTTTGTTGCACGACATTTGTGCGGTATAATTGTTGACTTTTCCCTGCTCACGCCACTTTTCCAGAGTGCCAAGAAAAGGGGCTGTGGAATGGGTGGAGAAGTAGCTGGCCCAGCAGACCCGCCTTATTTATCATTTTCCACGCTGGATTATCGCCTGCTGGACGAAGTGCCAAACTTATGTACAGGCCTGCGCCTCTACATAACTTTGACGATTCCTCTGGCAGCATAGAGGGACTTAAGACTGGTGTGAAAAACACTGATCTTAATAAATGTTCCCCTATGAGTATAAGTTTCTATGGAAATCAAGTTAATAAACTGATCATTTGTGTTTTGGTAAAGTTAAAATGGGGGATGGTAAAATAATAATTGCCTTAATTGTACCTTAAAGGGGTTATCCCATCTTAGACAATGGGGGCATATCACTAGGATATGCCTCCATTGTCTAAGATGGCATAACCCCTTTAACTATCCCCACAGTTAAAGGGTTTGTGTCACTTCAGCACATGGCATTTATCATGTAGAGCAGGCATGCTCAACCTGCAGCCCTCCAGTTGTTGTAAAACTACAACTCCCAGCATGCCCGAACAGCCTACAGCTATCAGCCTACAGCAGGGCATTGTGGGAGTTGTAGTTTTACAACAGATGGAGGGCCGCAGGTTGAGCATGCCTGATGTAGAGAAAGTTAATACAAGGCACTTACGAATGTATTGTGATTATCCATATTGTCTCCTTTGCTGGCGGGACCCGCACCTACAAGGAGAACAGAGCGGAGAAATTTGAGGAGGGCGCACTGTGCATGCGCAGCCGCCCTCCATTCATTTCTGGCTCGGCTATTTTTGTCGGCCCCATAGAAATGAATGGGAGCGGTGGCCGCGCATGCGGGGAGCTGCGCCTGGTGGTGGACGGACCCCGGGAAACCCGGGGTCCTCCAGCCACAACTCTACCCGGCTCCATTCTCCTTGTAGGTGCGGGTCACAGAGGTGGGACCCGCACCTATCAGACAATGGGGGCATTATATTATAAATGGGATAACCCCTTTAATGCCTTAAAATGGCACACTATAGAAAGGGCATAGGCCAAAATTGTTTCCTATAGTGTGCAAGCACGACCACCACTGATGGATTGCAGGGTGCTCGTAACCATGAAAGCCAGCAGTGTATAATGTGATGGAAAAATGAAACCAGCCAGCAAAGGAGACAATATGGATAATCACAATACATTAGTAAGTGCCTTGTATTAACTTTATCTACATGATAAATGCCATGTGCTGGAGTGACACAACCCCTATAACTGTGGGGACATATTTTTAGCCATGCTTAATTTCAATAAGCCACACTCATTTTTCAGAGACAGTGGTGCAAGATTTAAAAAAGTCACAGATATTCTGCATAAAATGTTGCACCTTGATTTCTACATTGATTACTAATTAATTGTAGTGTGCTTGTCATCTAACAGTTCTACTGTTCATGTCTTTTATTGATCACATTGAGTAAACATCCATGGTGCAGGGAAAAAAGTAAGCTTAGGGCTCTTTCACACTTGCGTTCTTTTCTTCCGGCATAGAGTTCCGTCGTCGGGGCTCTATGCCGGAAGAATCCTGATCAGTTTTATCCTAATGCATTCTGAATGGAGTGAAATCCGTTCAGGATGCATCAGGATGTCTTCAGTTCAGGACCGGAACGTTTTTTGGCCGGAGAAAATACTGCAGCATGCTGCGCTTTTTGCTCCGGCCAAAAATCCTGAACACTTGCCGCAAGGCCGGATCCGGAATTAATGCCCATTGAAAGGCATTGATCCGGATCCGGCCTTAAGCTAAACGTCGTTTCGGAGCATTGCTGGATCCGACGTTTAGCTTTTTCTGAATGGTTACCATGGCTGCCGGGACGCTAAAGTCCAGGCAGCCATGGTAAAGTGTAGCGGGGAGCGGGGGAGCAGTATACTTACCGTCCGCGCGGCTCCCAGGGCGCTCCAGAGTGACGTCAGGGCGCCCCGCGCGCATGGATGACGTGATCGCATGGCATTGACGTCATTCTGGAGCGCCCCGGGAGCCGCACGGACTGTAAGTATACCACTCCCCCGCTCCCCACTACTACTATGGCAACCAGGACTTTAATAGCGTCCTGGCTGCCATAGTAACACTGAACGCATTTTGAAGACGGATCCGTCTTCTAATGATTTCAGTTCACTTGCGTTTTTCCGGATCCGGCGTGTAATTCCGGCAAATAGAGTACACGCCGGATCCGGACAATGCAAGTGTGAAAGAGGCCTTAGTTTCACATCTGCGGCAGCTATTCTAGCAGACGACAGCCTGACGGAATTCTTCAGATCCGGCACTACCAGATACAACCGGAATGCCCAAAGGCCCCATTTACTAAAATGGGGTCTGGCTGAGATCCAGCCACAAACTGGCAAAAATGCTGAGAATTGGCCGGACAGAAACCGCCGCATGCTGTGGTTTGTGTCTGGCTGATTCTCAGCATTCTCTGCCGGAACTGCCCGCCAGATCACAATGCCTCAGATGAGAAAGTAGCCTAAGGCCTTTTTCACACGAACAATATGGATTGTGTCAGGATGCATTCAGGATGCTTTAATTGAAACTCGTACCATTTCGCAAGCAAGTCAGTTTTGTCTGCGATTGCGTTCATTGTTTTGTTTTTTTCCACACGGGTGCAAAAAGTTTTGATGTGTTTTTTACATGTGTGAAAAAAACCTGAAGGTTAACAAACAACATCTCCTAGCAACCATCATCAGAATATAGAACTTGCTGCGATTTTCACACAATGCAGAAATTAGTGGAAAACAACTCTCATGTGCACAAACCTATTGAAATTAATGGGTCAGGATTCAGTGCGGATGCTGTGAGTTCACGTCACGCATTGCACCCACGTCGAAAACTCGCTTGTGTGAAAGAGGCCTAAGTAAATGTAATAAAATGTAGATCTTCCTTTAGCAGCAATCACCTTGACAAAATGTTTCCTGTAGCAGCAAATTTGCATCCGTTTTTTTTTCTGCAAGCACAATCCTCTTCAGGTCATTCCACAGCATCTGGATAGGGTTATGGTCAGGACTTTAACTTGCCTATTCCAAAAAATACTTATTTTTCAAACAATCTAAAGTGGATTTACTTGTGTTATTGTTGTATTACCCAATGCCTCTTCAGCTTGAGGTCATAAACTGCTGCTCTTACATTTTACATTCTCCTGTAAAATGTTTTGATACTCCTTAGAATTTATTGTTCCCTCAGTGATCACAACTTTGCAAGACAACCAGTCCCTGAGGCAGCAAAGTAGCCTCAAACCATGATGCGTCCTCTACCATGCTTCACAGTTGTACATGGTATTGGTTTTGGTGTGCTGTGTTCTTTTTCCTCCAAACATAGCATCATGGAAGTGTAAGGTGGGGGCCATAGCCCACGTGAAGGCCTCATGCACACGACAGTTTTTTTTCACGGTCCGCAAAAACGGGGTCCGTAGGTCCGTGATCCGTGACCGTTTTTTCATCTGTGGGTCTTCCTTGATTTTTGGAGGATCCACGGATATGAAAAAAAAGTCGTTTTGGTGTCCGCCTGGCCGTGCGGAGCCAGACTTACAATGTAAGTCAATGGGGACGGATCCGTTTGAAGATGACACACTGTGGCTCAATTTTCAAACGGATCCGTCTCTATTGACTTGCATTGTAATTCAGGACGGATCCGTTTGAAAATTGAGCCACAGTGTGTCATCTTCAAACGGATCCGTCCCCATTGACTTACATTGTAAGTCTGGACGGATCCGCTCGCCTCCGCACGGCCAGGCGGACACCCGAACATTTTAACTTGAAAACTTGAAGCGTCCCCATCACCATGGGAACGCCTCTATGTTAGAATATACTGTCGGATATGAGCTACATCGTGAAACTCAGATCCGACAGTATATTCTAACACAGAGGCGCTCCCATGGTGATGGGGACGCTTCAGGTTAGAATATACTGAAAAACTGTTTACATGACTGCCCCCTGCTGCCTGGCAGGTGCTGCCAGGCAGCAGGGGGCAGACCCCCCCCCTGTTTTTAACTCATTGGTGGCCAGTGCGGCCGCCCCCCCCTCCCTCCCCTGTAGTTAACTCATTGGTGGCCAGTGCGGCCGCCCCCCCTCCCTCCCCTGTAGTTAACTCATTGGTGTCCAGTGGGCCCCCAAGAGCTGCCCCCAAGAGCTGCGATGTCTGTGACCGGCCGGGAGCTCCTCCTACTGGTAAGTGACAGGTCTGTGCGGCGCATTGCCTATAGCACAGACCTATCACTTACCAGTAGGAGGAGCTCCCGGCCAGTCACAGACATCGCTGCTCGCAGGTAAGTATGAAGCTTCTACAAATTGCTAAGTAACCATGGCAAACGGGACTGCAGTAGCGTCCCAGTTGCCATGGTTACCGATCGGAGCCCCAGCGATTACACTGGGACTCCGATCAGTACTCTCAACTGCCACCAATGAAAGGGGGGGCGATTTTAATTAGGAAGGGGAGGGAGGGGAGAGGGCCCACTGGCCACCAATGAGTTATCTACAGCGGAGGGAGGGGGGGCCCACTGGACACCAATGAGTTATCTACAGCGGAGGGAGGGGGGGCCCACTGGACACAAATGAGTTAACTACAGGGGAGGGAGGGGGGCCCACTTGACACCAATGAGTTAACTACAGGGGAGGGAGGGGGGGCGGCCGCACTGGCCACCAATGAGTTAAAAACAGGGGGCAGTCATGTACACAGTTTTTCAGTATATTCTAACCTGAAGCATCCCCATCACCATGGGAACGCCTCTGTGTTAGAATATACTGTCGGATCTGAGTTTTCACGAAGTGAAAACTCACCTCTGAAAAAGCTTTTATGCAGACGGATCTTCGGATCCGTCTGTATGAAAGTAACCTACGGCCACGGATGCCAATCTTGTGTGCATCCGTGTTCTTTCACGGACCCATTGACTTGAATGGGTCCGTGAACCATTGTCCGTCAAAAAAATAGGACAGGTCATATTTTTTTGACGGACAGGAAACACGGATCACGGTCTCGGCTGCAAAACGGTGCATTTTCCGATTTTTCCACGGACCCATTGAAAGTCAATGGATCCGCGAAAGAAAACGGAAGACAGCACAATGGCCACGGATGCACACAACGGTTGTGTGCATGAGGCCTAAATAAGAGCACCGTTCACCTGATAGAGCAAGTTGTGCTGCAGCTCAGATGCTGGTGCCTGCTGGTGCAGGCCTATTAATTGCTGCTCCTCCATGTTGAGGGAGAGGTGGAAGATTGTTAGCTACCTTTGATCACATAAACAATGACGTTGACACGGTGCAGGTCAGGTCAGTGGCTGCAACAGTTGGGGGACAATGCCTGCTACAACCTTAAGAGAGCAAGTACAGAAAACACTGCAGCAACAGAGTGCAAGAGCAGAGGGTCTCTTCTTCTGTGAAGAAGACCCCTGCATGTACCCTACTGACATGACATAGTAGTGCCAAGAGTGGCTTGCATTTCCTGACTGGGGCTCCCCTGAAGAAAGGGCCAAACTGCTAAGGGGGTCTTGGGGACCTGAGTGTGAAAGCCTGAGTTGACATCCCTGGAAATGTTGAGCAAAAGGGATGTCCCACAGTGATGGAGCAGGCCATGATGAGGAGTGGCTGCTGGGCTGCAACGTGGGAGAAGGAGGTCTTCTTCACCACAAGTATGCCACAAAAGCAGATGAAAGCTAAGGACATGGCTGCAGATGAGACAGCTGGACCCAAGCAGATCAGGCCCTACACGGATGACAGACTGCAGACCAGGACTAGAGACCAATGTTCAGTAATGATAAGTGTGATAAAAATGCCAGGTGAGAAGCTGGATCCATGATCGAGACAAAGGAGTAGAGGGGGGACCCTGAGCTAAGGCACCTGAGACCACATGTAGTACCCCAGAGCTGGGACCCTACATAGTGTTAATTTGGTACATTGCTAAAATGATTAATGCATTGTATTATGCTTTGTATGTATTCCGAAAAGGGGGCACTGTTTAGTTAATTATGTCCTGACTTACTAGAGGGAGGAGCTCTCAAGTTAGTATTGCATCAGCCACTTCAATTTAGCTCTGCCTGCCATTCAGAACAGATGCTAGTTCATTTTGGGCTTTGCATGTGAGAGAAGCAGATACTTATCAGCCTGTGTGATGCGGGGGGCAAAAAAAGTCACTATTTCTTCAGTAGAAACATAATTCATGTGAAGGAGATAGTCCTTCAGGGGAGGATGAACAGATATCCAAAGACTGTCTGGGAACACAAGGTTTTGCTTGTTGGCAAGGTATTTGTTCATTATGGCTATAGACTTTGCTGCTTACATAACTGATTGGCTGACTGAAGGATTTGCACCTTGCCCTGGGAATTGCAATACTTATTTTTGGGAGTTTTGTGTCTGTTTTATGCCTGTGATGATCTTGCAAAGGTTGAAAAGTATTTAGAAGGAGCTCAGGGACTACTACTCCTTATCATTGTTGTTGCTGTTTGCTGTCAGATATTGGGAAGAGGCTGCACTGTGACTTGCCTTGGAACTGTGCCTTCATATCACTGGATGTACTACAACTTCCATTACACAATTGTTTACTTTTTACAACTGGCCTGGTTACTATCTCCAACACCATACGTTGGCCAAAGCACCTACATCTCCCTTGCACCCACACAACTTTCATAATACCAAGGGCACCCCAACTACCATCAGCCAGGAGCCCCAACATCAGGTTGTGCCTGAGAAAAGAAAGGGTGTGACCTCCTTATCACTGTCCTGGCACTATGGAGCATCAGTGTGAGGATTGCCACTGTAAATAATTATTGCAGCCAGAGCCATTACCACTCTCATCCTCCACTCCTCCAAAGCTTGCAGCACAAATGTGCCAAACATCGCCACTAATCTAGAAGGTCCCTCTTGATCCATCTGTCCTATTTCAGTGTCATCATCTACTTTTCAGTAGGACTTCATGAAGAAAACTGATGCTGACCAATAACATTTTGTGGTCTGTCTCAGGTTTGGGTGAGACCAGCTATACATTTCACAGTACTTCTAGTAAATTTTTCTATGGACAGATGAGACAAAAATTGAACTTTTTAGCACAAATGCACAACGGCTAAATCGCGTAGGGAAAAGGCATTTTTTGGAGATCCGGTGACGTACGGGGCTCTCCATGGGGCTTCCAGGAAGGTGACATCACCGGCACTGATGAGCAGGCTTCCAGAGTCGGTGATGTTACCGAACACACTGCCAGGCGGACGCTTCCTGCCGGCAGTGTGTGATTGTAAACAAAAGAGCCCTTGCCCTATGCGATTTAGTGCAGGGCAAAGGAAAGCATCGGAGCATAAAGTGCTCCGATGCTCAAGTCAGGGGGGCTGGCAGGGTGAAATTATGGGTGCGTCCGGGTTTAGCTCTAAACCCGGACAATCCCTTTAAAGCTGCTTTGCTTCCTCATAGCCTGGATGCCTTGCAGTCATGGAGGAAATAATGAATTTATTATCAGTCCTTGATCTCAACATGAAAATATGTTGGGTGATCCAAATGGAATATTCCAAAGCACTCAAGTAAATTAATGATTGAAAAATAAGAACTCAACTAATTGCATCAGTGGTGGATATCATATGGTGAAGATGTAATTCTTACATTTTCTTGCTGATTAAGGAATATGTAGCTGTATGGTGGCTTTATGTTGCAAAGATTTCTTAAGAGTTGCTGTAAGTTGTGATGGTAACATGCAGTGTTGGTTACTGTGTGGCTGATTTTGCCCCATAGACCGCCAAGCTGTCTGTCCATAGGACAGGCTTCCAGCACCCTAACAATATAATCCCAGGCTGCTGACTTTTTTAAACCCCGGTTTGCCACGCATGAGTAAAACATATAGTATAGCTTTATAGTTTTCTGTTTCTCAAGGATGATTAGTTAATGATCCGGAACTTTAATATTGATACAATGTGTCACCATCATTCACCCCAAAAAGGCTGCCGAGGACATTTTGCTCTGCGACTTCTGTAACGTTTGTCCCTGCCCTCCAAATATTGCAATGTTAAATCTCGACAACTGTTTATTTGGGAGGCACTGGAAGGTCTGCAGTACTTTATGGCACATATGACCAGACCTTACCTCTGCACTCATATCATTTTTACTTTATTCTTTAATATCAGCTTGTGTTGTGGCATCGTGATTGCCTTGCCGTTACTGCAACTATAAAGCAAGTGATAAAGAAACAGGTAGTGCGTAAAAATGTATCGCTGATGTCCACTTATTCTAATATAGCGCTGACTTATATTAGTTTTATCATGATCATAACTCACGTTTTATATAGATACACAGTATATTATATCTTGTACTGCTTCTGTTTGAGTTCATCAGTCTCGAAGATTCTAGAAACTTTTACAGTTTATGGTAAAACAATTTATTCATTATTTTACAGAGTTAAAGAGCATCACCGCGTACAGGGGCTGTTTGGTCTGGAAAAAAAAAAACATTTCTAACCTATTAAGGAATTCTGAGGTTTCTCTCGTTCAAGATTGTCGGCTACAGAAAGCTTATCTCACTCTGGAGGACCTGGGTTGCCCGTAAATCACACACACAGAATACTGATTTCAATGAAAATTGTGTAATACTTCATGTCCCCTGTGGTGGTTCTGCTGGACACTTGAACACTCCCAGACCTCAGCTAATTTAGGTCCCAGCTGCAGAAGAACCTGTAATTAATTGAAAGTTGTTTCCAGGCCCATAATAATGATTACCTGCCCTTAGGTCATCAATATCCAGTTGGTGGGGGTCCAACACCCTGCATTCCCTCCAGCCTCCGGGGCCAGAACTCGCTGACTGGTGAGGGTGTGGGGTGTTGTTCCCCGCTCATCGGATAATAATGACCTATCCTGAAGGAAGTTACGTGTGGTGGGCATATAAGGTATGCAGTAGGCTGTCTGCACACATATCCCTCATTGCTTTCATGGGTAAAAAGGGTGGTTTATCAAAGTTGCAAAAAATAATGATTATTGGCTTTTGGACCAAGGGAGCAGTATTTCTGAAACTGCTCAGTTTGTGAACTGAGCAAGACAATGTGACATGTCACATGGCTACAAATGTCCAACATTGGTTGGAAGAGCGTGACCAAGACTCCCAAGTACGACCCTGGCCCCCTAATTCCCTAGATTTTAACCCAATTGAGCATCTGTGGGATCATCTTGTGTCCCCCCCCCCCCCCTCCAGCAACTGAGGGATGCACTGCAGTCAGCATTCCTCCAGATACCTGTAACTACCTACCAGGACCTTATGGAGTTACTCCCAACCTGTCTAGTTGCCGTCCGTGCCGCATGCGGCGAGTACTCTGGATATTAACTGGTGTTCATAATAATGTGTTGTGGCAGATGCCTTTTTAAGTGTCTGCCAAGTAGGACTTGCTGCTTTGCCTGTGAAGCATCATGTATCTTTTTTGTGTTTGTGAATAATGATTTATTATTGAAATTATGCTGTAGACGTCCTAAAGAGCTGAGATTCCTTGGAAGTACTCCAATGAGTTGGACAGCTGGTTAACTACAGGCCAGAACCGACGATCCATGTTGGATCTCCACACTCTGGAAAAGACCAGTTTGATGACCTTTTACACTTCGCAGTTGGTGAAGTTGCATATTTCTGCATTTTGCAGGAAATATGAGTGCAGAGTACTAGGTTGCACAGTAGACAATACTTCCCTTTTATGGGTTCATTCAGTTTTCATGAATAAATCACTCATCCTAGAGAGGACACTTCTGGGTTATTTATTGAATGGTAGAGTAAGTCATCCGTTTGCGCGTCCTCCTGGCTACAATGTAGCCGGTGAAATCTGTTTGTCATATTTCAAGAATTGAATAAATGTAGTACCTGATTGAGGAATGCAATATAAAGCTTCTAGGCTCCACTAGATATGCAGCATGATCCTTGTACAGAACATACGGTACATAGCTTTGAAGGAGGACCATACAGTCATTTAATCTCTGCTTACTGTAGCTTTTACTAGTGAGACTCAACCACAAGTAATTCCCTTCTCAGATCATGACATTGCCCCTGTGAGTCTGTGACATACAACCCTGCCCTCATTTACTTCATCATGTGGGTCACTACACCCTGGACGATCAGCACACACCGCTCCCCAAATACTCTGTGTTGCTGGGATCCTGCTTCTCCCAGTATTTCATTTTCATTTTATGATTATATTATATGATCATATCATTATATTATATTATATGTTATGATTTTATTATATACTCTGTGCTGCTGGGGGCCTACACCTACCAATATGTCACTCTCAGTTTGTGATCTCACAGTTTTTTGCATTTCCCTCCTCCCATACTGACAATGCACTTGTCACATGCAACTCAGTCCACTCTATCCTTGTCCCTTCTCTCCTGAAATACTCTGTGCTGCAGGGACCTTTCTTATTTCATCACTAGTCTATATACTCTGTTTGTCTTCACAGTATAACTCTACCCACAAAAAACAGCCCATTCCTTACTAATATAGCCATAAGAATGTCAAGGCTAGTGTCCCCCAACAGGCACGCTCTTCTGCTGCTGTCATCACCCCCCTAATCTGATTGGCTAATATAGCCATATGAATGGCCAGGTCAGAGCCCCAACAGGCACACTCTTCTCCTGCTGCTGTCATCACCCCCCTAATCTGATTGGCTAATATAGCCATATGAATGCCCAGATCAGAGCCCCAACAGGCACACTCTTCTCCTGCTGCTGTCATCATCCCCCTAATCTGATTGGCTAATATAGTCATATGAATGGCCAGGTCTGAGCCCCAACAGGCACACTCTTCTCCTGCTGCTATCATCATCCCCTAATCTAAGTGGCTAATAAAGCCATATGAATGGTCAGGTCTGAGCCCCAACAGGCGCACTCTTCTCCTGCTGCTGTCATCATTCCCTTTATCTGATTGGTTACAGCAGGTTCTTTCCCCGCCAACTCCAAGGAGAGTAATGTACAGACAAAGCAGCTCAATATTAGTTTTCCAGTTAGCTTTATATTTTACTTGTTTGTGTTAATATTTAGAAAAGTGATGCCAAACCACTAACTGTTTCCTGGCACCTGAGCAGGCAGCGCACACAGCGCAACAGGAAATGATTCAGTTTGGTTTGTGGAACAATTTCTAACTTCAGGATGATGCCTATATTCCTAGTAATTGCTTTCAGATCATATAATTATTGATTCCAAAACAACAAACAGCATATAAACTAATTATATTTGTTTTTTGTACTGAAGAGTTTTTAGTATTTTTTTTTAATTAAAAATTAACAAACTTTACATTACACCATATCATTGCCCACCAGTGTTAAAGGAAAACTCTCTTATGAATAACTGCTTGGCCACAGACTTACTAAACAACAGCAAATTTCCATGCAGAGAAAGCAAGAGAGGAAGATGGAGGTCGGGTACAGTACATTGTTGCACAGGTCACAGGCTGTTAATTCTCTTATTCCTTTTACCTTCATGTATGACTCTCAATCCTCCTGGCCATAATTTAGAATGATCTACAGTATATACTACATACAGCTAGATGGTATCTGGTCTTATCGCCCTATGTGATGCCTGGGCACGACATCAAAGGGCATGTAGCTGCCTAAGCTTCTGGTGACAGACGATGAATTGGAATGGCAAAGTGGAATGGCAAATATAAAATGAATGGGCCAGGTTAGTGGGTGCTTGGAGTGATTTCATGTGTCTGCAGGAGTTTTTCCTTCAAGAGTAGGAAAACTTGCAGAATCAGCTAAGGTTTCTTGAGCCAGCAGGCAGGGACTGGAGAATAAAAAAAATACCACAACACAACATGTTTCTTACACGATGGGAAAACTGTGACATTTCTGATTTGCTAATAATTATAAAGTTGCCAGAGGTATAAAACTATCAATAATAATTATGAAAGGAGCATGTTCTTGGAGCACAGACTCCTGACCTCCTTCCCCTACAGTCAAGAGTGACTATTACCTGAACTTTGCTGTATCAACAGTGTGAGAAGAAATACAGCTGTGTTGGCAAGTAGCAAACTAAACTATGATTGCTCAAGTGTGTGGACTGAATAAAGTATGCGGATTACATGGGAAAATATTGCCAATTATAATGCTTATATACACAGTTTAGGTAACTGTCCAACCAAGTCCAGTATCAGATGAGGTTGGATGTAACCTTCTATAAGGTCAACCATGCCATGGGTACAATCAAGAGAAGGAACAGATCATTACTTGAGATGAGGCTATCACTCTATTCTCACTTCATATTCAAGACTGTTTTGTCGGCATCTATAGTCACCAAACTATGGCTCTCCAGTTATTGCAAAACTAGAACTTCCATCATGCCCTAGGCTCAACCATGCACCATGTCAACTATCATCTTAAAGACTCTTGTCAACAAATCTTTTCCTTAGAAGTACCGTAGCTTGGTCTACCTCTATGGTATGTCTACCCTTGGTTTATATACAAAGCTTCTATAAACATAAACTAACGACTGTTGCTCTTTCAATTCCCCCTGGATATTTTGCATTAAATACTCATTTGCAATTAATTAAAGGCATTAAGCCTGACTGCCTGTTTCCAGCCTATTTCCATAGATATCCCTGCTTTCATTTGTGAGGGGTCTATTCTTAAATAGGAGGGATGTCATCATGTTTGCAGTAAACCTATCATGAATGCTGTGGAATGTATTCAATTAAATTACTAAAGCTTCAAAAATGAGTTGCAGGCAATGATAAAGAAACTGAAAAGTGTTCCCCCGTAGGGAGATGCAGATTACTTTGGACGGCTTAAAGCACGTGGATTAATGGGAAGCAACTTTTTAAATGCATTGCAAAATGTGCTTAGGAAGATTTGAATAGCAACTTATAAGGCAACGGTAGTGGACAAATGCAGAACTAGGAGGTCGGTGCTGTGTAATACCACTAGGTTTTTCTGTAAGGATAAAATAATATTCAGTAGAGAAATGCAGCAGCGACAGCAATGTGGGCAGTTGTATATGATAACTAGAGTTGAGTGAACCCGAACTGTAAAGTTCGGGTTCGTACCGAACTTTAGGGTTTTCGGCACCCGGACAACTTGCAGTGAGTTGTCGCATTGCATGTTTTGTCTTTTAGTGTTGTTCCCTGCCATAGCAATGTGCTCCTGCGGTTTAGGATGTGCTGACTGACCCCCTTTTTCTTTGCAGTTTGTACTGGAGGTGTGGCTGCCTCCCCAGCCGTGCACTCCTGACCACCTGTCTGCCCTATAGGCTGATTTTAATTAGTGTGAGTATATAGTCAGGCCTGCTCCCCCTCACTCACTGAAGCCATTTGGCACCAGGAGGGAGATAGTTTGTGGACTCTCACTGTTCGTTTTCAGCAGTAGTTGGCTCAGGGCAGGCTTAAAAAAATTGTGCACTGCACCCACAAAACACTTTTGCTGTAGATCGCTGAGTACAAAAAAACTGTTTTATTCAGTTTGTACTGGAGGTGTGGCTGCCTCCTCAGTCATGCACTCCTGAGCACCTGTCTGCCCTATAGGCTGATTTTAATTAGTGTCAGTATATAGTCAGGCCTGCTCCCCCTCACTCACTGAAGCCATTTGGCACCAGGAGTGAGATAGTTTGTGGACTCTCACTGAAGTCTTTGGTGGCCATTTGGCACTGGGAGTGTTGTGGAGTGGGCCGGCATGCATGTTGGTACCTGCACTCATTGGATACAGTGGAGGCCATTTTGGCACCCAAAATGACAGTTATTAAAGCAGACCCAGCATGCATGTGGAACCTACACTCCCTGAAGTGTATGGTAGCCGTCATGGCACTTAACAGGTAGAATTTAGTGTTAGGAACCCGTCTAACAGAGATCACCTTGACGTGCGGCAGACGGGCTCAAATTATTTTGTACAAAACGATTTGCCAAGTATCTCTCACTTTTAGTGTAGCATAGTAATTATTATGCAATTTTGTACTTTAATGTGTTTGGGGGACAGGCCCCACACCGCACAGGAGTTGTGGCGGGGTATAGAACAACAGACAGACGAGTGGTTGCTGCCAGTGAGCCTCAAACCCGGCCTGGTGGTGTGCAATAATGGGTGAAATCTTGTTGCAGCTCTGGGACTAGCCGGTTTGACGTACATCCCTTGCCTGGCGCATGTGCTGAATTTGGTGGTGCAGAAATTCATTCACAACTACCCCGACATGTCTGAGCTGCTGCATAAAGTGCGGGCCATCTGTGCAAGCTTCCGGCGTTCTCATCCTGCCGCCGCTCGGCTGTCTGCTCTACAGCGTAACTTAGGCCTTCGCCTCATATGCGATGTGCCCACCAGGTGGCACTCCACCTTGCACATGCTGGAGAGACTGTGCAAGCAGCAGCAGGCCATAGTGGAGTTTCAGCTGCAGCATGCACGGGTGAGTCGCACTGCGGAACAGCACCACTTCACCACCAATGACTTGGCCTCCATGCGAGACCTGTGTTCCCTGTTGCGCTGTTTCGAGTACTCCACCAACATGGCCAGTGGTGATGACGCCGTTATCAGCGTTACAATACCACTTCTATGTCATCTTAAGAAAACACTTAGGGCGATGATGGAAGAGGATGTGGCCCAGGACGAGGAGGAGGAAGAGGGGTCATCTCTAACACTTTCAGGCCAATCTTTTAGAAGTGGCTCAGAAAGAGGATTTTTGCAACAGCAGAGGCCAGGCACAAATTTGGCCAGCCAGGGCCCACTACTGGAGGAGGAGGAGGATGAGGAGGATGAGGAGGATGGGGATGAAGCATGTTCACAGCGGGGTGGCATCCAACGCAGCTAGGGCCCATCACTGGTGCATGGCTGGGGGGATGCGGAGGATGCAGACGATACGCCTCCCACAGAGGACAGCTTGTCCTTACCTCTGGGCAGCCTGGCACACATGAGCGACTACATGCTGCAGTGCCTGCGCAACGATTGCAAAGTTGCCCACATTTTAACATGTGCTGACTACTGGGTCGCCACCCTGCTGGATCCCCGTTACAAAGGCAATGTCCCGTCCTTAATTCCCTCACTGGAGCGTGATCGGAAGATGCGCGACTACAGGCGCACGCTGGTAGAAGCGCTCCTGAGAGCATTCCCGACTGAGGCCGGGGGACAAGTGGAAGCACCAGGAGAAGGCAGGGGAGGAGGAAGAGGTCGCCAACGCAGTTGTGTCAGCGCCAGCATCTCAGAAGGCAGGGTTAGCATGGCCGACATGTGGAAAAGCTTTGTCACCTTGCCACAACAACCGGCCCCAACTGCTTATATGGAGCGTGTTAGCAGGATGCAGCATTTGAACAACATGGTGGAACAGTACCTGTGCACACGACTACACGTACTGACTGATGGTTCTGCCCCATTCAACTTCTGGGTCTCCAAATTGTCCACATGGCCAGAGCTTGCCCTGTATGCCTTGGAGGTGCTGGCCTGTCCTGCAGCCAATGTACTCTCTGAATGTGTATTTAGCACGGCAGGAGGCATCATTACAGACAGACGCAGCCGCCTGTCCACAGCCAACGTGGACAAACTCACGTTCATTAAAATGAACCAGGCTTGGATCCCACAAGGCTTGTCTGTACTTTGTGCAGAATAGACATTTATACCACCATCAAACATACATTCTTGTACTCAAGTCAAGTGCAATGATTCTTTGTTTTCTTTTTTTTTTATTTGTTTCAATATTTTGGGGGCTACCTACCCCAATAAAAAGTAAAAAAAAAACATTGTTGGCTAACTCCTCCTCCTCCATTGCTGCCTAAATCTCTCAAAATCCTCTGTTCTATTGCTGGGTGACAAGAACCCCCCTTTGCCGTGAATGAACCCCTGCTGTGCCTGGGTGACAGGGGCCAAAATCTCTCAAAATCCTCTGTTCTATTGATGGGTGACATGAACCCCCTTTTGCCGTGAATGAACCCCTGCTCTGCATTGCTGAAAGGGAACTAAATTTAGTGAAAACATCTGTTACTGATCGGAAGATGCGCGACTACAAGCGCACGCTGATGATAGCATTCTCACCTGACAGCGGGGGCACAGTGGAAGCACAAGGCGAAGGCAGAGGAGGAGGAAGAGGTCGCCAACGCAGCTGGGGCACCACCAGCTCCTGAGAAGGCAGGGTTAGCATGGCCAAAATGTGGAAAAGCTTTGTCAGCCTTGGAGGTGCTGACCTGCCCTGCAGCCAGTGTATAGTGTGAACGTGTGTTTAGCACGGCAGAGAGCATTATCACAGGCCGCAGCCAATGTGGACAAGCTTATTAAGTTTATTAAAATGAACCAGGCATGGATCCCACAGGACTTGTCCGTACCTTGTGCAGAATAGACATTTATACCAGCCTCAACCATCCATTCTTGTACTCAAGTGCACTTACAGAGGGAGTAGAGTTAACACTCCTGTTTTCTGAGATTTCTGAGTTATGTTATCTAATCTAAGCAAACACCTTCAATTGCTTTTTAATTGCTTTTGTCTTAAGATAACGTGATGAGTTAAGAAATTTGAGTTAAGAGCTGGAGTGCTAACCCTGCTACATCTGTATTCTTTGTTTTGTTATATTTCCCAATATTTTGGGGGATATCTCAATTTAAAAATAAAAAATAACATAAATCAGTGTTGGCTACTAGGGATGAGCGAACCCGAACTGTATAGTTCGGGTTCGTACCGAATTTTGGGGTGTCCGTGACACGGACCCGAACATTTTCGTAAAAGTCTGGGTTCGGGTTCGGTGTTCGTCGCTTTCTTGTCGCTTTTTGAAAGGCTGCAAAGCAGCCAATCAACAAGCGTCATACTACTTGCCCCAAGAGGCCGTCACAGCCATGCCTACTATTGGCATGGCTGTGATTGGCCAGAGCACCATGTGACCCAGCCTCTATTTAAGCTGGAGTCACATAGCGCCGCCCGTCACTCTGCTCTGATCAGCGTAGGGAGAGGTTGCAGCTGCCAAGTTAGGGCGAGATTAGGCAGTGATTAACTCCTTCAAAGGACTTCATTCAGAGATCGATCTGCAGCTGTGGATGATTGAACTGCTGCTATTGAATTGCTCACTGTTTTTAGGCTGCCCAGAGCGTTTTTCAGTCACTTTTTTCTGGGGTGATCGGCGGCCATTTTGTGTCTTGTGGTGTGCCAGCACAAGCTGCCACCAAGTGCATTTAACCCTCAATGGTGTGGTTGTTTTTTGGCTAAATCCTACATCAGGGTGAAGCTGTCACACCAAGTGCATTTAACCAGCAATAGTCTGTTTATTTTTTGGCCATATACTACATCAGGGGCAAGCTGAGCCTGTCACCAAGTGCATTTAACCCTCAATAGTGTGGTTGGTCAAGCTGTCACACCAAGTGCATTTAACCATCAATAGTGTGGTTATTTTTTGGCCATATCCCAGTCTAATTCTGTCAGTAAACCTATACCTGTCACCCAGCCTAAATACTAGGCCTCAAATTTATAGTCAGCTAAATCTGTGGTTATTTCTGTGGCTGGGCAAGTTATTTAGTGTCCGTCAAAGCACAGTTTTTGTTCTGGGTTGAAATACAATTCCCAATTTAGCAATTTCCTAATTTAATGGTTTCTGCTGTATCAGAGCTATTTTAAATCTATCCCTAAAAGGGTATATAAGATTCAAGGTGCACATAGGGTCATTCTGAATAACTTCACACACACACGCTACTGTGCATTTCCAAGTCGAATTCTGTCCGTAAACGTATACCTGTCACCCAGCGCCTAAATACTAGGCCTCAAATTTATATTCAGCTAAATCTGTGGTTACTGCTGTGCCTGTATTAGTGTAATACGGTACCTAAATAGATAGCCAGATAGTGTTAGGTGTCTGTAAAAAAAGGCCTGAATTTGAGTTTAATACATTGGGCCAAATAATATTTTTGTTGTTGTGGTGAACGATAACAATGAGGAAAACATCTAGTAAGGGACGCGGACGTGGACATGGTCGTGGTGGTGTTAGTGGACCCTCTGGTGCTGGGAGAGGACGTGGCCGTTCTGCCACATCCACACGTCCTAGTGTACCAACTACCTCAGGTCCCAGTAGCCGCCAGAATTTACAGCGATATTTGGTGGGGCCCAATGCCGTTCTAAGGATGGTAAGGCCTGAGCAGGTACAGGCATTAGTCAATTGGGTGGCCGACAGTGGATCCAGCACGTTCACATTATCTCCCACCCAGTCTTCTGCAGAAAGCGCACAGATGGCGCCTGAAAACCAAGCCCATCAGTCTGTCACATCACCCCCATGCATACCAGGGAAACTGTCTGAGCCTCAAGTTATGCAGCAGTCTCTTATGCTGTTTGAAGACTCCGCTGGCAGGGTTTCCCAAGGGCATCCACCTAGCCCTTCCCCAGCGGTGAAAGACATAGAATGCACTGACGCACAACCACTTATGTTTCCTGATGATGAGGACATGGGAATACCACCTCAGCACGTCTCTGATGATGATGAAACACAGGTGCCAACTGCTGCGTCTTTCTGCAGTGTGCAGACTGAACAGGAGGTCAGGGAGGAAGACTGGGTGGAAGACGATGCAGGGGACGATGAGGTCCTAGACCCCACATGGAATGAAGGTCGTGCCACTGACTTTCACAGTTCGGAGGAAGAGGCAGTGGTGAGACCGAGTCAACAGCGTAGCAAAAGAGGGAGCAGTGGGCAAAAGCAGAACACCCGCCGCCAAGAGACTCCGCCTGCTACTGACCGCCGCCATCTGGGACCAAGCACCCCAAAGGCAGCTTCAAGGAGTTCCCTGGCATGGCACTTCTTCAAACAATGTGCTGACGACAAGACCCGAGTGGTTTGCACGCTGTGCCATCAGAGCCTGAAGTGAGACATTAACGTTCTGAACCTTAGCACAACCTGCATGACCAGGCACCTGCATGCAAAGCATGAACTGCAGTGGAGTAAACACCTTAAAAACAAGGAAGTCACTCAGGCTCCCCCTGCTACCTCTTCTGCTGCTGCCGCCTCGGCCTCTTCTGCTGCTGCCGCCTCGGCCTCTTCCTCCGCCTCTGGAGGAACGTTGGCACCTGCCGCCCAGCAAACAGGGGATGTACCACCAACACCACCACCTCCGTCACCAAGCATCTCAACCATGTCACACGGCAGCGTTCAGCTCTCCATCTCACAAACATTTGAGAGAAAGCGTAAATTCCCACCTAGCCACCCTCGATCCCTGGCCCTGAATGCCAGCATTTCAAAACTACTGGCCTATGAAATGCTGTCATTTAGGCAGGTGGACACAGACAGCTTCAAACAGCTCATGTCGCTTGCTGTCCCACAGTATGTTGTTCCCAGCCGGCACTACTTCTCCAAGAGAGCCGTGCCTTCCCTGCACAACCAAGTATCCGATAAAATCAAGTGTGCACTGCGCAACGCCATCTGTAGCAAGGTCCACCTAACCACAGATACGTGGACCAGTAAGCACGGCCAGGGACGCTATATCTCCCTAACTGCACACTGGGTAAATGTAGTGGCAGCTGAACCCCAGGCGGAGAGCTGTTTGGCGCACGTCCTTCCGCCGCCAAGGATCGCAGGGCAACATTCTTTGCCTCCTGTTGCCACCTCCTCCTACTCAGCTTCCTCCTCCTCTTCTTCCACCTGCTCATCCAGTCAGCCACACACCTTCACCACCAACTTCAGCACAGCCCGGGGTAAACGTCAGCAGGCCATTCTGAAACTCATATGTTTGGGGGACAGGCCCCACACCGCACAGGAGTTGTGGCGTGGTATAGAACAACAGACCGATGAGTAGTTGCTGCCGGTGAGCCTCAAGCCCGGCCTGGTGGTGTGCGAAAATGGGCGAAATCTCGTTGCAGCTCTGGGACTAGCCGGTTTGACGCACATCCCTTGCCTGGCGCATGTGCTGAATTTGGTGGTGCAGAAGTTCATTCACAACTACCCCGACATGTCAGAGCTGCTGCATAAAGTGCGGGCCGTCTGTTCGCGCTTCCGGCGTTCACATCCTGCCGCTGCTCGCCTGTCTGCGCTACAGCGTAACTTCGGCCTTCCCGCTCACCGCCTCATATGCGACGTGCCCACCAGGTGGAACTCCACCTTGCACATGCTGGACAGACTGTGCGAGCAGCAGCAGGCCATAGTGGAGTTTCAGCTGCAGCACGCACGGGTCAGTTCCACTGTGGAACAGCACCACTTCACCACCAATGACTGGGCCTCCATGCGAGACCTGTGTGCCCTGTTGCGCTGTTTCGAGGACTCCACCAACATGGCCAGTGGCGATGACGTCGTTATCAGCGTTACAATACCACTTCTATGTCTCCTTGAGAAAACACTTAGGGCGATGATGGAAGAGGAGGTGGCCCAGGAGGAGGGGGAGGAGGAGGAAGAGGGGTCATATTTAGCACTTTCAGGCCAGTCTCTTCAAAGAGACTCAGAGGGAGGTTTTTTGCAACAGCAGAGGCCAGGTACAAATGTGGCCCGCCAGGGCCCACTACTGGAGGACGAGGAGGACGAGGATGAGGAGGAGGATGAGGATGAAGCATGGTCACAGCGGGGTGGCACCCAACGCAGCTCGGGCCCATCACTGGTGCGTGGCTGGGGGGAAAGGCAGGACGATGACGATACTCCTCCCACAGAGGACAGCTTGTCCTTACCCCTGGGCAGCCTGGCAGACATGAGCGACTACATGCTGCAGTGCCTGCGCAACGACAGCAGAGTTGCCCACATTTTAACCTGTGCGGACTACTGGGTTGCCACCCTGCTGGATCCACGGTACAAAGACAATGTGCCCACCTTACTTCCTGCACTGGAGCGTGATAGGAAGATGCACGAGTACAAGCGCACGTTGGTAGACGCGCTACTGAGAGCATTCCCAAATGTCACAGGGGAACAAGTGGAAGCCCAAGGCCAAGGCAGAGGAGGAGCAAGAGGTCGCCAAGGCAGCTGTGTCACGGCCAGCTCCTCTGAGGGCAGGGTTAGCATGGCAGAGATGTGGAAAAGTTTTGTCAACACGCCACAGCTAACTGCACCACCACCTGATACGCAACGTGTTAGCAGGAGGCAACATTTCACTAACATGGTGGAACAGTACGTGTGCACACCCCTCCTCGTACTTACTGATGGTTCGGCCCCATTCAACTTCTGGGTCTCTAAATTGTCCACGTGGCCAGAGCTAGCCTTTTATGCCTTGGAGGTGCTGGCCTGCCCGACGGCCAGCATTTTGTCTGAACGTGTATTCAGCACGGCAGGGGGCGTCATTACAGACAAACGCAGCCGCCTGTCTACAGCCAATGTGGACAAGCTGATTGTTCATAAAAATGAACCAGGCATGGATCCCACAGGACCTGTCCATCCCTTGTGCAGATTAGACATTAACTACCTCCCCTTAACCATATATTATTGTACTCCAGGGCACTTCCTCATTCAATCCTCTTTTTATTTTCATTTTACCATTATATTGCGGGGCAACCCAAAGTTGAATGAACATCTCCTCTGCCTGGGTGCCTGGGCCTAAATATATGCCAATGGACTGTTCCAATGTTGGGTGACGTGAAGCCTGATTCTCTGCTATGACATGCAGACTGATTCTCTGCTGACATGAAGCCAGATTCTCTGTTACGGGACCTCTCTCCTCTGCCTGGGTGCTGGGCCTAAATATATGACAATGGACTGTTGCAGTGGTGGCTGACGTGAAGCCCGATTCTCTGCTATGACATGCAGACTGATTCTCTGCTGACATGAAGCCAGATTCTCTGTTACGGGACCTCTCTCCTCTGCCTGGGTGCTGGGCCTAAATATATGACAATGGACTGTTGCAGTGGTGGCTGACGTGAAGCCTGATTCTCTGCTATGACATGCAGACTGATTCTCTGCTGACATGAAGCCAGATTCTCTGTTACGGGACCTCTCTCCTCTGCCTGGGTGCTGGGCCTAAATATATGACAATGGACTGTTGCAGTGGTGGCTGACGTGAAGCCTGATTCTCTGCTATGACATGCAGACTGATTCTCTGCTGACATGAAGACAGATTCTCTGTTACGGGACCTCTCTCCTCTGCCTGGGTGCCTGGGCCTAAATATATGCCAATGGACTGTTCCAATGTTGGGTGACGTGAAGCCCGATTCTCTGCTATGACATGCAGACTGATTCTTTGCTGACATGAAGCCAGATTCTCTGTTACGGGACCTCTCTCCTCTGCCTGGGTGCTGGGCCTAAATATATGACAATGGACTGTTGCAGTGGTGGCTGACGTGAAGCCTGATTCTCTGCTATGACATGCAGACTGATTCTCTGCTGACATGAAGACAGATTCTCTGTTACGGGACCTCTCTCCTCTGCCTGGGTGCTGGGCCTAAATATATGACAATGGACTGTTGCAGTGGTGGCTGACGTGAAGCCTGATTCTCTGCTATGACATGCAGACTGATTCTCTGCTGACATGAAGCCAGATTCTCTGTTACGGGACCTCTCTCCTCTACCTGGATGCCGGGGCCTAAATATCTGAGAATGGACTGTTCCAGTGGTGGGTGACGTGAAGCCAGATTCTCTGCTATGGGACCTCTGTCCAATTGATATTGGTTAATTTTTATTTATTTTATTTTTATTCATTTCCCTATCCACATTTGTTTGCAGGGGATTTACCTACACGTTGCTGTCTTTTGCAGCCCTCTAGCCCTTTCCTGGGCTGTTTTACAGCCTTTTTAGTACCGAAAAGTTCGGGTCCCCATTGACTTCAATGGAGTTCGGGTTCGGGACGAAGTTCGGATCGGGTTCGGATCCCGAACCCGAACATTTCCGGGAAGTTCGGCCGAACTTCTCGAACCCGAACATCCAGGTGTCCGCTCCACTCTATTGGCTACCTATTTCTCCTTCACCGCCGCTTCCACCTACAACGCCACGTCAACCTACACCACCACATCCACCCATCCACCGCCTCCTCAACCTCCTACTCCTAGATCCAGATTGTTATTTTAAATTTTTCAGTTTTTTATGTTATTTTAAGTCATTTCCCTATCCACATTTGTTTGCAGAACAGTTGTCATGCTCTTAAGCACATTTTGATGCCTTTTGCAGCCCTCTAGCCCTTTCCAGGACTATTTTAGAGTCATTTTAGTGCCCAAAAGTTCGGGTCCCCATTGACTTCAATGGGGTTCGGGGTCAAGTTCGGGTCCCGAACCCGAACTTTTTTTTCAAGTTCGGCCGAACCTGCCGAACCCATACATCCAGGTGTCCGCTCAACTCTAAAGATAACTCAACCACACTGGGGTTCCTTGGGCCCACTTGAGGAAATCACACTGGGGTTCTTTGGGCCCAAGGCTCATATCATCAATAATGTCTAATAGGTTTTGAATTAATGAAATAGACCTTGATAGCAAGTGATTATCTCCAAAGGCAGCTCCAAATGTTGTTTTTTTCTCCTGGACCTTTGGGGCCCACTACTACATCAGAGCCTGGGCCCACTAGAAGATTTTCTGGTACTTTCGTGGGCCAGTCTGACCCTTGCTGATTGGGCATTATAATAGTGCAGGGGCTGAAACCCCACCCAAGTTGTCAAGTCATGAGAAAGAGAAGTTCTGCTAAAAGTAAGACTTAAGTGTATTATAAGCATGGTTGTAGGGTAAGTTCTTATAAACATGATGGATGGTGTCGAACGCTCATTCCATTCCTATGTTCCCTGTAGCCTTCCACTTGCTTTATACTCTGGAGTCTGAGATCTATTCCTCATGTCCATTGACTTCTTTTGTAGCACCTCCAGCCTAAAATCTCAAAAATGGCAGCATCTGGTAGTCAGTAGTACATTCACTGTGCTTGGTAGTAAATGGAATATTCATTGCCTGGTCCCTGGTAGTCAGTAGTGATGGACAAGTTTTCGGTGGACCCCATTCACTTTAATGGCAGGCGAACCTGAAAAACCTTAGGTCATATTTGCAGCCACCAAATACTTACAAGAAGTGCACAAATCGTCCCACAACATGGACAGTGACATACCAGATGGGGATCAATGGCAAAAATTCCCACAAAAAAAAAAAAATCGGTATTTTAATCAGGGACCATTTTTATGCGTATTAAAGGGAAACCGTCAAATATTAATTTTAGGCCACGGGAGTACAGGCCCCAAAAATTATGACAGACAACATCAAATGTTTATGTGACTGGAGGTATATTAGACGGTCATTGGATATACATTTTACTGCAGGCAAGTACAAATAGATGTCAAATACATATGTTTAAAAGAACAAAAAATATAAAATTGGATTAAAAACATGGCTAACAAAATCCCCCCTCTTGAAAAAACCCCAAAGGATAATAGTTGAAACTCGATAACAGGTGTTCGTCATCAACAGGTGTTGAATTCCTCCGAGGTCCCAAACATTAGGCATTAACCAGACAGAAAAGAACAAGTAATTATGTAGCTGGAGGTATATTAGAAGGTTATTCAATATCTATTTTACTGCAGGCCAGTGTAGTACAGGCCCTAAACATTAGGCATTCGCCAGACAGAAAAGAACAATTGATAATGTGGATGGAGGTACATTAGGCGGTAACCGTATAACAATTTTACTGTTGGCCAGTTAGATTACAGGCCCCAAAAATTATTCATTCAACGTACATAAATGATCAAGTGATTATGTGGCCGGAGATATATTAAACGGTCACTTGTTATCAATTTTACTGAAGGCCAGTGGACTACAGGCCCCAAAAATTATTCTGTCACCATACAGAAAAGCACAATAGATAATGTGGCTGAAAATAAATTTTAGGCGGTCACCGTATAACAATTTTACTGTTGGCCAATTAGATTACAGGCCCCAAAAATTATGCATTCACCGTACATAAAAGATCAAGTGATTATGTGGCCGGAGGTATATTAGACGGCCATTCAATATCAATTTTACTGCAGGCCAGTGTAGTACAGGCCCCAAACATTAGGCATTCACTGGATAGAAAAGAACAAGTAATTATGTGGCTGGAGGTATATAAGACGGTCATTAAATATCAATTTTACTGCAGGCCAGTACAAATAGATGTCAAATACATATGTTTAAAAGAACAAAAAATATAAAATTGGATTAAAAACATGGCTAACAAAATCCCCCCTCTTGAAAACCCCCCAAATGATAATAGTTAAAATTCGATAGCATGTGGTCGTCGTCAACAGGTGTTGAATTCCTCCAAGATCCATGCCTCATAAATTTTTAGAAATGTGAGGTAGTCCACACTGTCGTGAGCTAGATGAGTGTGCTTATCGATCACAGTTCCCCCTGCTGTGCTGCACGTCCTTTCGGACCGGACACTCAACCAGGGGCAAGCCAAGAGTTCCATAGCAAATTGTGCCAGCTCTGGCCACAGGTCAAGCCTGCACACCCAGTAGTCCAGGGGTTCCTCGCTTCTCAGAGCGTCCACATCGGCCGTTTACCCGATGTAGTTGGACACCTGTCGGTCTAGGCGTTCCCTGAGGCTGGATCCGGAGGGCGGCTGTTGATGGGTTGGCTACAAGAATGATCTCATATCCGAAGTGACCAACACATCTGCAAACCACTTTCTTCTTGGAAGGGCGCAGTAAGATTGGTCCCCGCACGTGTTTCACTGTGGGTGGAAATTCATCTGCCAGCGCCTGCAACAGCAGAATCTCTCACAGCAAGGTCTGGAAACCCTGCATTCTGTCAGCCCTCTGTGATACTGGTAACATTTCCGACATTTTGTGTTTGTACCGGGGGTCTAAGTACGTTGCCACCCAGTACTGGTCTTTGCCCTTTATGATTTCTATACGGAGGTCCCTCTTCAAACACTGGAGCATGAAGGCCCCCATTTGTACTAAATTGGAAGCACTGGAGCGGCCTGGCTCCTGCTCATCGCCCAGGAGAATGTCGTCCTTGGTCTCCTCCCCCCAGCCACGGACAACACCAGGGATCCCAGAATTGTTTAAAACCTGCTCTTCTTGCTGCTCCTCCTTTCCCCAGGCACCATGCTCTTCTGACTCCTCTTCAGACTCCTGCTGACTTGTCTCAGATGGAGTAGCCCTCCTTGGGAATTCATTCAGCATTGCAACTTCCTCATCTTCCTGCTCCTTGGCGGCTTGATCAATGACACAATGCAATGCACGCTCCAGAAAGAAGGTTTAAGGTACAATGTCACTGATGGCACCCTGGCTGCGACTGACCAATTCGGTGATCTCATCAAATGGCCGCAGAAGTCTGCATGCGTCGCATATGAGCAGCCACTGGCGCAGTGAAAAAAACCAAGCTTCCCAGAACCCGTCCTGCCACAGATTTCGTACAGGTAGTCATTAACGGCAAGTTTCTGCTGGAGCAGCCTATCAAGCATATACAAGGTGGAGTTCCAGCATGTCGGGAAGTCACAAATCAGACGTCTGACGGACAAGTGGTGTCGCCGCTGAACGCCAGCAAGGTTTTCCTGGCCTGCCGCAAGACGTCCCGGACCCCGGGGTATTTGGCAACGAATCACTGCACTACTAAGTTCAGGACGTGTGCCATGCATGGCACATGTGTTATTTTGCCCTGATTTAGCATGCTCAGCAGATTGGCACCGTTGTCGCACACCACTTTACCAACTGTCAAATTGAGCGGGGTACGCCACTGATCGGCCTGTGACCACAGAGCTGATATTAGTGCAGGACCGGTGTGGCTTCCAGGCACAACAGCCGCAGCACAGCATGGCAACGTCTCACCTGGCACGTCGAATAGGTTCTGGGGAGCTTGGGGGGTGCAGCGGAAGAGTGGAAAAGGAGGAGACAGCCGAGGAGGAGATGCAGGATGGAGTAGGAGGAGGAGAAGAAGAGGCAGGCCTGCATGCAATCCGTGGCGGTAACACTAAATCCACACGGGTGCCACGGGTTACATGCTTAATGGCCGTCAGAAGGTTCACCCAGTGGGCAGTAAAAGATATGTACATTCCCTGCCTGTGTTTGCTAGACAACGTGTCTGTGATCAGATGTATCTTGGCACGACACTGTGTGCCAGATAAACATTCGCTTGTCGCTGAACGTGGCTATATATCGCTGGGATGCCCATCTGGGAGAAATATTTCCTTCCAGGGACCTTCCATTGCGGTGTGCCAATGGCCACAAATTTTCTAATAGTCTCTGAGTCCACCAATTTATTTGGCACTCGTTGGCAGGCTAGTAGTTCCGACAAGCCAGGGGTCAGCCGTTGGGCAATAGGATTATCCGGCGTCATCGTTTTTTTATGCTCAAACATTTGGGCCACAGAAGCCTGTCTTGTGCCAGATGAACGGGGCGACGGCACGGTGGAAGGTGGAGTGGAGGACAAAAGGGAGGAGAGAGGTGAATGACAAGAGGCAGGATGTGGAGCGCCGGGAGTGTGGCTTTGTGGGTTTTGACGCCGTTGCTCGCACTCGGCTCGGTGATGGGAGGCCAGGTGCCTTCTTAAGGTGGTTGTCCCTTACTGCGACTTATGCGTTGATAGTACAGGCTGCAGATGGCAACACTATTATCAGCAGCTGACACGTAAAAAAAAGGCCACACTGCGGAGCCATGTGTTGGCATCCTGGGAGACCAAGATGTGACCGTGCATGGTGGATCTTTTCACCTCCTGTGCACTGCGAGTTCTGCCTGCTTCTCCTCCTTCTCCTCCCTATCTGCTGCTCCATCTCTCCCTCAGAACTCCTCTCCTCTTACTCTCTTGTGGGCACCCATGTGACAAATGCTGCACAATACAAATGCACTATAATATACTTTCTATGTTATAAAGTATATTATAAGTATATCACACCCCTCAGTAAGTCACACCTATCGATAGTACACCTATACCAGGCCTTAAAAGGACTTTTGTCACCCTAATAGCTAGCGTTTGGTGTCCCTAACAGCCTGTCCCTGCTCCACACAGTAACCTCTTCCTACACTGGCAAAACACTGAATGTAAAATGGCGACCAGATCAGGTTTATTTATAGGGTAGGAGTTGTGTCCATGTGCTAAAACGTCTCAATTGGCTGTCCTGTTCCACCTGATGGATGTGTCATGGGTCAAAGTTCTGCACAATGCAAAGAATATGGCGCCGGCGGACATCGCCATATGTTCGCTTGTTCGGGGAACAGCAAACGAGCAAAGTTCGCCGCGAAACGACTGCTGGGCGAACCGCAAGGCCATCTCTAGTGGTCAGTGGTAGTATCAGTATCTTGTGGCTTGGAGCTGGTAGTCTATTCTGCAACACCAACTCCCTGCTTGACAAATAAGGACCTTATAGTCCTCCTTTTACACTGCAGAATGCACCTGATTTCTGTATGAGTCTTACATGGCTGAATCGCCTTTTAATGTACCATTACAAAATCAGTCTGATGCCTTTTATCCAAGGTCACATTGTGTATGAGTATCTTCGGAGGTTCTTTCACCTCTTATTCTCTGTTACATGCTTATACACGCTGCACGTAATACATTGTATTTCACTTGTATCTTGCACCATTCATGTGTATAAATAGTGCTACATGCACACGGCAGGAAGATTATATTTAACCTAAAGCTTACTTGCTGACAGACGCACGTTCCTTTCATGCTGCATCCACTTAATTCGTTAACAGGGACTCTACTGGCTGGAAATAAGGGCTAATATAGAAGATCACCTTCCCCGGCAGAGAGAAGGGACTAAATAAATCCCTGAATGTCTCTCGTATTCCAATATCTCCATCAACCTAGCATCATCTTATCCATCTCCTGTATCCGCCAGGTCCAAAGCAATTTCAGTCAGCCGGAGACTCTGCAGGCGACTCTTTTCTTATGGAAATCAGACTAGCTTATTTATACATTATACAAGATTTTCCATATAAAATAGTAATAATAAAAAAATAAAAAATAAATAATGAAAATACAAAAATTCAAATTATAAAAATATTCCGTATTCAGGCCCAGGATATGAATCTGTATGCACACAAAAAAAAAATGTAATTTTCCCCACTATGGACTTCCGGTGCTATTGAAAAGCAGAGGGAGATATAGAGGGATTAAGATAAATAAGGATGCATTTACACTTCATTAAATACCATATAAATAACTGAGATAAACAGGGAGATATCCTGAGACTTGCAGTTTGCTGAGAGTAGCTTTAGATTTTAATGAATATTTTACGTGTAGTTGCTGTATTGTGCGATGCTGCTTTATTGTCCTGGCTAAGCTTCATAATATGCCAAGGCAGCAATATATAGCCACACATGTGGAATAGACAAAGATCAGGTAATCAACCGGAATAAATAGGGTGTCAGGGAAGGGTCTCGCTAACACACCTTCAAAGTAATGAGGTGCGCCAATGTCTTTTATGATGGTCCTTTTTATAGTTAATTATAGTAAATACATTAGCATAAATATAGGACTCATATCTCTTGGGTCTTTTCAGCTTCCTTTCATATGCCAGGAAGATGCAAGAGTCTGTAGTGCTGCTTAATTTACCATCGGGCAGGGGAATTTTCAAGCTGTGTCAAAGCCATAAGTACCACAGAGGAAGCCTCTGTGAGAGACATGGAGAGGGGGGCCTGTCGCAGGTTGTCCACATGTCTGTGAGTAGTCTCAACTTACAGTACTGTGCAAACATTTTAGGCAGGTGTGGAAAAATGTTGCAAAGTAAGAATTCTTTCAAAAATAGAAGTGTTAATAGTTTACTTTTCTCGATTAATAAAATGCAAAGTGAATGAACAAAAGATATATCTAAATTAGATTGGAATTTGGTGACCACCCTTTGTCTTCAAAACAGCATACATTCTTCTAGATGCACTTGCATGCAGTTTTTGGAGGAACTCAGAAGGGAGGTCATTCCAAACATCTTGGAGAACTAACCACAGATTTTTATGGATATAGGCTTGGTCATATTCTTCAGTCCCTTCATGTAATCTCAGACCGACTTGATGATGTTGAGATCAGGACTGTGTGTGGGCCATATCATCACTTCCAGGTACCTTGTTCTTTTTTTCAAGGAAGTTGTTTGTTTAGACCAGTGGTGGATGTGCTGAAGTTATCTAGAGGCCTGTACCCCTTCATAACTTTTGCAGATCTGCCACCAGCACAGGGGTTATTAAGACCAGTTATTAAGACCAGCGTCTTACTGTATATGGACCAAACATTGATAGAAAAGCACTCACTAATAAAATGCAATTTTCTTCTTCATTCAGTTCATAATAACAAAGCAGAAGAGGAAACAAGAGGAATGTGAAAACATAGAAGACGGCCGTTCATAACCCCATTACATGGTGACATACACATTCCATAAATCTCCGCTCCTACATACTTCACTAAGGGCTCTTATCATAGAATACCATTATAGCGGCAGAACAATAAAAATAACATACGTGTCAGTGCCAGAATCGGCCAAACATGGAGCCAAACATATCCTATTGACAATAATGGGATTAGATTAGTTTCCATCCAAAAGAACGTTTTTTTTTCCTGCAGGACTTTTCTTTCTGCTGTTTTCGCAGCCTCCTGCGCAGATATGAACATGCCCTTATCCCCATTCACAGCACTGCAGTCCTATATACAATTTATTCTAATGAAATACCCCTAAATTAGACATATTTCAGGATTCGCTTAGTTGCACCGATATCTGTGACTTTTCCACGCTCAAGCCAGGTCTGCCAGATTAAGCCACGGCGTGGTGTGGGCGTGAAAGGGGATGGAGGAACCACCACCAGTTATGGACCTTTAAGACCGGTGTCTAAAACGCTGGTCTTAATAAATGTGCCCCCAATTATAACAAATATAGAACACTTATTTGATAACACAAAAGGGCAGATCAATGCAGTCATCAGACAAAGAAGTCCTAGTGTATCACATTTCAATATCCAATTTACAGTTCATTTTCTTGTAACAATGGTGGAGTTACTTTGATGTATGTAGCTCTATAGAAAGTGAACACATTGTGACCAAAGGGTATTGAAAACCAGCTGCATCCAATTCCTTATGAGACCAGAGACATATGAAAACAGCATTATTTTATGGTCAATCTCTTCTTTTAAAAAGAATAAATAATATGTAGAATTTTAAAGAACAGGCAGATATGGTCCCTGGAGAGGGGTTATCCTAGATGGATTATTGAAAGTGCCTACAAACGTGCAGCTTTGAGAACAGAACAATGTTGTTAGGAAAAAGGAAGAAAGAGAGGGAAAAATGTTTCATATTGTCTGTTAAATATGGTTCTATGAGTGATATGATTAGGATGGTGATTTATCAAAATTGGCTCATCATAGAGAAAGATTGTGCGTTGAAGTAGATTGCAGCAGGAAAACTGATTATTTCCTTTAGGAGCTGTAAAAACATTAAAGATAATGTAGGTAGGAGCAGATTTAAAGAAAAGAGAAGCAATTGGCTAGAAGACCACATCCTGAAAGAGAATTTTTAATGTGGACAATAACTGCATCTTAAAAAATCTAATGTATGCGCAGAAGAAGATGCTGGGCCAGGAATACTCTGCCACAGACCCTGGATCACCAGCCTTTGTTCAGAGTACCAGCCTTATGGGAGAGAGAGAGGGACAGCTAGCTCAGGCCTTTCCTCAGCATCAAACCCTTCTTCTGCCAGGGAGGAGACTGGAGAAGACAGCTCTATGCCTCGCCTATATTGTTTTGCACTTGAGTTCCTCCAACAAAGAAGCAAAATGGTTTACTGCAAACCCTGACTCTCTGGACTTATTTCCCATTGGGGTGCACCATGCCTTACCATTCCTTCCAGACAGCAATACGTGGTGACTAGAGTTGAGCGAACACCTGGATGTTCGGGTTCGAGAAGTTCGGCCGAACATCCCGGAAATGTTCGGGTTCGGGATCCGAACCCGATCCGAACTTCGTCCCGAACCCGAACCCCATTGAAGTCAATGGGGACCCGAACTTTTCGGCACTAAAAAGGCTGTAAAACAGCCCAGGAAAGAGCTAGAGGGCTGCAAAAGGCAGCAACATGTAGGTAAATCCCCTGCAAACAAATGTGGATAGGGAAATGAATTAAAATAAAAATTAAATAAATAAAAATTAACCAAAATCAATTGGAGAGAGGTCCAATAGCAGAGAATCTGGCTTCACGTCACCCACCACTGTAAGAGTCCATTTTCATAAATTTAGGCCCAGCACCCAGGCAGAGGAGAGAGGTCCCGTAACAGAGAATCTGGCTTCATGTCAGCAGAGAATCAGTCTGCATGTCATAGCAGAGAATGAGGCTTCACGTCAGCCACCACTGCAACAGTCCATTGGCATATATTTAGGCCCAGCACCCAGGCAGAGGAGGGAGGTCCCGTAACAGAGAATCTGGCTTCATGTCAGCAGAGAATCAGTCTGCATGTCATAGCAGAGAATGAGGCTTCACGTCAGCCACCACTGCAACAGTCCATTGGCATATATTTAGGCCCAGCACACACACAGGCAGAGGAGAGAGGTCCCGTAACAGAGAATCTGTCTTCATGTCAGCAGAGAATTAGTCTGCATGTCATAGCAGAGAATGAGGCTTCACGTCAGCCACCACTGCAACAGTCCATTGGCATATATTTAGGCCCAGCACACACACAGGCAGAGGAGAGAGGTCCCGTAACAGAGAATCTGGCTTCATGTCAGCAGAGAATCAGTCTGCATGTCATAGCAGAGAATGAGGCTTCACGTCAGCCACCACTGCAACAGTCCATTGGCATATATTTAGGCCCAGCACCCAGGCAGAGGAGGGAGGTCTCGTAACAGAGAATCTGGCTTCATGTCAGCAGAGAATCAGTCTGCATGTCATAGCAGAGAATGAGGCTTCACGTCAGCCACCACTGCAACAGTCCATTGGCATATATTTAGGCCCAGCACCCAGGCAGAGGAGGGAGGTCCCGTAACAGAGAATCTGTCTTCATGTCAGCAGAGAATCAGTCTGCATGTCATAGCAGAGAATGAGGCTTCACGTCAGCCACCACTGCAACAGTCCATTGGCATATATTTAGGCCCAGCACACACACAGGCAGAGGAGAGAGGTCCCGTAACAGAGAATCTGGCTTCATGTCAGCAGAGAATCAGTCTGCATGTCATAGAAGAGAATGAGGCTTCACGTCAGCCACCACTGCAACAGTCCATTGGCATATATTTAGGCCCAGCACCCAGGCAGAGGAGGGAGGTCCCGTAACAGAGAATCTGTCTTCATGTCAGCAGAGAATCAGTCTGCATGTCATAGCAGAGAATGAGGCTTCACGTCAGCCACCACTGCAACAGTCCATTGGCATATATTTAGGCCCAGCACACACACAGGCAGAGGAGAGAGGTCCCGTAACAGAGAATCTGGCTTCATGTCAGCAGAGAATCAGTCTGCATGTCATAGAAGAGAATGAGGCTTCACGTCAGCCACCACTGCAACAGTCCATTGGCATATATTTAGGCCCAGCACACACACAGGCAGAGGAGAGAGGTCCCGTAACAGAGAATCTGGCTTCATGTCAGCAGAGAATCAGTCTGCATGTCATAGCAGAGAATGAGGCTTCACGTCAGCCACCACTGCAACAGTCCATTGTCATAAATTTAGGCCCAGCACCCAGGCAGAGGAGGGAGGTCCCGTAACAGAGAATCTGGCTTCATGTCAGCAGAGAATCAGTCTGCATGTCATAGCAGAGAATGAGGCTTCACGTCAGCCACCACTGCAACAGTCCATTGGCATATATTTAGGCCCAGCACCCAGGCAGAGGAGGGAGGTCTCGTAACAGAGAATCTGGCTTCATGTCAGCAGAGAATCAGTCTGCATGTCATAGCAGAGAATGAGGCTTCACGTCAGCCACCACTGCAACAGTCCATTGGCATATATTTAGGCCCAGCACCCAGGCAGAGGAGGGAGGTCCAGTAACAGAGAATCTGTCTTCATGTCAGCAGAGAATCAGTCTGCATGTCATAGCAGAGAATGAGGCTTCACGTCAGCCACCACTGCAACAGTCCATTGGCATATATTTAGGCCCAGCACACACACAGGCAGAGGAGAGAGGTCCCGTAACAGAGAATCTGGCTTCATGTCAGCAGAGAATCAGTCTGCATGTCATAGCAGAGAATGAGGCTTCACGTCAGCCACCACTGCAACAGTCCATTGGCATATATTTAGGCCCAGCACCCAGGCAGAGGAGGGAGGTCTCGTAACAGAGAATCTGGCTTCATGTCAGCAGAGAATCAGTCTGCATGTCATAGCAGAGAATGAGGCTTCACGTCAGCCACCACTGCAACAGTCCATTGGCATATATTTAGGCCCAGCACCCAGGCAGAGGAGGGAGGTCTCGTAACAGAGAATCTGTCTTCATGTCAGCAGAGAATCAGTCTGCATGTCATAGCAGAGAATGAGGCTTCACGTCAGCCACCACTGCAACAGTCCATTGGCATATATTTAGGCCCAGCACACACACAGGCAGAGGAGAGAGGTCCCGTAACAGAGAATCTGGCTTCATGTCAGCAGAGAATCAGTCTGCATGTCATAGCAGAGAATCAGGCTTCACGTCAGCCACCACTGCAACAGTCCATTGGCATATATTTAGGCCCAGCACCCAGGCAGAGGAGGGAGGTCTCGTAACAGAGAATCTGGCTTCATGTCAGCAGAGAATCAGTCTGCATGTCATAGCAGAGAATGAGGCTTCACGTCAGCCACCACTGCAACAGTCCATTGGCATATATTTAGGCCCAGCACCCAGGCAGAGGAGGGAGGTCTCGTAACAGAGAATCTGGCTTCATGTCAGCAGAGAATCAGTCTGCATGTCATAGCAGAGAATGAGGCTTCACGTCAGCCACCACTGCAACAGTCCATTGGCATATATTTAGGCCCAGCACCCAGGCAGAGGAGGGAGGTCTCGTAACAGAGAATCTGTCTTCATGTCAGCGGAGAATCAGTCTGCATGTCATAGCAGAGAATGAGGCTTCACGTCAGCCACCACTGCAACAGTCCATTGGCATATATTTAGGCCCAGCACACAGGCAGAGGAGAGAGGTCCCGTAACAGACAATCTGGCTTCATGTCAGCAGAGAATCATTCTGCATGTCATAGCAGAGAATCAGGCTTCACGTCACCCAACATTGGAACAGTCCATTGGCATATATTTAGGCCCCGGCACCCAGACACAGGAGAGGTTCATTCAACTTTGGGTAGCCTCGCAATATAATGGTAAAATGAAAATAAAAATAGGATTGAATGAGGAAGTGCCCTGGAGTACAAAAATATATGGTTACGGGGAGGTAGTTAATGTCTAATCTGGACAAGGGACGGACAGATCCTGTGGGATCCATGCCTGGTTCATTTTTATGAACGTCAGCTTGTCCACATTGGCTGTAGACAGGCGGCTGCGTTTGTCTGTAATGACGCCCCCTGCCGTGCTGAATACACGTTCAGACAAAACGCTGGCCGCCGGGCAGGCCAGCACCTCCAAGGCATAAAAGGCTAGCTCTGGCCACGTGGACAATTTAGAGACCCAGAAGTTGAATGGGGCCGAACCATCAGTCAGTACGTGGAGGGGTGTGCACACGTACTGTTCCACCATGTTAGTGAAATGTTGCCTCCTGCTAACACGTTGCGTATCAGGTGGTGGTGCAGTTAGCTGTGGCGTGTTGACAAAAGTTTTCCACATCTCTGCCATGCTAACCCTGCCCTCAAAGGAGCTGGCATTGACACAGCTGCCTTGGCGACCTCTTGCTCCTCCTCTGCCTTGGCCTTGGGCTTCCACTTGTTCCCCTGTGACATTTGGGAATGCTCTCAGTAGCGCGTCTACCAACGTGCGCTTGTACTCGCGCATCTTCCTATCACGCTCCAGTGCAGGAAGTAAGGTGGGCACATTGTCTTTGTAGCGTGGATCCAGCAGGGTGGCAACCCAGTAGTCCGCACAGGTTAAAATGTGGGCAACTCTGCTGTCGTTGCGCAGGCACTGCAGCATGTAGTCGCTCGTGTGTGCCAGGCTGCCCAGGGGTAAGGACAAGCTGTCCTCTGTGGGAGGCGTATCGTCATCGTCCTGCCTTTCCCCCCAGCCACGCACCAGTGATGGACCCGAGCTGCGTTGGGTGCCACCCCGCTGTGACCATGCTTCATCCTCATCCTCCTCCACCTCCTCCTCATCCTCGTCCTCCTCGTCCTCCAGTAGTGGGCCCTGTCTGGCCACATTTGTACCTGGCCTCTGCTGTTGCCAAAAACCTCCCTCTGAGTCACTTCGAAGAGACTGGCCTGAAAGTGCTAAAAATGACCCCTCTTCCTCCTCCTCCTCCTCCTCCTCCTGGGCCACCTCCTCTTGCATCATCGCCCTAAGTGTTTTCTCAAGGAGACATAGAAGTGGTATTGTAACGCTGATAACGGTGTCATCGCCACTGGCCATGTTGGTGGAGTACTCTAAACAGCGCAACAGGGCACACAGGTCTCGCATGGAGGCCCAGTCATTGGTGGTGAAGTGGTGCTGTTCTGTAGTGCGACTGACCCGTGCGTGCTGCAGCTGAAACTCCACTATGGCCTGCTGCTGCTCGCACAGTCTGTCCAGCATGTGCAAGGTGGAGTTCCACCTGGTGGGCACGTCGCATATGAGGCGGTGAGCGGGAAGGCCGAAGTTACGCTGTAGCGCAGACAGGCGAGCAGCAGCAGGATGTGAACGCCGGAAGCGCGAACAGACGGCCCGCACTTTATGCAGCAGCTCTGACATGTCGGGGTAGTTGTGAATGAACTTCTGCACCACCAAATTCAGCACATGCGCCAAGCAAGGGATGTGCGTCAAATTGGCTAGTCCCAGAGCTGCAACGAGATTTCGCCCATTATCGCACACCACCAGGCCAGGCTTGAGGCTCACCGGCAGCAACCACTCGTCGGTGTGTTGTTCTATACCCCGCCACAACTCCAGTGCGGTGTGGGGCCTGTCCCCCAAACATATGAGTTTCAGAATGGCCTGCTGACGTTTACCCCGGGCTGTGCTGAAGTTGGTGGTGAAGGTGTGTGGCTGACTGGATGAGCAGGTGGAAGAAGAGGAGGAGGAAGCCGAGAAGGAGGAGGTGGCAACAGGAGGCAAAGAATGTTGCCCTGCGATCCTTGGCGGCGGAAGGACGTGCGCCAAACAGCTCTCCGCCTGGGGCCCAGCTGCCACTACATTTACCCAGTGTGCAGTTAGGGAGATATAGCGTCCCTGGCCGTGCTTACTGGTCCACGTATCTGTGGTTAGGTGGACCTTGCCACAGATGGCGTTGCGCAGTGCACACTTGATTTTATCGGATACTTGGTTGTGCAGGGAAGGCACGGCTCTCTTGGAGAAGTAGTGGCGGCTGGGAACAACATACTGTGGGACAGCAAGCGACATGAGCTGTTTGAAGCTGTCTGTGTCCACCAGCCTAAATGACAGCATTTCATAGGCCAGTAGTTTAGAAATGCTGGCATTCAGGGCCAGGGATCGAGGGTGGCTAGGTGGGAATTTACGCTTTCTCTCAAATGTTTGTGAGATGGAGAGCTGAACGCTGCCGTGTGACATGGTTGAGACGCTTGGTGACGGAGGTGGTGGTGGTGGTGTTGGTGGTACATCCCCTGTTTGCTGGGCGGCAGGTGCCAACGTTCCTCCAGAGGCGGAGGAAGAGGCCGAGGCGGCAGCAGCAGAAGAGGCCGAGGCGGCAGCAGCAGAAGAGGTAGCAGGGGGAGCCTGAGTGACTTCCTTGGTTTTAAGGTGTTTACTCCACTGCAGTTCATGCTTTGCATGCAGGTGCCTGGTCATGCAGGTTGTGCTCAGGTTCAGAACGTTAATGCCTCGCTTAAGGCTCTGATGGCACAGCGTGCAAACCACTCGGGTCTTGACGTCAGCACATTGTTTGAAGAAGTGCCATGCCAGGGAACTCCTTGAAGCTGCCTTTGGGGTGCTCGGTCCCAGATGGCGGCGGGAAGTAGCAGGCGGAGTCTCTTGGCGGCGGGTGTTCTGCTTTTGCCCACTGCTCCCTCTTTTGCTACGCTGTTGGCTCGGTCTCACCACTGCATCTTCCTCCGAACTGTGAAAGTCAGTGGCACGACCTTCATTCCATGTGGGGTCTAGGACCTCATCATCCCCTGCATCGTCTTCCACCCAGTCTTGATCCCTGACCTCCTGTTCAGTCTGCACACTGCAGAAAGACGCAGCAGTTGGCACCTGTGTTTCGTCATCATCAGAGACATGCTGAGGTGGTATTCCCATGTCCTCATCATCAGAAAACATAAGTGGTTGTGCGTCAGTGCATTCTATATCTTTCACCGCTGGGGAAGGGCTAGGTGGATGCCCTTGGGAAACCCTGCCAGCGGAGTCTTCAAACAGCATAAGAGACTGCTGCATAACTTGAGGCTGAGACAGTTTCCCTGGTATGCATGGGGGTGATGTGACAGACTGATGGGGTTGGTTTTCAGGCGCCATCTGTGCGCTTTCTGCAGAAGACTGGGTGGGAGATAATGTGAACGTGCTGGATCCACTGTCGGCCACCCAATTGACTAATGCCTGTACCTGCTCAGGCCTTACCATCCTTAGAACGGCATTGGGCCCCACCATATATCGCTGTAAATTCTGGCGGCTACTGGGACCTGAGGTAGTTGGTACACTAGGACGTGTGGATGTGGCAGAACGGCCACGTCCTCTCCCAGCACCAGAGGGTCCACTAACACCACCACGACCATGTCCACGTCCGCGTCCCTTACTAGATGTTTTTCTCATTGTTATGGTTCACCACAACAACAAAAATATTATTTGGCCCAATGTATTGTATTCAAATTCAGCGGGATATAAATTTGAGGCCTAGTATTTAGGCGCTGGGTGACCGGTATGGATTTACTAACAGAATTAGACTTGGAAATGCACAGTAGCGTGTGTGTGAAGTTATTCTGAATGACCCTATGTGCACCTTGAATATTATATACCCTTTTAGGGATAGATTTCAAATAGCTCTGATACAGCAGAAACCACTAAATTTTTAAATTGCTAAATTGGGAATTGTATTTCAACCCAGAACAAAAAATGTGCTTTGACGGACACTAAATAACTTTCCCAGCCACAACAGGACAGCGGTAACGAGAGATTTAGCAGGATATAAATTTGAGGCCTAGTATTTAGGCGCTGGGTGACAGGTATGGGTTTAGTGACAGAATTAGACTTGGAAATACACAGTAGCGGGTGTGTGTGAAGTTATTCTGAATGACCCAATGTGCACCTTGAATATTATATACCCTTTTAGGGATAGATTTCAAATAGCTCTGATATAGCAGGAACCACTAAATTATGAAATTGCTAAATTGGGAATTGTACTTCAACCCAGAACAAAAAATGTGCTTTGACGGACACTAAATAACTTGCCCAGCAACAACAGTACAGCGGTAACGACAGATTTAGCGGGATATAAATTTGAGGCCTAGTATTTAGGCGCTGGGTGACAGGTATGGATTTAGTGACAGAATTAGACTGGGATATGCACAGTAGCGTGTGTGTGTGAAGTTATTCTGAATGACCCTATGTGCACCTTGAATATTATATACCCTTTTAGGGATAGATTTCAAATAGTTCTGATATAGCAGAAACCACTAAATTATGAAATTGCTAAATTGGGAATTGTATTTCAACCCAGAACAAAAAATGTGCTTTGACGGACACTAAATAACTTTCCCAGCCACAACAGGACAGCGGTAACGAGAGATTTAGCAGGATATAAATTTGAGGCCTAGTATTTAGGCGCTGGGTGACCGGTATGGGTTTAGTGACAGAATTAGACTTGGAAATACACAGTAGCGGGTGTGTGTGAAGTTATTCTGAATGACCAAATGTGCACCTTGAATATTATATACCCTTTTAGGGATAGATTTCAAATAGCTCTGATATAGCAGGAACCACTAAATTATGAAATTGCTAAATTGGGAATTGTACTTCAACCCAGAACAAAAAATGTGCTTTGACGGACACTAAATAACTTTCCCAGCCACAACAGGACAGCGGTAACGAGAGATTTAGCAGGATATAAATTTGAGGCCTAGTATTTAGGCGCTGGGTGACAGGTATGGGTTTAGTGACAGAATTAGACTTGGAAATACACAGTAGCGGGTGTGTGTGAAGTTATTCTGAATGACCCAATGTGCACCTTGAATATTATATACCCTTTTAGGGATAGATTTCAAATAGCTCTGATATAGCAGAAACCACTAAATTATGAAATTGCTAAATTGGGAATTGTATTTCAACCCAGAACAAAAAATGTGCTTTGACGGACACTAAATAACTTTCCCAGCCACAACAGGACAGCGGTAACGAGAGATTTAGCGGGATATAAATTTGAGGCCTAGTATTTAGGCGCTGGGTGACAGGTATGGGTTTAGTGACAGAATTAGACTTGGAAATGCACAGTAGCGGGTGTGTGTGAAGTTATTCTGAATGACCCTATGTGCACCTTGAATATTATATACCCTTTTAGGGATAGATTTCAAATAGCTCTGATATAGCAGGAACCACTAAATTATGAAATTGCTAAATTGGGAATTGTACTTCAACCCAGAACAAAAAATGTGCTTTGACGGACACTAAATAACTTTCCCAGCCACAACAGGACAGCGGTAACGAGAGATTTAGCGGGATATAAATTTGAGGCCTAGTATTTAGGCGCTGGGTGACCGGTATGGATTTAGTGACAGAATTAGACTGGGATATGGCCAAAAAATAACCACACTATTGCTGGTTAAATGCACTTGGTGACGGGCGCAGCTTGCCCCTGATGTAGTATATGGCCAAAAAATGAACAGACTATTGCTGGTTAAATGCACTTGGTGTCACAGCTTGACCAACCACACTACTGAGGGTTAAATGCACTTGGTGACGGGCGCAGCTTGCCCCTGATGTAGTATATGGCCAAAAAATAAACAGACTATTGCTGGTTAAATGCACTTGGTGTGACAGCTTCACCCTGATGTAGGCTTTAGCCAAAAAAACAACCACACCATTGAGGGTTAAATGCACTTGGTGACAGGCGCAGCTTGCCCCTGATTTAGTATATGGCCAAAAAATGAACAGACTATTGCTGGTTAAATGCACTTGGTGTGACAGCTTCACCCTGATGTAGGCTTTAGCCAAAAAACAACCACACCATTGAGGGTTAAATGCACTTGGTGACAGGCGCAGCTTGCCCCTGATTTAGTATATGGCCAAAAAATGAACAGACTATTGCTGGTTAAATGCACTTGGTGTGACAGCTTCACCCTGATGTAGGCTTTAGCCAAAAAACAACCACACCATTGAGGGTTAAATGCACTTGGTGACAGGCGCAGCTTGCCCCTTATTTAGTATATGGCCAAAAAATGAACAGACTATTGCTGGTTAAATGCACTTGGTGTGACAGCTTCACCCTGATGTAGGCTTTAGCCAAAAAACAACCACACCATTGAGGGTTAAATGCACTTGGTGACAGGCGCAGCTTGCCCCTGATTTAGTATATGGCCAAAAAATAAACAGACTATTGCTGGTTAAATGCACTTGGTGTGACAGCTTCACCCTGATGTAGGCTTTAGCCAAAAAACAACCACACCATTGAGGGTTAAATGCACTTGGTCGCAGCTTGGATGCACTTGGTCGCAGCACCGCACAAGACACAAAATGGCCGCCGATCACCCCAGAAAAAAGTGACTGACAAACGGTCTGGGCAGCCTAAAAACAGTGAGTGAGCATTTGAATTTCAGCAGCTCAATGATGCACAGCTGCAGATCGATCGATTAATCAAGTGAAGTCCTTTGGAGGAGTTAATCTGCCTAATCTCGCCCTACTGTCGCATCCGCAACCTCTCCCTACGCTAATCAGAGCAGAGTGACGGGCGGCGCTATGTGACTCCAGCTTAAATAGAGGCGGGGTCACATGGTGCTCTGGCCAATCACAGCCATGCCAATAGTAGGCATGGCTGTGACGGCCTCTTGGGGCAAGTAGTATGACGCTTGTTGATTGGCTGCTTTGCAGCCTTTCAAAAAGCGCCAAGAAAGCGTCACAAAAGCGCCAAGAAAGCGACGAACACCGAACCCGAACCCGGACTTTTACGAAAATGTCCGGGTTCGGGTCCGTGTCACGGACACCCCAAAATTCGGTACGAACCCGAACTATACAGTTCGAGTTCGCTCATCCCTAGTGGTGACACCTTGCGTAGTGTTGAGGCCACCCCAAAACCGGCCACTGCAATTTGGCATCATGAACAGGATATAATGCAGCCCCAGCAGAGCAAGTAATCATGTTTCAGCCCCAGTGGATCTAGACAGCCAGTGGCGACTACAGGAATGCCACAGTATGCATCTGAGGTCAACCAGCCGCATGAAACCATCTGCAACTGTATTACCCTTGTGACGTTTGCCTTAAGCAAGTGACTGAGCTAGTGAGACTGTATTCTGCATTACTAGCTAGAGAATTGCTAGTGAGGGACTGGGTTACTGCCTTATTGTGCTACCATACTTTGCTTCCATGTCAGTAGATCGAGACTGTGATATGCCTGCTAGTCCTGGGGTCTCTAGCCCTTCTCCATACTTTTTTGGCATACCCTGGTTACCTCAAAATGGGGGGGAGCCTACAGGCCTTAAAGACTTTAGAGATCAAATGAGTGCCATTTACAAGATGATTTGCATTAATGATGGTCACATTAGTGACCGGCCTGTTCAGTTGAACAAATACCAGACTGTTGCTAAATTAATACATATTGGGAATGAGGATTGTCCAGTTCGACTGTCTAGCCACACAGTCTACCAGCCAGGCAGAAGTCTGTCCAGATGTTCTCTGGTGGGAACAACTGCACATTGAGAGTCAGGAAACCCCTGGTAAGTGGATTGGTCTGACTAAGTTTACCTTAGTTCCCTAGTTAATACTTTTGTATAGGTATTGAATTACCTATCAATTGCAGCATGTTCTTCCCTCCCCCAGGCATTTCAGTGGTGCGGCTAAATACAGAAGACGAAGGACGTAGTAGTGGGCAGTCCTGAACGCTGCGTGTGCGCTACCGTCGGACCGGGATAGTGCCAATATTCACGATAAAAATTCCCGATCTGAATATTCACGATCAACTACTCAGGAGGAAGAGGGCGTGTTTAAGTCTGGAGAAAGCTGATTGGTTGGGGTGAGGCTGCGCGTTCCCGAGATGAGCCGAATGAAGTCTGGGTAGTTAGTCTCGTGAGGAGCGGTTGCTATGGACGGAAACTTATTAACCCCTTCCCGACACATGATGTACTACTACGTCATGGGAACCACTGCGTTCCCGCAATTTGATGTAATAGTACGTCAAGGTGATCGCGCGGGCACTGAAATCACTGCAGGGGGACTGCCGGGCCCCTTCTGTATCCGCCGGCATCTCTGTAAAAGCCGATGCCGGCAGATTAACCCCTTCTATGCCGCGATCCGTGCTGACCATGACATAGAAGGGGTTTGTGTCGGGTGAGTGAGCGCATCGAGTCCCGTCGCTGCTGTAGCACGGCATTGGGACCTGCATTCTACGGGTGCCGAGGAGATCCAGCCTCTGGCTGGGTCTCCTAGGCAACCTGTTAGTGTATTACACTAACACTAACAGGCAATGCATTACAATACAGATGTATTGTAATGCATTGCAGAGCGGATCAGACCCCCAAAAGTGAACATCAGAAATAAAGTAAATAAAAAACAATAAGTGTTTTTAATAAAATAAAGTAAAATGAATAAAGTAAAAAAAAAAAAAAGACCCTTTCCCCTTATTTTATAATAAAAAACAGAAAGGAAAAAAAACACACATATTAAGTATCGCCACGTCTGTAACAACCAGCTCTATAAAAATATCACATAACCTAACCACTCAGGTGAACACCGCAAAAAAAAAAAAAAAAAAAAATGTGTAAAAAAAAATTCAATTTTTGTCACATTATATCACAAAAATTGCAACATAATTTTGTTAATGTTATTTTTTTTTTTTTTAGGATGTTAGAAGGCTAAGAAGTTTAGAAGCAAATTTTACATTTTTCAAGAAAATTTCCAAAACTCATTTATTAAAGGACCAATTCAGTTCACAGGTCACTTTGTGGGGATTACATAATAGAAATCACCCATAAACAACCCCATTTTAGACTACATCCCTAAAAATTTTCTCAACGGATTTTAGAAACGTTGTTAACCCTTTAGGTGTCCAACGTGAATTTAAGGAAAATACAGGAGGGATTTCGAAATGTCACTTTTCTTTGCACATTTTCCATTTCAAACCAATTTTCCTGTAAAACAGCAAGGTTTTATAACCAAACAAACCTGAATATTTATTACTCCGATTCTGCAGTTTACAGAAACACCCCATATGTGGTTGTAAACTGCTGTGTGACCACACCGCAGGGCTCAGAAGGGAGAGAGCACCATATGGCTTTTGGAGGACAGATTTTGCTGGAATAATTTTCTGGGTTCATGTTGCATATGAACACCTCCTGATGCATATCTACAGTGGAAAACCCCCAAAAATGACCCAATGTTGAAAACTACACCCCCAATGGAATATTGTAGGGGGGTAGGGAGCACTTTGTTTCATAGAAAAAATAAACACTTGAATATGACAAATTACACCGTGAATATGACAAATTACATATTTTACAAGAAAATGTCACTTTTTGTCAATTTTTTCATTTTAACAAGTGATAACAGTATAAAATGCACCTCCCTATTTGTTGTCCATTTTCTCCTAAATACAGCAGCACCCCATATGTGGTCATAAACCGCCGTATGGGCACACCGTAAGGATCAGAATGAAAGGAGTGCAATATTGTTTTTGGAAGGCAGATTTTGCTTTTGTGGTTTTTGTCTGCCAGTCACATTTGAAGAGACCCTGAGGTACCCCTAGAAAGTAAACCCCAAAAAGGGACCCGATTTTGGAAACTGCACCGTTCAAGAAATTGATGGAGGGTTATAGTGGGCACTTTGACCCAACAAGCAATTCATAGAATTTAGTAGAGGTGGGAAGGCGAATCCGTCGAATCCACGAATCCCTTGAATTTTACTGGATTCATGGGATTCATGAGATTCGTGGACTCGAATCCCGACATAATTTACGAAATTCGAATCCGACGAATCCCGCCGCGACGTCACGTCCCCACGCCTCCCAAGATGCCTGCTATTTCCCTACCAGTGAACTTTCCCTAGTAAAACCCTAAGCAAGCACCGCATAACAGCAGCCTGAGGAGCGCACTCACCTCGGGTCCCGGGCGGCCGCCTCTGCCGTGCCCGGGCAACGGATGACACTGACACTCTCTGGACTTGTTTGCACAGCTCTCCTGCCAAGTTTTTTTTCTCCACCCACAAAAGAGGGAGGAGGAGGAGGTTCAGACAAACTGACACGGTTTGAGCCTCTTCAGCCGCCGTCCTTGAGGTTGTTGGTTCTCTGGCGGCTTCCGTAGTCTTATCTGCTGGCTGCTGCACTGCAGAGATGTGTTTGTGAGCTCTGCGGTAAGTTGTGTGCTCAGCTTTGTGTTCTCCTATGTTTCTCATGGCACTCACTGAACTGCTTTACGTCTCATAGCAAGTCCGTAGTTCAGCCTCTTTAAACTACAGCACCAAGCATGCTGTCAGGAGAGGGTTGGAGTAGTAGTAGTGACTTCTTGTAAGTTGTGTTGCGCTGGTCCGCTGCTGTCTATTGATATGTGAGTGGCAGGCTGATGATGGGGTCATAGTACCAATGCACTTCCCAATGATCTTGTCACTTTTCTGTAGACACACGAAGTCCCTCTGTTATGAGACATGCAGAGGGTGCAGTCTAACTGTGACTGCACACACCTGAAACTGTCCTATAGACCAAGCCTGTGGTGCTCATTACAGGCAGTTATTGGGAACTGGGAAGTAACTGCCTTCTCCTCCGAGGAAGTGAGAGCTGCATTTACATGTAGTGATCCTTTCCTCTGTATGGGGAGAATTTTCTAGTACCATGTCTGTGATCATTGATCCCTATACAGATCCATTGTTTCTGACAGCATATCCCTGGACGATTTGCTGCCCAGGTACAATGATTTTTGTTGCAAGCCGAACAAAGTAGTCATCCAATGAGCGAGTGTTTGCTTAGGGAAGGTTCACATGTGTGTTCAGAAATCCGGAATCCTGATCCGTCAGAGTGTCACGCTCCTGGATTTCACTGTATCTGGCATAGCCAGATTCCATTTCACCACTACCTACAAATGGGGGCATCTATACCAGGCTACATATACTGGGGGCTACTATACCAGGCTACCTATACCAAAATTCTAGTGATATAGAGTTAGGTCCATAAATATTGGGACATCAACACAATTCTAAAATTTTTGGCTCTATACACCATCACAATGGATTTAAAATGAAACGAACAAGATGTGCTTTAACTGCATACTGTCAGCTTTAATTTGAGGGTATTTACATCCAAATCAGGTGAACGGTGTGGTAATTACAACAGTCTGCATATGTGCCTCCCACTTGTTAAGGGACCAAAAGTAATGGGGCAGAATAATAAGAATAAATCAAACTTTCACTTTTTAATACTTGGTTGCAAATCCTTTGCAGTCAATTACAGCCTGAAGTCTGGAATGTATAGCCATCACCAGACGCTGGGTTTCATCCCTGGTGATGCTCTGCCAGGCCTCTACTGCAACTGTCTTCAGTTCCTGCTTGCTCTTGGGGCATTTTCTCTTCAGTTTTGTCTTCAGCAAGTGAAATGCATGCTCAATCGGATTCAGGTCAGGTGATTGACTTGGCCATTGCATAACATTCCACTTCTTTCCCTTAAAAAATTATTTGGTTGCTTTTGCAGTATGCTTTGGGTCATTGTCCATCTGCACTGTGAAGTTCTGAAGCATTTGGCTGAATATGAGCAGATAATATTGCCCAAAACACTTCAGAATTCATCCTGCTGCTTTTGTCAGCAGTCACATCATCAATAAATACAATAGAACCAGTTATATTGGCATCCATACATGCCCACTCCATGACACTACCACCACCATGCTTCACTTATGAGGTGGTATGCTTAGGATCAGATTCATGAGCAGTTCCTTTCCTTCTCCATACTCTTCTTTTCCCATCACTCTGGTACAAGTTGATCTTGGTCTCATCTGTCCATAGGATGTTGTTCAAGAACTGTGAAGGCTTTTTTAGATGTCGTTTGGGAAATTCTAATCTGGCATTCCAGTTTTTGAGGCTCACCAATGGTTTACATCTTTTTGTGAACCCTCTGTATTCACTCTGGTGAAGTCTTCTCTCGATTGTTGACTTTGACACACATACACCTACGACCTGGAGAGTGTTCTTGATCTGGCCAACTGTTGTGAAGAGTGCTTTCTTCGCCAGGGAAATAATTCTTCAGTCATCCACCACAGTTGTTTTCTGTGGTCTTCCGGGTCTTTTGGTATTGCTGAGCTCGCTGGTGCGCTCCTTCTTTTTAAGAATGTTCCAAACAATTGTTTTGGCCACACCTAATGTTTTTGCTATCTCTCTGATGTTTTTGTTTGTTTTTTTCAGCCTAATGATGGCTTGCTTCACTAATAGTAACAGCTCTTTGGATCTCATCTTGAGAGTTGACAGCAACAGATTCCAAATGCAAATAGCACACCTGAAATGAACTCTGGACCTTTTATCTGCTCATTGTAATTGGGATAATGATGGAATAACACACGCCCGGCCATTGAGCAGCTGAGAAGCCAATTGTCCCATTACTTCTGGTCCCTTAACAAGTGGGAGGCACATATGCAAACTTTTGCAATTCCTACACTGTTCACCTGATTTGGATGTAAATACCCTCAAATTAAAGCTGACAGTCTGCAGTTAAAGCACATCTTGTTTGTTTCTTTTTAAATCCATTGTGGTGGTGTATAGAGCCAAAAAATTTAGAATTGTGTTGATGTCCCAATATTTATGGACCTGACTGTAGCTAAGCTTGCTGTTGCTGACTGCACTATTCTCAATTGCATATTGACATCTTCTGTGCAGGTCACGCTCAAGTACCGCTGTTGCCTACAGTGGAGACCTGACCTTGTTTGGAGCTGCTGAGCAGGACATCAACCTTGTTTGTTGTGCAGGTAGGTACTACAACACCAATACCTGGCTATCTAATACTGTGGTCAACTATACATGGCTACCTAATTCTGTGATCAACTATACCAGGCTACCTAATACTGTGGGCTACTATACCTGGCTACTTATACTGGGGGCAACTATATCTGGCTACCTACAAATGGGGGCATCTATACCAAGCTACATATATTGGGAGCTACTATACCAGGCTACCTATATCAAAATTCAAGTAATATAGCTTACTACTGTTGCACTTTAATTGCAAATGCACCTCTTCTGTGCAGGTCCTGTTCAAATATGTGTTTTGACTGGGAGGTTTATATTGCTGTGTTACTTACCAGATGGGGTTCTATACTGAGGGGCAGTATCTAGTCTACTAAGGGGGCATTATATTGAAGTGGCAGGCATGAGAAGAAGTGAGCAGTGACAGGGAGCACTACAAAATGTAGGGTTAAAGACTTTTTTTTTTCCATGTCACTTTCAGGCAGAGTGTGACAATAGCACCCCATATGATGGCATCATCTCAACCAGCATCAAACATCTGGAACTATTTCAAAATATCACTGAATGAAAATTAGGCAAATTGCAACCTGTGCCAGGCTACAATATCCAGAGGAAAAGACTCCCATACCACCTCAGCTATGTGGAAACATTTGAAAACAAAACGTTTCTCCAAATTTCAGGAACTGAAAGGCACACGTTCACCATCACCACTATTGCCTCCAGCTTCACCCTCAACCCCTCGGTCTATCAGTGAGGATTTAACATCCGAAGACCTAGATGAAGAATTAGCTTTTGTTCACAGTCCGGCATCAACGTCTAGTCCAGCTCCTAGTCTAGGATCAGCAGAGTCGTCGTTTACAGAAAGTCCGTCCAAACCACCCCCAGTGAAACACAAAGCAGTAACACCACCTTCTCAGCAATGAACTATGCCAGCCTTTCTAGACAAAAAGCAAATTTTTAAACCAGGAGAGCTAAAACAGTTACACGATTAGTCGCTGAAATGATCTGCCAGGACAACCAACCACTATCCATAGTAGAGGATAAAGGTTTCAGAAAGTTGATTAACCACCTAGAGCCAAGATATTTCATCCCAAGCAGGAAACACATTGCAGAAAAGGTAATTCCAGAAATGTATGAAGAGGTAAAGACAAAAGTTCAGGACCTTCTAGTGAAAACCAATTTTATTGGAGTAACAATAGACATGTGGACATCTACATCTTATGATGATTATCTCAGTTTGACATTTCACTTCATAGATGACAACTTTCTGTTCTTGGAATGTATTCCCTTTCCTGAGGTTGCACATACAGCATCTGCCATGGAAGCTTTCATTACCAGCACTATGACAGAATGGAATCTGTCGCGAAAAGTTGTATGTGTCATGAGAGACAATGGTCCTAATGTGTTAGCAGCTTTACAGCGCAGTCCATTTCACCACTTGCCTGGCTCATACCTTTCAATTCGTTCTAAAAGATGGTTTATTGAGCAAGAGTAAAATGAAGGAAATGATGGCATCCTGACGGAGTATTGTAGGACATTACAAACACTTCAAAAGCCATGAAAACCTTACGATCCGCTCAAGACAAGTTAAATCTGAAACCTCATGGTCTCTTACAAGACAAACCACCTAGATGGAACTCTCAGCTTCACATGCTAGCTCGTCTCCTGGAACAAAAGCCAGCTGTTTTACTATCTACTTCTGACCTAAATTTTCAGGTAGATCTTAGTGCTCGGCAGTGGACAATTATAGAAGAAGTGATACGAATCCTTGATGTGTTTGATAGAACTACTTTTGTGGCCAGTTCAAGCCAAGTGACAATCTCTGAAATAATTCCTTTAGTCAACAGTACAATTCGTGCTTTGCAGAATTTCTAATCCACTGTAGCTTCCATACAGGGATTAAGAAATTATTTGCTTGCAGTTAAGAAAAGGCGCTATCACTCTGTTGAGTCTGAAAAATTCTATGCTCTTGGTACTTTACTGGATCCCCGATTCAAGGGAACTGTGTTTATCAATAGAGAAAACCTTGAGGAAGCTAAATCCACACTGGCCATTGAGATTACAGAATCAGATCTAAGTATGCAAGGCGAGGACACTGATCAACATTCATCAGCACAAGGACTAGGAGGAGATAAGTCAAACATCACAAACTGAACAACAAGGAGGTCATAGCATGTGGAGTTATTATTCTCAATTGATGGTGGTACCATCTTCCAGCAGCAGCGAGCATTCTCTATCTCCGGAGGAATAAATAAATGCCTACTTAGCAGAACCACTGATTCAACCATCCTCTGATATTTTCAAGTACTGGAAGGAAAACAAAAAATATCAGAATTTGAGAACACTCTCTAAAAAGTTATTAATTACAGCACCTTTCACTGTAATTTCAGAAAGACTATTCAGCACATCAGGCATCATAATTGATAGGAAACAAAGTAGACTGGACCCAGAACGAGTTTGTATGCTGGTTTTCCTGAACAAAAGTCTTCCTTGAATGAACAACTTTAGTAAAATGGGATATGGAGGAGGGTGCATTGTTTTAAGCTTGAGGCCTGGATATGGAGTGTGCCATGTTTATATACGGGTTGCCTGTTGTCCTGTTGATCTTTCCTGCATCTCTTAATCACATACCAGTAGGTGCAAACATGATCTTTAAAATTCCTGTAAAACTTCAGCCTGAAGTAGATAGAAAATCCAACTGCCTGCTTCCTCAGGGCCTATGTCTAAATAGCTGAGGTGGTATGGGAGTCTTTGCCGGGCACAGGGTGGAATTTTAATTTCAGTGATATTTTGAAACAGTTCCAGATGTTTGATGTTGGTTGAGATGATACCATCATATGGGGTGCTATTGGCACACTCTGCCTGAAAGTAACATGAAAAAAAAATAATAATGTCTTTAACCCTACATTTTGTAGTGCTCCCTGTCACTGCTCCCTTCTTTTCATGCCTGCCACCTCAATATAATGCCCCCTTAGTAGACTAGATACTGCCCCTCAGTATAGAACCCCCTCTAGTAAGTAACACAGCAATATAAACCTCCCAGTCAAAACATATAAGATATACCCTGGTAGTTGAACAGAACCTGCACAGAAGAGGTGTATTTGCAATTAAAGTGCAGTAGTAAGCTATATCACTTGCATTTTGGTATAGGTAGCCTGATATAGTAGCCCCCAATATATGTATCCTGGTATAGATGCCCCCATTTGTAGGTAGCCTGATATAGTAGCCCCCAGCTGGATAGCCAGGCAACTGTTATTGTTTAGAAAACATGTCAGCCTCCGAATCCCCTAACTCCAGGTGCTTTAAAGGACAACTGAAGTGAGAGGTATATGGATGATGCCATGTTTTTCCTTTTTTAAACAACACCAGTTGCCTGGCAGTCCTGCTTGTCTATTTGGCACCAGTAGTGTATGAATCAGACCAGAAACAAGCATGCAGGTAATCTTATCTGATTTGACAAAAATGTCTGATACACACCTGATCTGCTGCATGTTTGTTCAGGGCCTATGGCTAATGTTTTCGAGGTTCAGCTGGACAGCCAGGCAACTGTTATTGCTCAAGTAATGGCAGCCTCCATATACCTCTCATTTCAGTTGTCCTTAAGGTTACTTTATTTCTGTGTTGATGAATACTTTGTTAAAAAATTAAGGACTCTTATTTTTTTCATATTAAAAGAATATTGAGTTTGGATCACTTTTGTTTCTTACACCGTTCACACAATTATGTACAGGATTCGTAGGATTCGAGATTCGAAAGATTCAATATATTCGAGAACCTTTTCGGATTCGGATTCGAAAAAAATTGCATTCGTCCAACCTCTAGAATTTAGTAACACTCTGAAAATGAAAAATTACATTTTATTTTTAATACAACTTTGCTTTAGCTCCAGATTATTCAATTTCACAAGGCATAACAGGAGAAAACGCACTCCACAATTTGTTATGCATTATATGTTGTCATAAACTGCTGTTTGGAGCCACGGCAGTGTTCAGAAGGGAACAAGCTGGATGTTCTAACATGTAATTTGCTGAAACAGTTTTAGGAGCTATGACATTTTTATTTTTCTGTTGGCTGAGCTTTGAGAGGGCTTGGTTTTTGCAGGAAAGGCTGTATTTTTTTTTGTATTATTTTAGGGTACATATGACTTTTGATCACTTTTTGAGGTGGGCAAAAAATGCAATTCTGTCAGTGTTTATTTTTGTCATACTGTATATGATATGATAATTTTATTCTGTGATTGATACGGTTATGTTGATACCAAATTTATATAGTTTTTTATGTTTTACTACTTTTTTAGCATAAAATCACTTTTGTATTAACAATAAATTCTATTTTGCATTGCCATACACTAACATCCATAGCATTTAAATTTTTTTCACCAATGTAGCTGTGTGAGGACTTTTTTAGGCTAGGTCTACACGATGACAATAAGTCGCGCGACAGATAGTGAATAACTACACTGCAACATTTGTAGTGCAACATTTTGTTGCACTAATGTCGCGTAACAATTTTTATAATGCAGTCTATGGTGTCGCACTGCAACATGCAACATCTCAATCTCAAATGGATTTTCTGCGACTGTTGCGTTGCAGTCGCAGCATGTCGCATGTTGCAGTGCGAGACCATAGACTACCATTATAAAAATTGTCACGCGACATTAGTGCAACAAAATGTCGCGCGACAAATGTCGTCATGTAGACCTAGCCTTATTGGTATCATTTTGGGATACATATAACTTTTTATCATTTTTTATAAAACTTTTTTTTTGGAGGTGAGGTGACAAAAACAGCAATTTCGTCATTGTTTTTTAATTTTATTTTTCACCGCAAATTAAATAACATCACCCATAAAGATGCATATCCTTTAACTTGAATAGAAGAGTCCCTATCATCCTCGGGCTCGGCAGCATTCTTTTTTACTTTAGACTGAACTAGTGGGTACTGGCAGGTCCCCATGGCATCTGAAGACCAGGAAAAGACAGCTTTTACCACACCTATGGGGCTTTATGAGTTCAACTATATGCAATTCGGCCTGTGTAATGCACCAGCCGCCTTCCAGCGTCCTATGGAGTATTGCTTAGGTCACAAAAACTTTGAAACTCTGTTAATGTATCTGGATGCACTGGCGTAGCTATAGGGGTCGAAGTTGTGACCAGGCCCCTAAGTCAGGGGGGCCGAGAAGCAGTTCATCTTATTAAGGGAATACTAGTGAGCACTTCCATAATGGAAGCACTCACTAGTATGCAGAAGGCAGGGGAGTGAGGTGCTGTGAGCGCCGTACTTTCCTCTCCTCCTGATCAGTCTTCCCGGGGCTCGTACTGCTGTGTCCTGGCTGCCTTTAGTGTCAGGACGTATAGAGCGCGCTATGACCTGACACTGAGAAGAGAGCATGGAGACCGCTGGACCAGGAGAGTGGCGGTGGAGAGGTAAGTTCATTTATTTATTTTGAAGTCTGATCTGAGGTCTGATATAGGAGGATCTGAGAGGTCTAATGGGAGTCTGAAGGTCTTATTGGGGGTCTGGAGGTCTGATTTGAGGTCTGATTGGGGGTATGATTTTGGGTATGATTTTGGGTCTGGAGGTTTAATAGGGGTCTGGAGGTCTAATGGGGGTCTGGAAGTACGTATAATGGGGTCTGATTGGAGTTCTGGAGCTCTACTGGGAGTCTGATTGGGGTTCTGGAGGTCTTATGGCGGTCTAATTGGAGGTCTGGAAGTTTCATGGGGAACTGATTGGGAGTCTGGAAGTCTCATGGGGGTCTTATTGGGGGTCTGGAAGTCTCATGTGGGTCTGATTGGGGATATGGAAGTCTAATAGGGGTCTAATTGGGGGTCTAAAGGTCTAATAGGGGTCTGGTCTGAGATCTGATATGGGAGTCTGGAGGACCTCTAACTTATTTCTTGTGAGAACAAAGGATCAGCCATATTAAATCCAACCATGCTTCAGTTTTTTTTTTTGTTTTTTTTTTACAAGGGAAGGCTATGGTGAACGGATGCCACTGTATGGCATCAGTCTGAGGCATCCATTTAATATATATGTTTTTTGTCTACGTTAAACTGTTGGTAAACTCTAAGGCTACGTTCATACCTCCGATATGTACCCCGATAGGTAGTCTATTTTGGCTGAGAAAGAGTCTACTGGAGAACACCATATTCACCTTAGCTGGACACCACTGGATCCTCATTCACTATAATTGGATCCGGCAGGATACCTGCATAGGTGCCTGCTTTCTGCCTGCTGATGTTTGGCTGTGTCTGGCTATGCCAGACATGGTGTACCCTGGAACAGACCACTGGAATACACATAAGGCCACTTTCACACTAGCGTTTTCAATTCCGCTATTGAGATTTATCATAGGATCTCAATAACAGAAGAAAACGCTTCAGTTTTGTCCCCAGTCATTGTCAATGGGGACAAAACTGAACTGAACGAAACGGAATGCTCCAAAATGCATTCCGTTAAGTTTGGTTGCGCTCCCATCACGAACAGGATAACGCTGCAAGCAGCGTTTTTTCTGTCCACGATTTGGTGCGGAGCAAGACGGATCCGTCCTGACACACAATGTAAGTCAATGGGGACAGATCCGTTTTCTCTGACACAATCTGGCACAATAGAAAACGGATCCATCCCATTGACTTTCAATGGTGTTCAAGAAGGATCCGTCATGGCTATAGAAGACATAATACAACCGGATCCGTTCATGACGGATGCATGCGGTTGTATTATTGTAATGAAAGCGTTTTTTAAGATCCATGATGGATCCACAAAAAACGCTAGTGTGACAGTAGCCTAACCTTGAACCTCTTGTTATTGGAGTAAAAATTATTCACATGCTAACATGAAAGCTTCGTTTGATAAGATTATTGGATTCTCATTCGTCATAGGAACATTCTACAGATTATATTCTAAATGTGCATATCCACAATTACGCTATGATAAAGCTAGGGTGGATATAAAATGCACGAAAACTGGCTATATACATAAGATAAATATTAGCTATTCCCACTGTATTCAGTCTACTGTGTATGGGGGGGAGCTCAGAGGCATGCATAAAAAACTAACGCAAATAAAATATTGTTTCGGTACTGTAGCAATTTTTCATGCAGTAATCCTGATATGGCGGAGCAAATACCATTATTCCCAATTGCTCTGGGCAGCTGAACATACAGCGATCATACTTCACATGTTATGACATTATATAATCTGGGTTGAACAGATTATAATCACTAAAACAGCTCAGCATTTTATTAGTGTTGGCGGTGCTGAATTAAGGATACGTTTCACATGGGTGGGTGCTCTAACTAAATGATAGCTTTCTCTGAAGTTTATTTTCAGAGTTCAGTTTAGCAGGCATGCAATCTCCTCCACAATATGTGGAGAAGTGATCGCTAATGCCATCTCTCGTCCCCATACCGACTCGTTGTTTGCAGGCAACAGATTGTGCTGTGTAAAAAGCCTCTGCTGCTGGCAAATAACAATTTAGGTGCCTACACAAACGATCCAGTTACCCGACAAACCAGTGTTTTGCTCGTTCATTGGGTAATCGGCAGCACCTTCACTGTGCCAGATAATCACTATGGAGCGTTCCTATGAAGGGAAAGTGGCTTATCACCCTGGGAGCAAAAGAGTTGAGCAGTTGAAATCCAACATGCCCGATCCCTTTACCATCCTGATATCAGCATTTAGGGAGAGTCAGGAGGATGCCATAAACATTAGATGGTTGGACAAACCCTCAAAAGCAGCAGGTTCAGCCGACATACATTTAATGTGTATGACCAATTTAAGAGTATTCCCATCTGTGACATTTGTGGGATATACACAAGATATGTGCATGTCCCATGTCCGACAGGTGCAGGTCCTGGCTCTGAGGCTCCGCTGTGCCGGCTGAGAATGGAGAGATGATTGTGCATGTGTGGCTGTCTACATGTGTGGCTTTTTTTGAAGAGAACAATGAGAATGGCCACCTCTCCATTGCTGGCCAGGTGCAATGGGGCCCCCCGTTCTGGAGAAAGGAGTGGGCCCCAGAGGTGAAACCCACACCTTCCAGACACTTATGGAATATCCTGTAGATATGCCATAAAGGACTCAGATGGGAATACCCCTTTGAGGGTCATGTATAAAAACATGCAACTGTACATGCAACTGTACTCCATTATTAGGGGAACAGATAGGGGAATCTGTCACAAAGACCGTGATCGCCGAACAGTGTGCTGTCTTCCTGGCGCTAGAGTTCGACACATCGCGGATCGGGTTGACAGATTACTGGGAGAAGCTGGAGACGATCCAGCGGTCATGGTCCATATCGGAACCAATGACAAAGTTAGAGGTAGGTGGAGAGTCCTTAAAAATGATTTCAGGGATTTAGGTCAAAAGCTGAGGGCAAGGACCTCTAAGGTAGTATTTTCCGAAATACTACCTGTACCACGGGCCACACAAGAAAGGCCACGGGAGATTAGGGAGATTAACAAGTGGCTCAAGAACTGGTGTAGGAAGGAGGGGTTTGGGTTCCTGGAGAACTGGGCCGATTTTTCTATCGGCTACAGGCTCTATCGTAGGGACGGGCTGCACCTCAATGGGGAAGGGGCAGCTGTGCTGGGGAGAAAGATGGCTAGAAGGTTGGAGGAGTGTTTAAACTAGGGACTGGGGGGGAGGGAAATTACATTATAGGAGGGGAAGATAGTGCAGATAGAGACCGGGGGCAAGGTAGTGGGACTGGGGGAGGAATGGAAGGAGGGACTAGAACAGTTCAGAAGGAAAGGTGTAGGGTAAAAAATATACATAAACCTCTCAAATGTATGTATACTAATGCCAGAAGCCTGACTAATAAAATTGGGGAGCTGGAATTACTGATGTGTGAGGAGAACTATGACATAGTGGGAATAACTGAGACATGGCTGGATGATAGCTATGACTGGGCAGTTAATGTACAAGGTTACAGTCTGTTTAAAAAGGATCGTCAAAACCGGAGAGGGGGAGGGGTTTGCCTTTATGTAAAGTCTTGTCTAAAGCCCACACTCCGTGAAGATATAAGTGAGGGACATGAACATGTGGAGTCACTGTGGGTAGAGATACATGGAGCTAAAAACAACAATAAATTACTAATAGGAGTTTACTATAAACCACCTAATATACCAGAGTCCACAGAAAATCTACTACTAAACGAGATAGATGAGGCGGCAAATCATAATGTGGTTATTATGGGGGACTTCAACTACCCAGATAAAGACTGGGAAACTGAAACTTGTATATCTCATAAGGGAAACAGGTTCTTGGCAATAACCAAAGACCAAATAACCTCTCCCAACTGGTTCAGGACCCGACTAGAGGGACGGCCATACTGGACTTAGTATTAACCAATAGGCCTGACAGAACAACAGACGTGCAGGTTGGGGGACACCTGGGAAATAGTGACCATAAAGTAATAACCTTCCAATTATCATTCAAAAGAGCGTTTCTACAGGGAGGAACAAAAATACCAAACTTCAAAAAAGCTAAATTTAGCCAACTAAGAGAGGCCATAGGCCGAAATAACTGGGACAAAGTCCTCAAAAATAAAAATACAGCCACAAAATGGGATATCTTTAAAAACATCCTAAAATCTCATTGTGAGAGGTACATACCGTATGGTAATAAAAGGTTAAGGAACAAAAAGAAACCAATGAGGATAAATAGAACTGTAAAGAAAGCAATAAATGACAAAAATAAAGCATATAATTCACTGAAACAGGAGGGTAGCACGGAAGCACTGAAAAACTATAAGGAAAAAAATAGAACATGTAAAAAACAAATAAAAGCGGCCAAGCTAGAGACCGAGAGATTAATTGCCAAAGAGAGTAAAACTAACCCTAAAATGTTCTTCAATTATATAAATGTTAAAAAGTATAAATCTGAAGGTGTCGGCCCTTTAAAGAGTAATGAGGGGGAAGTCGCAGAGAGCGACGAGGAGAAAGCAAAGCTGTTAAATAGTTTTTTCTCCAATGTATTCACTGAGGAAAATAAACTGTCAGATGACATGCAGAATGCAAAAATAAATTCCCCATTAAAAGTGTCCTGTCTGACCCAGGAAGAAGTACATCAAAAAGATTAAAATAGACAAATGGCCAGGATCGGATGGCATACACCCCCGTATCCTAAAGGAATTAAGTAATGTCATAGCCAGACCCTTATTTCTGATATTTGCAGACTCTATACTGACAGGGAATGTCCCACAGGATTGGCGCATGGCAAATGTGGTGCCAATATGGTGCCAATATTCAAAAAGGGGCCAAAAACAGAGCCTGGAAACTATAGGCCGGTAAGTTTAACATCTGTTGTGGGTAAACAGTTTGAAGGTTTTCTGAGAGATGCTATATTAGAGCATCTCAACGGAAATAAGCAAATAACGCCATATCAGCATGGCTTCGTGAGGGATCGGTCATGTCAAACTAATTTAATCAGTTTCTATGAGGAGGTAAGTTCTAGACTTGACAGCGGCGAATCAATGGATGTCCAAAGCATTTGACACTGTACCACATAAAAGGTTAGTATATAAAATGAGAATGCTCGGACTGGGAGAAAACGTCTGTATGTGGGTAAGTAACTGGCTCAGTGATAGAAAACAGAGGGTGGTTATTAATGGTACACACTCAGATTGGGTCACTGTCACTAGTGGGGTACCTCAGGGGTCAGTATTGGGCCCTATTCTCTTCAATATATTTATTAATGATGTTGTAGAAGGCTTGCATAGTAAAGTATCAATTTTCGCAGATGACACTAAACTGTGTAAAGTAATTTACACTGAAGAGGACAGTATACTACTACAGAGGGATCTGGATAGATTGGAGGCTTGGGCAGATAAGTGGCAGATGAGGTTTAACACTGATAAATGTAAAGTTATGCACATGGGAAGGAAAAATGCAAGTCAACAGTACATACTAAATGGTAAAACACTCGGTAACACTGACATGGAAAAGGATCTAGGAATTTTAATAAACAGCAAACTAAGCTGCAAAAACCAGTGTCAGGCAGCTGCTGCCAAGGCCAATAAGAAAATGGGTTGCATCAGAAGGGGCATAGATTCCCGTGATAAGAACATAGTCCTACCACTTTACAAATCGCTAGTCAGACCACACATGGAGTACTGTGTACAGTTCTGGGCTCCTGTAAATAAGGCAGACATAGCAGAGCTGGAGAAGGTCCAGAGGAGGGCATCTAAAGTAATAACTGAAATGGGGCAACTACAGTACCCTGAAAGATTATAAAAATTAGGGCTATTCACTTTAGAAAAAAGACAACTGAGGGGAGATCTAATTAATATGTATAAATATATCAGGGGTCAGTACAGAGATCTATCCCATCAGCTATTTATCCCCAGGTCTGTGACTGTGACGAGGGGACATCCTCTGCGTCTGGAGGAAAGAAGGTTTGGACACAAACATAGAAAAGGATTATTTACGGTAAGAGCAGTGAGACTATGGAACTCTCTGCCTGAGGAGGTGGTCATGGTAAGTACAATAAAGGAATTCAAGAGGGGCCTGGATGTATTTCTGGAGCTTAACAATATTACAGGCTATAGCTACTAGAGAGGGGTCGTTGATCCAGGGAGTTATTCTGATTGCCTGATTGGAGTCGGGAAGGAATTTTTTATTCCCCTAAAGTGGGGAAAATTGGCTTCTACCTCACAGTTTTTTTTTTTTTGCCTTCCTCTGGATCAACTTGCAGGATAACAGGCCGAACTGGATGGACAAATGTCTTTTTTCGGCCTTATGTACTATGTTACTATGTATATAGAAATGTCCTCCATTTTGGCTTTTATTTTCAGATTTTTTTACTTTATTTCTGTTCCATTTTGGCTTTAATGAGATATTTTTGTGAGCATGCTCTGTGACATTGGCAGAGGTCATTGTACCAGGAGAAGGAGTAGCTGTCCCCTTTGACTATTGTCACTAGCGTGATCCTATATAATCCACATTCAGCTTTTTAATAGAAGTGTCACCTTTAATAGAAGTGCCTCTTGTGTACACAGTATATGCTGAAAGTGTCAGTATAGCTTATTGTGAGTGCTTAATAACCAGTGTGAAAATAATGTTTTTTGTGGACAATGACATTTTAAAAAGTACCAGGTGTAGTAGCTTTACAGGAGTTTATCTTGATTAATACAAGGGGGACAAACGCCTGGTTATACTGTGCTGACTGGTTAGATAGCTTGCTTGAGACTTCTTGGTGGGAGAATGAGATAGAAATGTATTATACACCGACATAACTTCGCAAAGGCAATGGATAGTTTTTACTCGAGCATCACGATGCTCGGCACATCGCTGCTATGCAGCCAATAAACATGCACAGAGGTACTGGCACTCACTGTAATGCCGTAGCCATGTTGGCTACTGGCATTACAGTGATTGGCTGGGCGAAACGCGCCATTAAGTGCTATATAGCACCCGATGACACGTAGTTTGGCTCAGTCTTAGTCAGGGAGAGCTGCAGCAGAAGGGACAGATAGTGTAGGGACAGGAATTGGTTTGTTTGTTAGTCAGGTTTTACTGGTGAAAGTTGTTAGAGACCCAAAAGTCCTTTTAAGGACTATTGTTTTAACTGGCTGCCATATTTATTATTAGTGCAACCTGCGCTAAATTGCGTGCAATTGTTTGGCCCCTGCTGACAGTGACAAAACCTCTGCTACATCTGTTGTGTTACATTTGCGCAGTGAAAATCAGCTTAATTGTTTGGCCGCTGGTGACAGCGACTTTACCTGCGCTACATCTCCAGTATAATGTTTGCCAGTATGTTTAATCCTAAATATCAGTGACATTCGGTCAAATTTTTTTGTGCATACGCTTACAAAAGCTGCGCTATTGTACGTGTGACATACTTGCAAGCATATATACTATTTAATATGATGAAGGCAAGCAGTAAGGTAAGGGAAAGTTGCCGTGCTGCTGATGGTGCATGCAGAGGCCGTGGCCCTGTGCGTGGTGAAACTGTGCCTGCTGCCAGAACACAAGAAACACACTCATCCACGATACCTAGCTTCATGTCCCAGTTTGCAGGGCATCGCAGGACACTACTCTCGAGGTCACACCAGTGCGTTCAGGTGGTCGGTTGGATAGCAGCAGATAATGGTTCCAGTCGGTTAAGCACCACCCTGTCTTCCACAAAGTCCAGTCTCAGTAGCAAAAGAGTCTGGTCAACATAATCCTCACCCTGATCCTCCTTCCTCCCACCATGGAGAGTCTTGGCAAACAAGTGACCCACACTCGGATATTCCGAGGAGCTCTTTTCAGTGCCATTCCTTGATTTGGGCCTCTCGCCAAGCCTCGCTAGTTTTCCTGGTGTGCCATCCCTGCCTTACACCAGCATGTGTCCCGTAACATCACCTGTGCCCTGACTAATGCAGTTATTGGGAAGGTCCACTTAACGACTGACACATGGAACAAGTGCTTGTGTACAGGGACGCTACATTTCCCTGACGGCACACTGGGTGAACGTTGTGGAGGCCGGAAGCGAGTCATACCCTGGGATGGCACAGGTGCTACCGACGCCAAGGATTGCGGGCCCTACTTCCATCAGGATTTCCGCCACCACCTACATTAGTGGCTGCAACCTGCCCTTCTCCTCCTCCTCCACTTCCACTTCTGAATTCTGATCTTGCAGCACCAGTCAGCCATCAGTCAGTAGCTGGAAGCAGTGTAGCACTGCAGCGGGGAAGCAGCAACAGGCCGTGCTGAAACTTATTTGCTTAGGTGACAAACAGCACATCACCGCAGAGCTGTGGCAGGGGATAAGGGACCAGACTGAGCTGTGGCTCTCGCCACTCAACCTACAACCAGGCATGGTTGTGTCTGATGATGACCGTAACTTGGTGGCAAACTGTCACGGAAGGTGTACAGAAACTAGAAGACACAAAATGAAGATCCGACTGACTGGATCCAAAACTAAGGAACCAGAGGGTAAGCCCTGTAACAGACCTGGCTCTCTCCCTTACTGCTCAGCCTATGCAAAAATCTCTATGGTAGATGATTGCATATCCTCGTTCCTCGACTGTATGAAACCTGAACACCCTATAATAGTGAGGGGACATGACCACCGGCTCCCTACACTTAATACGGAGGGAGTCAGGGTCACCTAGGATCCAGCAAACAGAAAAACCCAAATGAATGAACAAACTTATCTGTAGAAGACTCAGTAGTAGCATCCAGCATGCACACACTCCAGGAAGTAGTATAAACCTCAAAGTGATGCAGTATGGGAAGGGATTTAAAGGGATGCAATCAGTGCAACTACATGACAGCTGAGAGAGGCTAACGAGATGAGAAAATGAAAGTAAAACAAAAGGAACCTCAAGCAGGAGGTTCTAAAGAACGTCTGTCAGAGCTTCTCAGATGTCTGGTGGTGACAGTACCCCTCCTTCTACGAGTGGACTCCGGACACTCAGAGCCCACCTTCTCAGGATGGGACCTATGGAAAGCCCTGATGAGACGAGTGGCCTTAATGTCCGTCACTGGGACCCACATCCTCTCCTCAGGACCATAAGCCTCCCAATGAACGAGGTACTGGAGAGAACCACGGACAACACGAGAATCCACAATCCTAGAGACCTGAAATTCAAGATTACCATCAACCACAATCGGAGGAGGAGGCAAAGACAAGGGTACAATGGGTTGGACATAAGGTTTTAATAAGGACTTATGAAAAACATTATGGATCTTCCAAGTCTGAGGAAGATCAAGACGGTAGGCAACAGGATTGATGACGGACAAGATTTTGTAAGGCCCAATAAACTTAGGACCCAACTTCCAGGAGGGAACCTTCAATCTGATATTCTTAGTAGACAACCACACCAGATCACCAACATTCAGGTCCGGACCAGGCACACGTCTCTTATCCGCCACATGCTTATATCTCTCACTCATGCTCTTAAGATTATCCTGAATCTTTTGCCAAATAGATGACAAAGACGAGGAGAATCTGTCCTCATCAGGTAAACCAGAAGACCCCTCTCCAGAGAATGTCCCAAACTGCGGATGAAACCCATATGCACCAAAAAATTGTGACTTATCAGAGGACTCCTGACGACGGTTATTTAAAGCAAACTCAGCAAGGGACAAAATAGAACACCAATCCTCCTGATTCTCCGCCACAAAACAGCGCAGATATGTCTCCAGATTCTGATTGACGCGCTCTGTCTGGCCATTCGACTGCGGGTGGAAAGCAGAAGAGAATAACAACCGAACCCCCAAGCGAGAACAGAAAGCCTTCCAGAATCTGGAAACAAACTGAGTGCCCCTATCAGAGACTATGTCTGATGGAATACCATGCAATTTGACAATGTGATCAATAAATGCCTGCGCCAGCGTCTTAGCATTGGGCAAACCAGGAAAAGGGATGAAATGCACCATTTTGCTAAAACGGTCCACCACCACCAGAATCACAGTCTTCCCCGAGGAACGAGGCAGGTCCGTAATGAAGTCCATGGACAGATGTGTCAAAGGACGGGAAGGAATGGGTAACGGAAGGAGAGGACCTGATGGCCGTGAATGAGGGACTTTGGCATGAGCGCAGGTCTCGCAGGCTGCCACAAAACCCTCAACCGACTTACGAAGCGCCGGCCACCAGAATCTCCGAGCGATGAGATCCACAGTGGCTCTTGCCCCCGGGTGCCCAGCAAGGACCGTATCGTGGTGCTCCTTAAAAATCTTGTGTCTTAAAGCGAGAGGCACAAACAACCTCCCAGGAGGACAAAGATCAGGAGCCTCTGACTGGGCTACCTGAACCTCTGCCTCCAATTCAGGATAAAGAGCAGAGACCACCACACCTTCAGCCAAGATGGGACCCGGGTCTTCAAAATTCCCACCTCCCGGAAAACAACGTGACAGGGCATCCGCTTTCACATTCTTAACCCCAAGGCGGAACGTGACAACAAAATTAAACCTTGAAAAGAACAAAGACCATCTGGCCTGTCTCGGGTTCAGACGCTTGGCTGACTCCAAGTAGGCCAGATTCTTATGGTCGGTAAACACGGTAATAGGGTGTCTGGCTCCCTCTAGCCAATGGCGCCATTCCTCAAAAGCTAACTTGATGACCAACAACTCCCTATCTCCCACATCGTAATTTCTCTCTGCGGAGTTTCTTCGAGAAAAAGGCACACGGTCGCCATTTGGCAGGAGAGGGACCCTGAGACAAGACCGCACCCACACCCACCTCAGAAGCGTCCACCTCAACTATGAAGGGCAGAGAGATATCAGGTTGTACCAAGATGGGAGCGGAAGCAAAACTCTCCTTGATACTAGAAAAGGCCTTACGCGCCTCTACCGACCAGGAGGAAAAATCTACCCCCTTTCTAGTCATATCAGTGAGTGGTTTAACAACAGAGGAATAATTCAAAATAAATTTCCTGTAATAATTGGCAAAACCCCAAAAACGCATCAGTGCCTTCTGATTCTCAGGAAGCTCCCACTCAAGCACAGCGCGGACCTTCTCGGGGTCCATGCGAAAACCAGAAGCGGAGAGAAGAAACCCCAGAAATTGAATTTCTGGAACCGCAAACCCACATTTTTCCAGTTTAGCGTACAATTTATTCTCCCGCAAAATGAGCAAGACTTGACGTAGATGGTCCTTATGAGTTTTGAAATCAGGAGAAAAAATCTAAATGTCATCTAGATACACTAATACAAATTTCCCCATTAAATGATAAAAAATGCTGTTCACAAAATGCTGAAAGACGGCCGGAGCATTCATCAAACTAAAAGGCATAACCAAATTCTCAAAATGGCCCTCAGGGGTATTGAAGGCCGTCTTCCATTCGTCTCCTTCTCTGACCCTGACCAGGTTGTATGCCCCTTTAAGATCCAACTTGGAAAAAACTTTAGCCCCAACAATCTGGTTAAACAGGTCCGGGATCAGAGGAAGCGTATAAGGGTCACGAATTGTGATCCTGTTCAGCTCCCTGAAATCCAGACATGGTCTTAAAGAACCATCCTTTTTCTTAACAAAGAAAAAACCAGCCGCAACAGGTGACTTCGAGGGTCGTATGTGTCCCTTTCTCAGACTCTCAGAGATATAAGCACACATAGCGACCCTTTCAGGTTGGGAGATTGTATAAACGAGATTTAAGCAGCTTGGCGCCTGGGGTGAGATTAATAGGGCAATAGTACTCCCTGTGAGGGGGCAAGTCCTGAACACCACTCTCAGAAAACACATCCGAAAATTCAGAGAGAAAAGATGGTAGAAACCTCAGAAACAGATGTCGTGAGGCAATTCTCTCTGCAAAAGTCACTCCAACCATTTATTTGCCTCGCTTGCCAATCAATGGTGGGGTTATGTTTAGTGAGCCAGGGTAGCCCCAACACTAGAGGAGTAGACAACCCGCTTAGGACAAAACATGACACATCCTCAACATGAGTATCACTCACAATCAAACAGATATTGTGAACTATGCCCTTTAATGATTTCTGAGAAAGTGGAACGGAATCAATAGCAAAAACAGGTATATCCTTTCCCAAAGTGCATACCTGGGAACCATGAGTTATAGCAAATTGATTATCAATGAGATTGACAGCTGCTCCACTATCTACAAAAATCTCACAAAAAATGTTCTTGCTCTCTAGCGCCACCCTGGCAGGTAGGACAAAACGGGAACTACAAGCAAATGGAAAACCTTCAATTTCCGCATCAAGCTTGCCAATAGTAACAGATGGAACGTTTTTAGAGGATTTTTTTCTTTTTGTTTCTTTATTAGTCTCAAAAAACTGCCTGAATCTCCTAGAGGGACAAACATTTGCCAAATGATTTATACCTCCACAACAGAAACAAACCTTCCTATGAGAGCTGAATCTTCTATTGTCAGAGGCAAGCAAACCCAGCTGCATGGGCTCCTGTTTAGAAGGGATTGAGAGCGACTAAGACCCCTGTGCACTGAATGAGACCGCCGCACTGTCCTTGGACTGAGTATGACAGGAAGGAGTGATCTCTCCTCTCTCTCTAAGACGCCTGTCAATACGAACGGCCCGAGACATGGCAGTGTCCAAGGAGGTAGGTCTCTCATGAAAGGCAAATGCATCTTTCAATCCCTCTGAAAGACCATGGCAAAATTGACTTCGGAGTGCAGCATCATTCCAACCAGTATCAGCTGCCCATCTCCGAAAATCTGAACAGTATATCTCTGCGGACTGTTTACCCTGGCATAAAAGACGTAGTCTAGACTCAGCCAGAGCAATACGATCCGGATCATCATATATCTGACCCAGGGCTAAAAAAAATTAATCCACTGAACAGAGGGGCCGTGCCCCCACCGGCAGTGAAAAGGCCTAGGACTGAGCGTTATCCCTGAGCAGCGAGATGATGATCCCCACCCTCTGCTCCTCATCACCAGAGGAAAAGGAAGTAGGTGAAAATGGAGTTTGCAAGCCTCTCTAAAACGAAAAAAATTCTCACTACCCCCAGAGAACGTATCCGGGAGCGAGATCTTAGGCTCAAAACAAACTCCATGAACGCAAGCTGAACCGGTCACCTGAAACTGAGAAACAGTTTTACGGAGATCTGCTACCTCCAATGAAAGATCCTGCATGTGTTCAGTCAAAAGTGAAACCGGATCCATGCTTGAGACGGTTTTGGCGGTTTATAATGTCACGGAAGGTGTACAGAAACTAGAAGACTCAAAATGAAGATCCGACTGACTGGATCCAAAACTAAGGAACCAGAGGGTAAGCCCTGTAACAGACCTGGCTCTCTCCCTTACAGCTCAGTCTATGCAAAAATCTCTATGGTAGATGATTGCATATCCTCGTTCCTTCGACTGTATGAAACCTGAACACCCTATAATAGTGAGGGGACACGACCACCGACTCCCTACACTTAATACGGAGGGAGTCAGGGCCACCTAGGATCCAGCAAACAGGAAAACCCAAATGAATGAACAAACTTATCTGTAGAAGACTCAGTAGTAGCATCCAGCATGCACACACTCCAGGAAGTAGTATAAACCGCAAAGTGATGCAGTATGGGAAGGGATTTAAAGGGATGCAATCAGTGCAACTACATGACAGCTGAGAGAGGCTAACGAGATGAGAAAACGAAAGCAAAACAAAAGGAACCTCAAGCAGGAGGTTCTAAAGATTGTCTGTCAGAGCTTCTCAGATGTCTGGTGGTGACACAAACTCACACACATACCATGCCTAGCCCACTTGTTCAACTTAGTGGTTCAGTGGTTTCTCAAACCCTACCTGAATTTGCCTGAGCTACTGGTGAAGGTGCGCCACATGTGTGCCTATTTCCAAAAGTCATCTACAGATGCCCCAGTCTGTCAACGCTGCAGCAGCGCTTGCAATTGACAGCTCACCAACTGTTGTGCGACGTGAGCACGCGCTGTAAGTCAAAGTTCCACATGTTGGCCAGGCTTTGTGAGCAGCAGAGGGCAGTAGTGGAATACTAGCTGAAACATGATCATCGCTTTTCCAGTCAGCTTCCACTCTTCACAAGCGACGAGTGGGCATGGATGTCTGATCTCTGTGAGGTTTTACGCAACTTTGAGGAATCAACACAGATGGTGAGCGGCAATGCCACAATTATCAGCGTAACCATCCCACTTCTGTGTCTACTGAAATGTTCGCTGCTCACAATGAAGGCCGATGCTTTGCATGTGGAAGAGGTGGAAATGGGGGAAGACATTACACAGGGTGATAGCCAGACCACCCTCCGTTCGTCTTCTTAGCGCGAATTGGATGATGATGATGATGAGGAGCAGGAGACAGTTGCCTCCGCTACAGAGGATAGTACCCATACCAGGTTTATTCCATCTGTTTAGCGTGGATGGGCCGAAGAAAAGAAGAGGATGAGGAGATTGAGAGTCATCCTCCTGATGAGGACAGCGAAGTCTTGTCTGTTGGGCGCACATGGCTGACTTTATGTTATGCTGCCTTCCCGTGACCCTAGCGTTATATGCATTACACCACGCAACAAAAACAAACTTTTCGTCTGCTACTGGGCAAAAAACATTTGTCCTATACTAGATCGAGTGTGCGGATTGAAAATCCGAAATCAGAATTGTTGTAACATGTCACAATATTTTGCTATGCATAAGTATGCCTAAATGAATTAAGCACTTGGAAAGCATTGAATAATTTTGAATAGAGCGAGTTTTACTCCAACAATTACCTGATCTACATCAAAGTTTGCGTAGCAAACAGTGTATGAAAATGTCAAGGAATATCAAATTTTTAAAAGGTCTCGTATTTCAGTTTAAAAGTCTTACTTGAGCAAGGCCCAGTACTGTTAAAAGTGCTTCAGACATTTGCTTTTGCGTTTGTTAACCGTGATATTTTCCTGTTGCAAAAACCACCAGTAGTCCCCCCATCATGTTGGGATTCCAGTGGTCTTGATTCCTGTTCTCCATTGTAGAAATATCTTTATGGAACCACTCTCCATGTTCGTCACTTACGTGTCCCAAATTGGGTGGGAAAAAGTCAAGATAGGAATGTAAGAAATGCACATACAATGACATTCGGCAGCCAAGTTGTTCATATGCTGTAAGCATGTTGTCTATTAATTCAGCATAGTTTGCAGCTCTTCTGTTCCCAAGGAAGTTCTGCACTACTATCACAAATGCATCCCAAGCTGCAAAATGCACTCACTTTCTCAGATTCTAGAGCTAATCATAAGTAGTGTATTTGACACATATGTAGCAGAAATTGTATGGATCGTTAACTCATTTACGTTTATCCATCTCAAGTTTCAAAACTGATAGCACTATAACAGATCACTTTATCAAAATCTGCCCAGCTTGCCTTATATACTTACTGCTGACATCAGCCTGAGTGCGTCCAAACAGGTCTGGACATGTCCAATGGAATATCTCCAATATAATGCATTAATATTATAACTGAATAGGCTTTGCATGTATAACTTAAAATCTAGACTTGTCAGGCAAATTCCGAGTTCATATTTGGAATCAGCGCGCTCTTTTTAGTATAAATCACATGTTTTTCTCTCAGTAGCAAAATTATTGTTGCGCAGTGTTACTGGTTGTTCATTCTTCTTGACCCCGCTACAAAAAGAAACTCTCATCTCTCATTCCTCTGGTGGAGAGGGCTAGCAAAATGGTGCAATACCAGAAGGTCCTTGTGGAAAAATTGCTCCAAAAATTTCCAGCTGACAACGCAGGCGGCAGAGTACGTAGTTCCTTGGACAACCGAGGAGGGGAGACGAGGGGAACACACATCCCACTTGGTGCTCGATCAACACTGGCAATGAAGAAACAGAACTTAGAAATACAACTTTGATGAGTGGATCTGGAGAACTTTCTGGTATTTCTGAGTGTCCTTGACCACTGTATTTACCTTTGGCTATCCTAACCTATATCTAAACACCCCTGGCTCAGCCAGAATTGCTTGGCGGTTTACCCCGGCCCACCACCGGCTATCTATGTTACAGACTCCTACCATCAATTCTTGAGTGCTCTGGGGTCTACCGCCAGGGCAGCTCACCATACTTTCATGACGGGGTTTAGGGTGAAGAATGGGAGGATCTTTTAGGTTTTGTATCCTGGTTAGTCAGCACTAAACTGGTTGCGGCACAAGAAGACCCAATCTCTCGTAAGGGTTTGTGAAACCTGTCCCATTCCTATTCTGTAAAGGGTTAAATATTTTGGAAATAAATCAGGCAGCACATATCTGCGTATCATCCCCCTCCTCCAATTCCCCTTTCTTTCCTCTTATTTATATCACATTTCCTTTCTTCTCTTCTTTTATGCACCGCTACCTAGATAAGGTTTTTCCAATCAACCTACTTGTTATCTCTTGGAGCTGTTAACTGGAGATGAATTAACAAAGAACAGTTGTATCTTATCACCGGAAAAGCGGAAATTCACAACAGAGAAAGCAGCACAATGGAATGTTCTTATATTCTGAGACTGCAATTATGTTCCCACTTCATATGCTGATGTGATCCCATCAAAGAGCTAGCCAGACTTATAATGGAGGGGGTTTGGGTGGGACGTTTAATGACACAACATGGGCTGAATGGCTGGGTTTCTGTTTATGTGCGCAACTTAAAAAAAAAATTGTGAGTGACTTTTCCTAAATTAATACCGCAGGCATCAACAGGTGTCAATTAATTTAACTTTATTTTAGTAAAAAATATTTTGTCGTGAAATATTGCAGTTTTCATACTGACCACTAGATGGCAGCCCAACAGGCTGCACTCCAGGTTGGTAATGAGAATATTTTCATTTTACAGTCTGCTGCGAAACCATATGTCAAGTCAGTATCGGTTTACTGACAGAATGATGTGTTCCGTACTGCCTGAGCCAGGATAAGCAGGCATTAACAAAGACCACAGCAAACAGATAACATTGACCCCTGGTATCAAACCGCCTCTAAATGAATTAGACACAATTCCACAATTCGCATATCTATTTACCGTTTCTGAGATCCACCACGCTGTCTTACAGACTGTTGTTCTGTTTTGCTGTTTTACTTTACACTTTACACCTTACAACCCCCCCACCCAACTTCACCATAGGTGATGGGTGTCGTAGAGGTTAGATTATTACTTAGCATAGCTATATGATGAGCACATACGGAACAGGCGAATCCAACCCTGCTACATCTATCCATAGCTTTTTCAGTCAAACAATGACAATTTTAGAATGAAATAACATAGAAAATGTTTTCTGTCACAGTTGACCCTAAAGTTCTCGGAGAACAGATGAGTGAATCGATTCATTCAGTTCGAGATCTGCAGTGAATAAAGCTTATTTGCTGAAACCCATGATCTCACATTTACCAGAGGTTAATCTTAAATTGTTGCCTGCAGCTCAAGAATCAAATTCTCATGCTGCAGTCTATCTCCCCAATGTCCCCGTGCTAAGTATAGAGTGAGAACATTGGGTGCAAGGGTGCAGATATGGAATTTATAGGGTATTCCTTAGACTATTCTCAATTAGCCAACCAGAGCACAAGAATCTCTGCATTTCCATATTGGCTGAGCTAAATGGCAATTACCATCTGGTCGCTACCTTGAGTATTGTTTACTAGGTTCCTATGTGGTAAAACCTAGCATTGGAACATGAGAGAGATTCCTAAAAATAATGAGAATGATCTCCAGGTCATTCTCAGTACTGTGATTTGGTAATATGTGAATATTTTCATGCCCATTTTGCAAACTGGCAACAATGAATTAATAATTATTCATAATGATTTATTCATAAATTGGTTTTACAGTCCCATGATAGTCTAAAGAATGTTAATCCAAACTGGACAAATACATTAAAAGCTATTTCTTCAGAACCAATTTCTGGACGGTCCCAATGGGTCCAAATTAAAATATGTTACAGGTTTACAATGGATATTGGTGAATAATCTTCTACCGTTTTGTGTCTACAGCTTCTATGCAGACCTATGAATCACCATGGTAACAAACAACAAACCCTGTACAGTCTGATCCCTTACTGTACCATGCATACATTTAAGCAAGAAACTGTTGGTGGTGCGTTATGATGAGGGATAGGTCTATCTCTAACTGCATAAAAAAAACGGTAGGAGATTTTAACTAAGATCTACAGTATTACAAAGTTGCTTCATTTTGTCTTGTAGATACATTGGGATCATAAAATTATAGGTTGTGATGGTGAACAGTGCCTTTAAGTAAACAATAATAGTGGTGATTTTCCTCATAGTGATATAAATATAGTTTTCTATATTTCTGTCACATTTAATGAATATATCATTGCCTAAGATGAAACTAAAGCTGGTGAGCTTTGACTCCTGGAGTGCGGGTAGTCACAGTGAAATGCGTGAGCTGATACATCAGTAGGATGATCCCTGAGGCAGACAGCAGAACAGACTCACACATTAATGTCTCACCTTGAAATACTGACTATATGGATCTGTATTATCAAGGCACAGCTGCAGGGAAGCTCACAGCAATGTCATAAGGCACGATGCCCTACCAGTATCCTTCATCCCCTGAAATCCATAATACAAGCCGATTCAGAGCTAGTCCCCTAAAATATAAAAATCATTAGTAATTATGAATCCTTCAGCAGTCAGCTTTTAAAAAAAGCACACACAATATAGTGTCATTCAATGCCCGAATAATACTGCTTTACCTAAGTAGCACAGCCATACAGCATCCAAATAACACTACCACATTCCTGTTTAATAGTGCCATTAAATGTACAAATGTTGCCGCCATACAATGCCTAAATATTGAGAAGGGTCATGGTAAAGCCCCTGGTGGTCTAGGGCAGTAAATTAATAGTACATTCCCTGGAGGTGTAGGTCAGTATAGGGGTTAATAGCAAAGTCCATGGTGGACCAGGGCAGTGAAGTGGTTAGTAATACAATCCCTGGTGTTTCAAGAGAGTGAAGGTTCATATGCTTGGCTCTCGGATTCTAGAGCATCTGGTCAATGGTCCTCCTCTGGAAAACAGGGGGACTGAGCAAACGCCCAGATTACAACCTCGTAAAAAACTTTTTGGCACGCAGCGATATTTGCTCAGCATCCTCTTCATATTTACCGGGTTGCAGCCGAACCTCCGCCATTATAGTTAATGTGGACGGCGAACATGCAAGCAGCGTGTGGCAATTCTGGATCCAGAGAGCTCCAGCAGACTATTCCCTGCCGGAGCAGCCTTCCGGATCCCTAGTCATAGCTGATTGTAGCTGGTATAGACGGTGGCACTTATTACTTTACTGTGAAACCCTAATCTGAACAATATCACATTCCTCTGCACTTACATTATATACCTCTGGCAGCATTTATATACCAGTTAAATATATTTTATAGATTTATTATTTCAAATATTATATCAAAAGCCCTAAGCAGCTCAGTATGAACTGACATCAAGACTAAGTACTTGAAAATACATTCTGGTTTCAAGTACAACCACGGAGGGAAGCATTTAAGAATTGCTGGCAGTAGACCTCCATTCCTAACCCATATTACCCTGCCTGGCACAGGCACACTATAATAAATGTAATCATGCTCTCTGCAGTGGAGGGCCGGCTGCCCTCAGTGTCTCTGACTCCCTCAATTACTCATGTTATAGACCTGCGCCTACGGTGGTAGTGCTTTATTTAGAGAATTAGTAAGGGGTGTTCTCAAGGCAGACACAAGACAAAACATGTTATGGGTTGATACGCTATTTATTAGGGAGAGATCAGCCAGACATAGACTTTTACTTAATCATCGCAAAGCATCATGGGAGATCCAAATCTTCTTTCCAGAGCTTCCTAATGTTAACCCCGTGTCAGCTTCAGGGGCTGGAGAAGAATTATGACTTTTATTAAAGCTTATGTGATTCTGTCATGGTTTTTGTGTACAAGGAAGAACATTGTCATAAATCTCTGTGCTGAGCATAGCAGGTCTTGCCTTTTTAAACATGTCCTAGAGATTTGATAATGATACGAATGGGTGCAGCAAAAAATATCTTCAGGAAACGAAAGAGAAAACATCTTCAATAATGTCCTCCCCCTTTCTTCTATTTATTTCCCCCTAAAGTTTAGAAAATAAGTTAAAGGAAGAGGCATAGCTATAGGGAGTGCAAATGGAGGAGCCAAAAGACCCTTGCAGGATAACAGGCTGAAATGGATGGTCATATGTCTTTTTTCAGCCTTATAAACCAGGCATGCTCAACCTGCGGCACTCCAGCTGTTGCAAAACTACAACTCCCAGCATGCCTGAACAGCCTACAGCTATCAGCCTACAGCAGGGCATGGTGGGAGTTGTAGTTTTACAACAGCTGGAGGGCCGCAGGTTGAGCATACCTGTTATAAACTATTACCCCTCTGCCGTATCAGAAGACACCATTACTATTAATGGCTTATGGTAGATGGCAACTTTCGGTATAGTTAGTGAAATATGGTACGATACAATTTTTGTCAGGTGTTCAGAGATTCCTGCGCACCCCCATTGACATGACCTCTTTTGTCAGACCATGCTGCCTATTGCTGTAAATATGAGACAAACCCTATTTTGTGCGACATAATGCATATTTGGGCACCACATAACATTAAAGTTCATGGAGTGTTGCTTTGTGGGAAAAAACAGCCCTCTCTCCTGGACATGGGAGATTTGCCAGCTACTCCCCTTTTTCTGGGAGCCTGGCAGATATTCTAGTAGAGTTGGTAAGTAAGTGTAATATTTTAGCTAATTGCCATGTATGTAGATCCAATGCTGGCTTCAGCTGTATGAGTTGTCATACATATGATCACAATCCATTTAAAAATGACTGAAAGTTGCAGAGACTGAGACTGTGGACTACAAACAGAAAATAGGGTTATAGCTCAGCAAATATTCAGGTCACTGAGCTAACCCTATATCAAAATATGGCCAAGGCACAGTGGCTTTTTAAAGCTGCCACCATTGGCATTCAGAACCAAGGGCATTTCCCCTGCTAGTCCACCTAGCTACTACCCTTTTTTAGTGAGTTTCTAGGGTCATGAGTTGGGTATCTTCCTGTTTTATTTTTTCCTGATCCTCAGAAGCAGTGTGACATCCCCATCTCATTAAGCATCAGACTATTTTCAGCTCACAACAGATAATGCAGTTACTGGTTGTTCATAATAATGATTCTGCTGCACTCTCTCTACATTGATTAATCAGCTTGGAAAGGAGACATGAAGGGTGGAGACTGGAGAGGTAATGGGAGCACCAGAGAAGGTGACATTCATAGAAATGAACACATTAATTTTAGGATACAATGTGCCTGTATTGCTTTTGCCCAATAGGCTGATAAAATATTGGCCATGCAAATGTCCAAATGATCTCAGTCCCTTGTAGCAGTAGAGCAAACATGATCAGCCCTGATTGAGGGCAACTTCAACAGTTGGCACCCAATGCGGGGCTCAGGAGAAGTAGGATCTCTAACAGAAGTTTGGGGTTCCCAGAGCATGGTGGACCACGCTTGAGGATGAGGACTGCAGCCTCAGAGACAAGGTGAGAAAATTCTGGTCATCTCACCTGCCTCTTGCTGTACTCCACTGTGCTATGGTAATCTTACTTCTCTCTCAGAAGAGTTAAAGAGAAATTCTGGGGTGGAAAGTTAATTTGAAAACTGGTTCGAAAACTGGATAAAAAAATGGAAACAGACCTTTTTACAACTTGGAATGGTTATAGTCATTGTATTATTGATCCTTGCAATTAATTGTCTGTTGTGTCATCCCCTGCATTAGAAGGCTTCTGCTCAAAGCCGTAGCTGAGGCTACCCCAGAGATGATCATAAGAGAATTTCATGAGGATGGGAGACAAAGTCCACTTAGTTCTGTTGGTCCCCCCCCCTGCTTACAACGCCACCTGGAGATCATCGACTATAGGGACAGACATCTGACTTCCCCTTGCTAAGTCCAGTGTCATGGGAGGCTATACAGTACACTAGGGTAGGTTGTCATGGAAGCTGGTGAAGAGGATTCGAAGAATTGGGACAGATGTGCTAGGTTTTATTAGGGAAAGAATGAGGTTTAAGGGGGGACTGATAGAGATGTGGACTTCATTCTTTGAATCAGCTAAGAAAGCTCCCATATACTCCAGCTCTCAGACAACACCTTATCTTCTCCAGAGCCCAAAGGTTTCATCCTACCGAAGAGAACATGCCTCCTTGCTACATCATATATTCTTTTTTGCTGTTAGTGAAGACTCCATTACAAGATGGCGCCTATAGTTAGATATTTGCATAGTTCACATACCAGAGACAATGCGCAGATGCCAAGTGCTATCTGTTTTCATATTTTCATATTCTAGCCAATTTAACAATGCCACATGCCTCAGGGGGAATGCCCTTCTGATGTATTTTTAAACTACTGTACTTCCTGTAATAAATGAGAATTTGCTTTGACCCCAGTGTGTGTGTCACAGTTATTTTCTTCCGTGCACGTAAAACCCTTGGGTTACTATTTATTTGGAGCAGTACAGCAAACATGATCCACACTGATTAAGGGCATTTTCAGCAAGTCCATGGCCTGATCTGATCACTGAACAAGACTTATTCCAGACATGGTAGAGATGGCTTCCAATTCCACATGCTAGGATGTCTCCAGATGATGGTTGGTCACTACATTGATCTTAGCTCTTTATCCTCTACCAGTGACAGAACTGATGGGATACAGGTAACCTGTCCAAAAAACAGTGCATTCACTTCCAGAAAGGGAGTTAGCTACAGGTTTCAGCAACAACCATAGATCTACAGGAGCCCTGTCTACAGCACAATAGTTGCCCAGATAAGCGTGATCCCACTCAGGAACCTAACTAGTTAACCGTGAGTGGTCCCTGCAGTTGGTATGGAATCCTATCTTTCCTTCACTGGGTAGCTGCTGGCACTTGCAGTGGACACATTGAGTACTAGCTGGGGTCAAAGGGCTGACAAGGGAACATGGGTGTCTGCATAAAAATAGATGGATCACATAAACTTAGGAACTGTTACAACCAGAAGGTTTACACCTGCTGTGTCATCTTCTCTTGTCTACTAGTTTGTTTGGGGTAGTTTCTGTCTCACAGCTGATCAGCTGATTACTTTGGGTCAGCTTATCAGTGATGTAAGACAGGCTAGTTTGGGAAAGAGTTTCTGATTGGAAAGCCTTTCTTTAAATATTTCTGGTCTCTGCTGTGAACATGCCGGTGATAGTCTAAACTCTGTGTGTATCCAGCATTTTTTTTGTCAAGTGTCATTTTTGTTCTTGCTCCTAAGTCTTGTAGTTTGCGTCCTTGCTATTATAAACTGTCTTGCCTTTTAATGCCAGTTCAGTTTTGTTCCTTTTGGCTTTATGTCTCTGGGTTCTAATGCACTCCACTTATTGTGTTAGGGTCAGTATAGCAGGGTAGTTAGGGACAATGAGGGTCAATGGTGTGTAGGTGTAAGCCGTGTACCAGTGTGGGCTTCCCAGGATACAGTGAAGTCACAAACGAGGAAAGAAACCCCAACACCAGCTTTTGCCAAAACACAATTTTACTTAAATGTGTAAATAAACACAACCACAAATGCTGGGAACATACAATCAATTTACATACACCCAGCCCGAGGGCTGAGAACCTTGTGCTTCACAGCACGGCGCCCTCTGATGGATGAAGGAGAGAAGTGAAGTAATTTACCTACTGGCAGCACAACTAAGCTGCCACACCTTACCGGTTATCACCCTAAAAACAAGGACCACAGTATGGTTGTGTGTTACGTGCTATCCTGCAGTGCAGCACAACAGCTTACAATCTTAACAAGTTCTACAGTATTCCCCCTCCTATCACTGGTCCCTTAGCACGTGCCTGATTATTCCGCCTGAGCAAGAAAATGCTAGCCTGGCTTGAGTTTGTGAGAATTTTATCAGCTCTCCAATGTGAAATGTCATTTTAAGTTATGGAGTCCTTGAAATGAACAGTAGTAGCACTTGTGGCCTGACACAAACAGAAACCCTAACTAACTAACTACAGGTCTGGTCTCAGTCTCTAGGCTTCAACACTGTCATGAGGTGCGTGCACGATCTTTCTGACCCGGGTCTGCTTTGCATCCGCTGGTGACTCTGAACAGAACAAGCATCTCTCCAACAAGCATGCGGTACCACAGTGTATGTTGCTTTGTTCCTCTGCTCTCATCAGCATTGCTAGCCACAATCCTCCTTCATCTGGACAGAATCAGGGTCTTGGACACGATCAGCTTCACTTACCTGTAGCTCTGGTCACTGAAGGAGGCTCTCACACCTGGATGCTGTCAGATTCTCTGCTCACACGGTTCCTTAGTTTGCACATCCTTCTAAGATGGCTGCTCTCTCTCTCCAGACTCCAGTGTAAAACTCCACCTCTCTCATGAATATGGAGATATATGTGCAGTCTGCAGTTGTGTTTAGGAAACAGCGGCATCTTGTGGCCAAACAGCAGAATGTCAGTCCAGAAATTTAATTTAACTATACAAACAATGTTCAGACAAGGAGAGCTGTTTCCCCATCTCACATACCACCCCACCAGAGGTTGTAGTCCTTGGCAACCCTCCCTATACAAACTCATCCTGGGAATAACGCTGTGGAAGCACAACAGCATCGGGCCTTATTAGAGTGACAGGCTCATAAGCACTGGGGAAGTTAGGCACATTAAATGGAAGAGGGACTGTTGACCAATCAACACTTTCCCTGGGTTGCAAACTTGCCACTGCTGGAGCCTCTGTGGGTACTGGGGCAGGGACAACCCGCCATTCGTCCTCCTTCTCCTCCAAGGGAATTTCCGCTGTACTATGATCAGGAGGAGGTATCTCCTCCACACACACTGGCTCATCAAAATGACGCCTTAGGTTATGGTGCAAAATTCGTGAGGGCCCCCCAGTCCCTATTGGCTCTATCTCATAGACCGGAATGGCAGGGTCTACCCTCCTCTTCACCGTGTATGGGCCCACCTCCCACTGCCCATCCGACTTCCCAGACAGCCACTTGGCTTTGACCATCACTCGATCACCCGGGGCATACCCATCCCTCTGAGCTGGTCTTGCATTAGGCTGTATATCTTGTCCCAGGTGTTCCCCCACAACCTTGCGGATGGCGGTGGTATTTCTCAGTGGTGGCCCCATTGGATCGGACATGTGGAGATCTTTAATCTCCCATCCAGCTCTCCCAAATATGAGCATATGTGGGGAGTATCTGGTTGTACTGTGTACCCTGTTTTTATAGGCTCACATCAGTTCAGGTAGGTACTTGGGTCTTTTGGCTGTCCTCCAGAGTCTGCAGCATCTGGAGCAAGGTGTGGTTGAATCACTAAAATGCCCCGTTTCCCTGGGTGGTGCATCTGAATGCATCCTCCCTGGACACCCGAACACCTGTATAAAGTATTTGCAGCGGCCAACTCCGCCATCTGGTCTCTGGTGGGTACAGCCACCACAAACTTTGTGAAATGATCTCTCATGACTAAACAGTATGAGTGTCCCGGGGTAGAGTACACAATCTGTATGTAATCGATCATAAGAAGCTCTAGGGGTGCTGAGGGCTGGATGGCCTGGACAGAAGCCCAATGTTCAGTACTTTTACTCAGCCCACATGGCCAACACTTAAAATATGCCTTGGCCACCATGTCTGCCAAATCTGGACAGTATACTAGCCGCTGGAGCCACTTCAAAGTTTTATCGCTCCCAAAATGGGCACCCCTCTCATGGGCTTCCCGGACAGCCTCCGGTCCCAATGACATGGGGATGACAATCTGTACTGCAACGCTGATTGCAAGTATATGGTCCGACACAGGATGCCCTGGGTAACAGTGAGCTTATCCCACTGCCTCAATAACTTTTGGCCCTCTGAAGTCAGACAGGCCTGATCTTCTGGCTGAGGCCAGTTCTTGGTCCGGACCCATTCTTTCACTTTCCACAGGTCCGGGCAGCCATTCTAGACCCTCTCTCAATCAGCCAACGTCTTTCCCAGCAGCATTGGCATCCCGGACGCCACCCCACTTGATTGTGCTACGTCCTGGAACATGGGTAATCAATTAAAGGTCAGGTGTTTCAGTGTCCTCTAGCTCCTCATCGGCACTATGAGCCGACAACCCCACAGGTTCTTGGGAGAGTGTGCGTCAGCGTTGCCGTTCTCCCTACCTGACCAGAACTTGATACGGTATTGGTACTTAGAAAGGCAAGCCAACCACCTCTGCTCAAGTGCACCGAGCTTGACATTCTCCAGATGTGCTAACGGGTTGTTATCCGTCATCATGGTCACCTCTGTACCTGTCAGGTACTCCCCGAACCTTTCGGTCATGGCCCACACCAGTGCCAGTAGTTCCAATTTAGAGGTGCTATAGTTGTCAGGGTTGCGCTCTGACTCCCTCAGAGACGGCTGCCATAGGAATTTGCTCTCTAACGTCCATCTTGGACTTGGGATAACATGGCCTCCAGACTATGTAGACTTCCGTTAGTGTACAGCAGGAATAGGGTATCGAACCGCACATAAGCCAGAATCGGGGCACTGGTCAGCGCCTCCTTCACTGCTTCAAAGGCCTCTTGCTGCCGAGGTCCCCACTCCATGGGACAATTCTTCAGGCCCCGCATTGCCCCTTAATAACTCATTTAACGGGCCCACCACATGAGCAAATTTGGGTATAAACCTCCTGTAGTAGCCAGCCAGTCCCACGAATGCCCGCACCTCTCATAGTGTACTCGACTGGGCCCAATTATGTAAGGCCTCCACCTTACTGGGGGACGGCTTTACCCACTCCTGGGTGACCAAATGTCCCAAATACTTTATCTGTTGCCAACCCGGCGGTCATGGTACAAATTGGCACCAATGACAAAGTCAGGGGGAGATGGAAGGTCCTTAAAATGATTTTAGGGAACTAGGAAAAAAGCTCAAATCCAGGACCTCCAAGGTAGTGTTTTCAGAAATACTACCAGTGCCACTAGCATCACCAGAGAGACAATGGGAGCTTAGGGAGTTAAATTAGTGGCTCAGAAGCTGGTGCAGGAAGAAAGGGTTTGGGTTCATTGAGAACTGGCTGACTGAATTCTCTGTCGGTTACAGACTCTACAGTAGGGACGGGCTGCACCTTAATGGGGAGGGTGAAACCGCCCTGGGGGAAAAATGGTTAGACGGCTGGAGGAGCTTTTAAACTAGTATCTGGGAGGAGGGTGGGGGATCATACTATTAAGGGGGTAGATAGTGTAGATAGAGAGTGGGATATAGAAGGGGACAGTGGGGATTTAGTGGGGGCTGGGGTTAGAGAGGAAAGTAGAGAGAAGACTGGGCATTACAATACACTTATGAATAATAGAACTGCTGGTAACAAGAACCTGTTACATACAAACATCAACCAAGGTAACCCAAAAATCCTGGATATTCACTTTACAGGTAATAGTAATTAAAAATGTATTGTGGTGTCTCACAGGGTGAAGTAATTGAGGGTATATATGTGTCTCCCAGGTTCTTAGCATATGCTGAAGAAAGTTATTTAGGAAAGGGTTAAAAAAAAAACTAAGCCTGGGTCCTGATGAGCTGCACCTGGGGAGTTGCTAGATAACTGGGCTGTCAACACACTTGCTCAGAACTTCCTGGGAGTGAGAGAAGCCACATCTCACTGAGGGACCCTGAAGGTCCAGAGCCTGCAAACTGCAAGTATCACAGGTTGCTTTTTTCAGACAGTGTGCTTATTTTGGGTGGACTGAGGATAGCTCATCCACATCCTAGAGAGGGACCTATTGTTTAGTTAGAGCCTGTACAAGGCTAGGTGTTCCGTTTATGTTTTTTTGTTTTAATGCAACCTGTGAAATAAAGCTGGCAGGATGCACTTCTGTCTCCTGAGGTCTACTTGGGCTAAATAATCTGACTAATCCCCCTACCTTTTCACCTCTGGAAAGGTGAGCTAAAAAACGGACTGTCACAACTGGTTTCAGATACAGGCAACGACACCTCAGAAAAGCTGAGATTTTGGCCCGTCTGGGAGTTACTTTTTCGGTTCGGGCCCAAAGAGTGCACCATTGGGTTTTTCAGGCAGACAAACCAGCTCGCTCCCAAATGTATGACCTGGTATACTTAACCAAGAAGTGGTTACAACCAGATGTTTGTATCGGCTCCAGAGGTTGTCCAGATGTGTGGTAGTGGACAGATATCTTAGAGCCCTTCCACCTGAAATATGCAAGTGGGTTACCCACTGTGACCCTAACAGCGCAGATTAGTTGGTCTCTCTGGTGGAAAGATATGCTGCGACAAAGGACCTGTTACAAAAGCCCCGCCTAACCCAGGAAAGTACCCGGCAGGGGGGTACTCCTGCGAGGGGTGGGGCCCCTAACAGGGACACGAGGTCCAAAGCTGAACTCTGGCCTGAACGCTCCGAAAGGTCCAAGTCTGACTTTCTGAAACCAGAACCTATCAAATGCTTCCGGTGTAAGGGACCAGGACATATTGCTGCTAACTGTCCGTTAAACTCAGAACCCATGCATTGTGATATGAGTGCTATGCCAAATACAAAATCGATGTTTGCCCAAGGGGTTTGTTCTATTGGGACCTCTGAAAAGGTCGATAAACATCTGTGTCCTGTGTCTGTAGAGGCGAGAGAGGTGCAGGCTCTCCTGGATACTGGCAGTATGATCACGTTAGTCAAAGCCAGTTTGGTAAACTCTGATAGCTTACAGACCCAGTCAGTAGGGGTCATCTGTATTTATGGGGAAACTCACAAGTATAATACGGCACGGGTTACCATAGGAACTGTGCTCAAACAGGTAACCTGTCAGGTAGCGATAATACCCACTCTCATGTATGACGTAATACTGGGGAGGGATTTTCCTTTTTTCTGGGAATTGTGGGAAAAAAGGGTTAAAGAGCCAACAGTGGGTACGATCTCTGGAGAAAGGGCAACAGGAGTCACAGAACCTGAGCTTCTTCATGAGGTTCTGTCATCTCCTGATGGCGCCGTGTTTCCTTTTGATGTAATGTCAGGGGACACCGAAACCACTGATGTAAGTGGGGAGCCAGAGGAGAGGGTTGACTATGTCTTAGCGGATATAAAGGTTTCACGCAACAATTTTGCCACAGCGCAGCTGAATGACCCTACTTTGGTTCGGGCCCGGGAAAATGTAAAAATAATAAATGGTGTTCTGGTTTACCCAGATGTCACGCTTGCTTATCCCCATATCGCGATGCAAAATAACTTACTGTATCAGGTAGACAAGCAAGGTGAAGACATAGTAGAACAACTGATAGTTCCCAAGCCATTTAGGAAGATTGTCTTGGATCTAGCACATGGTCATTTGTTGGGGAAACATCTGGGGATGGAAAAGACAAAAGAACGAATTTTAATGCGTTTCTTTTGGCCAGGGCTAGTAGCAGAGGTACGAGATTACTGTGCATCTTGTCCTAAGTGCCAATATACAGCTCCGTCCCCTAACTTCAGAAGCCCATTGGTACCCTTACCCATTGTGGAAGTGCCATTCAAACGATTAGCTATGGATCTGGTAGGCCCTATAGTGAAATCAGCTTGCGGACATCAGTACATACTGGTGATCCTAGACTACGCCACCAGATATCCAGAAGCTATTCCATTAAGAAATATGACGGCAAAGACCATAGCCAAGGAGTTGGTCCTGGTGTTCAGTAGGGTTGGGATCCTTAAAGATATCTTAACGGATCAGGGCACCCCATTTATGTCCAGGTTGACCAAAGAATTATGTCGGCTATTCAGGGTGAAGCATATCCGAACCTCAGTCTACCATCCGCAAACGGATGGATTGGTGGAAAGATTCAATAAAACCCTGAAAAACATGTTAAGAAAGGTGATTGCCAAGGATGGTAGGGATTGGGATTGCCTACTTCCCTATTTACTGTTTGCCATACGAGAAGTACCACAATCGTCTACGGGGTTTTCACCCTTTGAACTTCTGTATGGCAGGCAGCCCCGAGGGCTACTCGACGTGGCTAAAGAGACGTGGGAGCAAGGATCTACCCCGTACCGCAGTATAATTGAGAGACAAGCGTGACGTTTACATGCTCTCCTCCATTCACGCAGACACGACAATCCAAATTGAACGAGCAACCAGTGTCATTGAAAAACCCCTCTGTGTCCATGACTATAATTCGCTCATGGGATGGGGTGGACTTCAATGACCACATGTTGGCTACCTATTTACTTTCCCGCAGATCCAGACGCTGGTATAAGAAGGAGTCTGTATATTTGATTCAATTGGCTGTATATAATAGTTTTGTTCTCTACAGTAAGGCTGGAAGAACAAGATCCTTCCTCAAATTTCAGGAAGAGATCATCGAGAACTTCCTGTATCCAGGAGGTTCCATGGCCCCAACCACCAGTGTAGTGAGCCGTCTACACGAGTGACATTTCCCCAGTGTCGTTGCCGGTACCTCAAACCAACCGCCACCCCGAAAAAAATGTTGTGTCTGTAGCAGGAGTGGAATAAGGCGTGACACCCGCTATTTCTGTCCTGACTGCCCTGACCACCCTGCCCTATGCTTAGAGGAGTGTTTCTGGAAGTACCACACACAGGTACACTTAGCATAGGGATTGCATCCCACAGGACAGGCACACAGGGCTATTAGGGCCCATTCACACACAGCTGCCTCAAACCTCTCTTTTCACCTGGAACAAAGTGCATAATGTACTTCACCACATCTCTGGGCGATTTGCGCTTTGCACATTGTCCCATGGGGAAGGAGAGGTTTCTCCTATAAAGGTAAAAAAATAAAAATAAAGATCACCGGTAAGCAAAAAAGTTAACGTTGTGTTCAAAAAGTTAAATAAAGTTTATATGTTCAGTTCAAATGTTATTATAAAGTTAATAAATGTATTGCGTTGCGGCCTGTTTTTTTTCTTTTTTGTTTTGTTTTTTTTACCTTCCAGGTGGACCAACCGATCGACTAGCTGCAGCACTGATGTGCATTCTGACAGAAGCATTCCGCTGCTGTCAGATTACACAAAAGTCGGTGTATGCGGCGCTGCAATATGAGATTTCTCCTCTGCAGTAAAAGATATGTTTGCCGAGGCATATGAGCTGAGGGGGCGGCGGTGTTCATATGCTTTGCCAAACACTTTGTATATAAAAATAAAAAAAATAAAAAATACCGGCAATGATTTATTCATCCACATGGATTGATGTGAATGGAGAAATCGGGTTTGCCAGGGCATACAAGCTAAGTGGGTATGGATGTTGGGCGAAGCTCCTATGTCCTGGCAGACGCCTTTCCCCTCCCTTTTTTTTTTGGGCAGAGATTTTTTCATCGACATTGATCTGTGCCATATATTTTTTTCTTTCATCTCATTATCCGTATGCTCAATATAAGGAGAATAGCAGAAAGTCCTAATGCTGGCCATACATGTAATGATTGCGGAGACCCTCAAATGCCAGGGCAGTACAAACACCCCACAAATGACCCCATTTTGGAAAGAAGACACCCCAAGGTATTCGCTGAGGGGCATATTGAGTCCATGAAAGATTGAAATTTTTGTCCCAAGTTCCAAAATGGGGTCACATGTGGGGTATTTATACTGCCCTGGCATTTTAGGGGCCCTAATGCGTGAGAAGAAGTCTGGGATCCAAATGTCCAAAAATGCCCTTCTAAAAGGAATTTGGGCCCCTTTGCGCATCTAGGCTGCAAAAAGTGTCACACATGTGGTATTGCCGTACTCAGGAGAAGTTGGGCAATGTGTTTTGGGGTGTCATTTTACATATACCCATGCTGGGTGAGATAAATATCTTGGTCAAATGCCAACTTTGTATAAAAAAATGGGAAAAGTTGTCTTTTGCCGAGATATGTTGTCTTTTGCCTAAAATGTCAGGGCAGTATAACTACCCCACAAGTGACCCCATTTTGGAAAGAAGACACCCCAAGGTATTTCGTAATTGGCATAGTGCGTTCATGGAAGTTTTTATTTTTTGTCACAAGTTAGTGGAATATGAGACTTTGTAAGGAAAAAAAAATCATAATTTTCCGCTAACTTGTGACAAAAAATAAAAAGTTCTATGAACTCACTATGCCCATCAGCGAATACCTTAGGGTGTCTACGTTCTGAAATGGGGTTATTTGTGGGGGTTTTCTACTGTCTGGGCATTGTAGAACCTCAGGAAACATGACAGGTGCTTGGAAAGTCAGAGCTGCTTCAAAAAGCGGAAATTCACATTTTTGTACCAAAGTTTGTAAACGCTATAACTTTTACCCAAACCATTTTTTTTTACCCAAACATTTTTTTTTTATCAAAGACATGTAGAACAATACATTTTGAGAAAAATAAATATACATATGTTGTTATTTTTGAAAAAATTTACAACTGAAAGGGAAAAATGTCATTTTTTTGCAAAAATTTCGGTAAATTTTGATTAACAAAAAAAGTAAAAATGTCAGCAGCAATGAAATACCACCAAATGAAAGCTCTATTAGTGAGAAGAAAAGGAGGTAAAATTTATTTGGGTGGTAAGTTGCATGACCGAGCAATAAACAGTGAAAGTAGTGTAGTGCAGAATTGTAAAAATTGGTCTGGTCTTTAAGGGTGTTTAAGCTAGGGGAGCTGACTGAGGTGGTTAAAAGTAAACAACATTAATGCTTATGAAAATGTGTAGAAATCTGAGTCTCAATTCCTTCTGGGATTCGCATCCCGACCTATCCTTTGGTTGAACTTGATGGACTTATGTCTTTTTCAACCGTATTAACTATGTAACAATTGTCACTTCTTGGGCTTGATCTTGAGCCCATGGTCTCGCAGCCATCTTAGGACCTGTCGCAGGTTCTGGAGGTGATCTTCAAAGGGGGCCCCAAACACTACTATGTCATCCAGGTATATCAATACCGACTCAAAGTTGAGATCTCCCATACAGTGCTCCATCAACCACTGGAATATTCCCAGGGCATTGGAAAGGATAAATGGCATCCAGTTGAACTCGTAGCGTCCCATAGGTAGGATGAAGGTCGTCTTCGCTTTGTCCTTCTTGGCCACTGGTACCTGCCAATACCTACTGCTCCGCATGACTCAGGGCGGACAACAACTCCTCAATCTGCGGAAGGGGGTAGGCATCTCGGACGGTCTGGGCATGCAGCTTCCGATAATCCACGCAGAACCAGAGTTCCATCTTTCTTCCGCACCAAGATTACTGGAGCAGCCCAAGAACTTGGACTCTCCTGGATCACCTGGTTTTCCAACATGCTGGCCACCATATCCTTCACCTTCTGGTACATTTTGGGTGGGATTTGCCGGTAACATTTCCTGATCGGTGCAGCATCGCCGGTGAGGATTTCGTGTTCGATGGCGGAAGCACACCCAAAGTCCTCATCTCGTCTCACGAATGCCTCCTGAAATTCCCAAAGGTTGTCTTCCAGCAACTTCTGTTGTCCTGGAGTCAGGGTCTTGCAGTCCATGATCATTCGACCATTCTACTCCTCTGTCGGGGTCTCCCTTAGGTCCAGGCTGATCTCCTATCTGGCTGTAGCGTGAAGCTCCTTCCTCGAGGAATATCCCCTTTGGACACATAAACTTTGGCCAGCAAGGTATTCCCAGGAAAGGTTAACTCACAGTATTCAACATTGAGCACTGGCACACATCCATCGTTCACAATAGCGAGGGCCGCCCGGGAGAGTCTGCGTTTCCCCTTGTTAAGCTCGCTCAATCAGGACCTCCAGTCCATTCAGTTGTCATCCAGCCCCTATCGGCAGCATCAATATTTGTTCTTGATGAGGTGGGATCTTCCGCTGGACCTTCACGTGTCCAATGAGCCGACCGGACATGTTGCTCTTTTGCAGACTACATCTTCTCACTATCTGCTGTAGAACCTTCTGGGTCGGCCGGTGTGTGGTGGACCGTTGCCAATACATTGGACCTTCTTTGGCATAGAGTTGATGGTCTAGGTCTTTCAGCACATTCATACCTTGTGTCACGACCATCCCTCTCCGGGATGAATGGTCCACCAGCACGACCCCCTTCTTGCCAACTTCTTGCTCAAAAAGCCGGACCCGCATCCAGACTATCCCTCCGACGTCCATCTCTCTGTTATTGGCAGCTGTCAGCCAGATGACGCTCCTGACTTCCGGCTCCATTATATGTCCAAAGTGTCTTTCGAAGAACTCCAGAGCCATAAGGGTGCACTCTGACCCCGTATCAACTAGGCAGCGTACCTTCTGGCCCTCCAACTCAGCTTCCATAATGGGGCTGCTGGCATACAGGTCGTGTTCCTCACGCATATGTCTTAGCTTCTGGTGTACTGCCGCAGGACGCCCAGCTACTGCAGCGGTCGGAAGTTTATTGTCGGCTCAGGCTTCATCTGTTAGAGGCACTCTCTGGCCATATGGCCACACTGTCAACAAGCCCAGCAGAAGGACCCTCTTTTGACGAGGCCCCGCACCTGAGTCATCCTTGGTGTAGTGGCACGGGGGGCTGGGTCATTTCTGGAGGCCGGGGTGATCCTGCCTTTATCTGGGACACTTCCAGCTGAAGTTCTCTCAATTCTGTCCGCAGGGCATAGTCCATATCCTTTAAGGACTCTTAGTCTTCAGATGCAGGCCGACCTCCTGTAGCATGGGTGCTACTCACTACTCTCTCCGCCACAAGCATGTACTCTTCCTCTCTCTCCATGGCGGCTAGGTAGATGCTGTAGAATGTCATGTCGGCATCATTTGGGTGATCTCTTGCAATTTGTCCTGTAAGTATTTGTTGGAGAGCCCCACTATGAACAGGTCTCGTAGTAGCCGGTCCGCCTCCGGCTACTATGGCCTCTGGATCTTGCCGCTGTATTTGATTTAGCATCTCCTGTAGGGCATTAGAATACTGCATCAGGGTCTCGCCCTCTCGCTGTGGTTGATTGAAAAAGTGGCTCCGCAGCTGCACTACCTTAACACACACCCCTGTGCTCTCTCCAGCAGGGAGAATATTTTCTCTAGGGTGTATCTCTCGGATTCAGGTCTTACCATGGCTGTCCATCTGACATCACCCTCTAGAGCCCCCAAGGCAACCTCTGCCTGCAGATTTTGGGTCAGGTTACACATTCTAACCGCACTTCGCACCCTTTCAGTCCAGTCCTGAACGACCCATCTCTAGTAGCTATAGCCTGTAATATTATTACTCTACAGAAATACATCAAGGCCCCTCTTGAACTCTTTTAGTGAACTCACCATCACCACGTCCTCAGGCATAAAGTTCCATAGTCTCACTGCTCTTACCGTAAAGAATCATTTTCTATGTTTGCATATAAACCTTCTTTCCTCCAAACGCAGAGGATGTCCCCTTGTCACAGTCATGGGGGTAAATAGATGATGGGAGAGATCTCTGTACTGACCCCTGACATATTTATACATATATAAAGTGAATAACCCTAATAATCTTTCAGGGAACTGTAGTCCCCCCATTCCAGTCATTACTTGAGTTGCCCTCCTCTGAACCCTCTCCAACTCTGCTCTTCCATCCCCCATACCATACATCCCCTAGATATAGTCTTCACCCTGGGTCATACATCCTGAACCCTGTGGTGCACTGAGCCCTTTATGTGTTAGTGAGTGTGTGAGACTGTTCTGGTATCCCAGATGGTGGTACTGTTTGGCAGATATCATTATTTTCTCACACACTTAGTTATAGTCAGTGTTGATTACCACACTGACGGGTGATATCCTCCTTTTAATCATACATTTAATAAAGACATTATTATTTTAGCGCCTATCCCCACATTATTTGCTATAAAGTGAATAACCCTAATTTTGATAATCTTTCAGGGAACTGTAGTCCCCCCATTCCAGTCATTACTTGAGTTGCCCTCCTCTGAACCCTCTCCAACTCTGCTATGTCTGCCTTGTTCACAGGAGCCCAGAACTGTACATAGTACTCCATGTGTGGTCTGACTAGCGATTTGTAAAGTGATAGGACTATGTTCTCATCACGGGCATCTATGCCCCTTTTGGTGCAACCCATTATCTTATTGGCCTTGGCAGCAGCTGGTTTCTATAGCTTAGTTTGCTGTTCACTAAAATTCCTAGGTCGTTTTCCATATTAGTGTTACCCAGTGTTTTACAATTTAGTATGTAGGGGTGACTTGCATTATTCCTTCCCATGTGCATAACCTAACATTTGTCAGTGTCAAACCTCATCTGCCAATTCTCTGCCCTAGCCTCCAATCTATCCAGATCCATCTGTAGCAGTATACTGTCCTCTTCCGTGTTAATTACTTTACACAGTTTAGTGTCATCTGCAATTTTTTTTATTTTACTGTGCAAGCCTTCTACAAGATCATTAATAAATATATTGAAGCGAATAGTGCCCAATACTGACCCCTGAGGTACTCCACTAGTGACAGTAACCCAATCTGAGTGTGTACCATTAATAACCACCCTCTGTTTTCTATCACTGAGCCAGTTACTTACCCACATACAGACATTTTCTCCCAGTCCAAGCATTCTCATTTTATATACTAACCTTTCATGCGGTACAGTGTCAAATGCTTTGGAGAAGTCCAGCTATACGACATCCATTGATTTGCCGATTTCAAGTCTAGAACTTACCTCCTCATAGAAACTGATTAAATTAGTTTGACAAGACCGATCCCTCATGAAGCCATGCTGATATGGCGTTATTTGCTTGTTTTCATTGAGATCCTCCAAGATAGCATCTCTTAGAAAACCTTCAAACAGTTTACCCACAACAGATGTTAAACTTACCGGCCTATAATTTACGGGCTCTGTTTTTGGACCCTATATGAAAAACTATAACTAGTACAATGAATTTTATTATCTTATTTCTACATATGTTATCACATGGAGGGAGGTTATCAATTTTCAATTATATTTTCCACTATTAGCTAAACATAATTTATTTAGTGTTATTTTTGTCTCTTTTGTTGGGCGTCTGTGTATTGAACTCTTCTACTGACCGAGTAATTACCATAAATTAGCATTCAGCTGATTCACTGTACTGAAAGAGACTGATCGTTACTATTGGATACAAGAATCTTGAAAAATTGCCAGGTACCCACTAATAGTGATTAAGAAATGCCGAGTGCTCTATCATTGGCAAATATTATGCAAACACCTCATTTTTTGCAGGAAGGCTGATTGTTTAACTACTTAAGTCAATGGTAGTTTACCTCTCTAGGCAAAAAAAGATAATTTTATAGCTGGCACTGACTACATAGAGGCTTGGGTGCCGTAAGCCTCAATACTCCTGTAGGGAGGGCAGAAGGAATATAGGGAAAAGGCATAATCCAATAATTTGAAATAAATAAAAAAATATTTTACAAACAGTTTGATTAAAAAGCTCCTGCAATTTTGTGTTTACAGGTCCCATGTAAACCTTCGTGTCTTTATGGTTACAGACTACAAACAAACCTAGCAGAAAAAAAGATGGCTGCTTTATTCCAGAAACAGCATGTCCATACTCCATGGCCATGTCTGGTATTGCAACTCAACTTCATTCAAGTGAATATGGCTGAGCCCAGTCACCAAAGGAAGCAGGGATGAGTCACTTCAATGAGAGCCGAGTTGCAGTAACCTGGCGCGACCACTATACTGTTAACATAGCTGTTCTTTCGGCTGCAAAGGCTGCAGAGAACAGCCGATCAGTGGCTGCGCCAGTTGTCAGAACTCAACCAACTGGATATTGGTGACCTATCCTGAGGATATGTCATCAAAAGTAGAAGCATGGAAACCCCTTTTATGTGTACCAACCAACTACCTTTTAGGATCACTCATTCAATGTGAGTCTGCAGGTCAATATCCCCATTTAGGTTGGCTATACCCTAGATCTTTAGGGTTCATCTATGACTTTTCACTATGACTTAGCCTTAGACTGAGTTGTGAATTGAACCTCCTGGCCCGCAAGGCAACATTTTCAACAGACCCCTATGAGTAAGATATTAATGGTTTCCTCATATAGGGCAGAAAACTTTTTGGTCTGCCTCAGGCTCTAAGGTGCATGTGCAAATACAACCTCTGCGCCCCCTGTAGTTACTCTTTTTTTTAAATGTAAATATGGTTGGGATTTTACATGAATGAGCGATGTGGCATCTTAGCCAAGAGTGTGTAATATTGTGTAATCTAACAAAGTCATTGCTGAGTGCTCTGCCTGCACAAGGGATGATTATGATTAAAGCCCGGAAGATGCGACTGAAGAAGGATAATGGTTTAATGCACTGATGTATAAGCACACAGAACTCTATACAGTATTAAGGCTACAATAAGTGGTGAATTAGCATAACAGACGCCGATTCCTGAAGTATTAGACGAAGCGGCAGAGAATTATAAAAAGATGAGCTGTCTGATCACTGCAACTCACACAGCAGAAAATAAAGCTGCTCAAGATTTTATTCAAACTCTTTATGTCTGGAGAGACGGCCAGTGTCTAATGTTATAATTTATGCCAACCTACAGCCCATTTAAAGGGCAAATCCAGGCATATTGATAATACAGTAACTATTCCTTAGTGGAAAGTATTTTTCTCAAAATGTATTCTCAAATAAAAATGCCCATATTTTTCTGAATATCGATCTACTCATCACTCAGCCTACAGGAAATATTTCATACTGACTTTGAGAAGCTTTTACCTGAGCTCTTTGCTGCCCCCTACTGGGGAGTACATTTTGTAACAGCAGACAAGTGGAGTGCAGAAAAGGAAATGGTGTGAACACATTTTGCAGTGACCCAGTTGTACACTCCTTAAGGGGTTAAAATACTTGAAAATGTATATTTGCACTGTTGTATCTTATTCCTGTCTGAAGGCTAAATGTAGGTTTAACTAGCAGCCCAAAGTAACAATTGCTAGGTGGAGTTGCTCCATCCATCCCCTGTAGCTGGCATGTAGGTAGCTCTGGCTAGTCAGTGTGAAGTGTGTGAGAGAAGGAAACAAACAGAGCAGCATTGGAACAGCAGGAGCAGCCCATCCAAGAGGAGGACAGAACTAAATGCCGACCCCTGAGGGAGAAAAAACTTCTGGATGATAGAGTAGCCATTGCAAGGGAATTGTGCTGGATACAAAACCGTGAAGATATGATTTCATGTTCCATATGATGTATTGTGTAATTGTAAAAATTATTTGTTGAGTGGACTGGAAAAAAAATTAATTCTCCGATTGCGTTTTGGGTTTCATTTTTATGACCTTCTCTATACAGTAAAAATTACATGATATTCCTATTCTACAGGTTAGTAGGATTACGGAGATACCAAATTTGTGTAGTTTGTAATTTTTTTTTGCTATATTCAAAAAATGAAAAACTTAATAAAGTGTTGTCATATTCTGACACCCTTAACTTTTGAAATTGTTTGCATTGATGGTGCTTTGTGAAGGCTTGTATTTTGCAGGGCAAGCTGAAGTTTTAATTTCTTTCATTGAGGTGGTATATATGATTTTTTTATATCTTAAAAATGTCCCTATAAGTTTAGTTTTCTAAGGCTGAGTTCACACGGGCGAGATTTCCGCGCGGGTGCAATGCGGTAGGTGAACGTATTGCACCCGCACTGAATCCGGCACCATTCATTTCTATGGGGCTGTGCACATGAGCGATTTTTTTCACGCATCACTTCTGCAATGCTTTAAAATCGCAGCATGCTCTATATTCTGCGTTTGTAACGCAGGACAGGCCCCATAGAAATGAATGGGGCTGAGTGAAAATCGCAAGCATCCGCAAGCAAGTGCGGATGCGGTGCGATTTTCACTCATGGTTGCTAGGTGACAGTCTATTCACTGTATTATTTTCTCTTATAACATGGTTATAAGGGAAAATAATAGCATTCTGAATACAGAATGCTTAGTACAAGGGCAATTGAGGGTTAAAAAAATAAAAAATAAATTAACTCACCTTGTCCTCTTCATCGCGCAGTTCCCGGTCTCTTCTGATGAGCTGTCGGCTAAAGGACCTTTGGTGACGTCAGATCACATGCTCCAATCACATGGTACATCACCACGGTGATGTACCATGTGATTGGAGCATGTGATCTGACGTCACCAAAGGTCCTTTAGCCGACAGCTCATCAGAAGAGACCGGGAACTGCGCGATGAAGAGGACAAGGTGAGTTAATTTATTTTTTATTTTTTTAACCCTCAATTGCCCTTGTACTAAGCATTCTGTATTCAGAATGCTATTATTTTCCCTTATAACCATGTTATAAGGGAAAATAATACAATCTACACTACAACTAACCCAAACCTAAACTTCTGTGAAGAAGTTCGGGTCTGGGTACCACAGTCGGTTTTTTATCACGCGAGTGCAAAACACATTGCACACCCGCGTGATAAACACTGAACATCGGAACGCAATCGCAGTCAAAACTGACTGCAATTGCGTACCCAATCGCGCGGGTTTGCCGCAATACACCGGGACGCATCCGGACCTAATCCGGACACGCCCGTGTGAACCCAGCCTAAGTCCGCTCCATACATTCCCTGTGCACCTATGACACAATTAGACACAAAACAAATTTCAGGAAGTTCACTCATTTCTAATACATATATGTAGTACCCCAGAACTACTGCCCAGTTGGGCTGAAACTACTACACCCAACATGTTCTGGCAGTAATAGTAAATGGATATTGGTGCAATTCTGAGCTACTAGTCTATATAATAAATATGTAGGCTACTCTTCAGAGAAACTTACAATTAACTCCCTAAAATACTTTTTCTCGTAATTGGATTCACCTGTGTATGTAGGTCAGGGGTCACTGAGCTTACCAAGCCAATTTGAGTTCCAATAATTAGGTCTAAAGGTTTTGGAATCAATAAAATGACAACAGTGTCCACATTTATGCACCTGCCTAATTTTGTTTAAACAATTATAGCACACTTTCTGTAAATCCAATAAACTTAATTTCACTTCTCAAATATCACTGTGTGTGTCTCCTATATGATATATTTAACTGACATTTTTTATCGTAACAACCAACGATTTATACAGGAAAATCATGATGATTAACAAGGTTGCCCAAACTTTAACATCCCACTGTAAGATATACCATAGAACACAGTGAAGTCATCATCAAATGGGTAAAATATGGCACAACAGTGACATTACCAAGAACTGGACGTCCCTCCAAAATTGATGAAAAGACGAGAAGAAAACTGGTCTGGGAGGCTACCAAGAGGCCTACAGCAACATTAAAGGAGCTGCAGAAATATCTGGCAAGCACTGGCTGTGTGGTACATATGACAACAATCTCCCATATTCTTCATATGTCTGGGCTATGGAGGTAGAGTGGCAAGATGAAAGCCTTTTCTTACGAAGAAAAACATCCAAGCCGGGCTACATTTTGCAAAAACACATCTGAAGTCTCCCAAAAGCATGTGGGAAAAGTTGTTATAATCTGATGAAATCAAGGTTAAACTTTTTGGCCACAATTCCAAAAGATATGTTTGGCCCAAAAACAACACTGCACATCACCAAAAGAACACCATACCCACAGTGAAGCATGGTGGTGGCAGCATAATGCCAAGGGGCTGTTTTTCTTCAGCTGGAACTGGGGCCTTAGTTAAGCTAGAGGAATTATGAACAGTTCCAAATGCCAGTCAATATTGGCACAAAACCTTCAGGCTTCTGCTAGAAAGCTGAACATGGAGGAACTTCATCTTTCAGCATGACAATGACCCAAAGCATATATCCAAATCAACATAGGAATAGCTTCACCAGAAGAAGATTAAAGTTTTGGAATGGCCCAGCCAGAGCCCAGACCTGAATCCGATTGAAAATCTGTGGGGTGATCTGAAGAGGGTTGTGCACATGAGATGCCTTCGCAATCTGATTTGGAGTGTTTTTGCAAAGAAGAGTGGGCAAATCTTGCCAAGTCAAAATGTGCCATGCTAATAGACTCATACCCAAAAAGTGAGTGCTGTAATAAAATCAAAAGGTGCTTCAACAAAGTATTAGTTATGCAACCATATTATTTTATTTTTATATTTTTTCTTCCCTCTACCTAAAAGATTTCAGTTTGTTTTTCAATTGCGTTGTACATTTTATAGGTCACATTAAAGGTGGAAAAAGTTCTAAAATTATTTATCTTTGTCTCATTTTTTTTACATCACAGAAACCTGACATTTTAACAGGGGTGTGTAGACTTTTTGTATCCACTGTAGGCCTTGCCATCTTTGAATAGGGTGGGCCACCAGTACGACCTTGATACCAGCTCTTTAGTACTCTTGATACCAAGATGTCCACACAAAACAGAATCATGACACTCACCCAACAGCTGGAGACGGAATTGTTTGGGGACAAGCAACATCTGTTGGTGTGGGTGGTGGGGCCAGATGTTGTTCTGCCTTAATAAGAGCTGTAAGATCTTGGGACAAGGCTGCTAAAAAGACATTAGCTTGCAGTATGGTTTCAGGCGGTGCGTCCATAGGCTGAAATGCACAAAAACTCCGAGATAAGGCATTGGCCTTCACGTTCTTACTTCCTGGCCTGAAAGTGATGGAGAAATTAAAACGTGTAAAAAAACAATGCCCATCTGGCTTGACGGGGATTCTACCTCTTAGCAGACTCAAGAAACATTAGATTTTTGTGATCGGTGACAACGGTGACACAATGTTTAGCCCCTTTAAGAAAACTGCCTCCACTCCTCAAACATTCAATGGCTAGCAATTCCCAATTCCCCACATCATAATTTCTCTCGGTGTCATGGAACCATGAACCAGACGTACAACAAGAGATAAGTGGAAATAAGAAGGCTTTATTGAAAATCAAGCTGTAAGCAAAAGTCCAAACGGATGGCTAAACCGAAGCAGGGTCTTGCGTAGACGGAGGTCAGGAACCAGAAGGGTAGTCAGACGGAGCCTGGATCAGGAACCAGCAGGGTAGTCAGACGAAGCCAGGATCAGGAACCAACGGGGTAGTCAGACGAGGCCAGGATCAGGAACCAGAAGCAGCAGCAGTCTTAGAAGCATGTGAACACAGGAGGACCAAGCAAGGAACTGAAGCCACAGACCTCCTATATATATGAGCTAGGCATCCAGCTCCTCCCAGTGGGAAGGAGAAGCCGCAGGGTGGGAGGCTACAAGAAACCCAGAAACCAAGATGGCCGCCAGCACATGTCAAACGAAGGAGAACAGTAAGAAGGTAAGACCATGACAGTACCTCCCCCTCAAGGGCCCCTCCTCCGCGGAGTAAGGAACGGTTTCTGAGGGAAGCGTGCGTGGAAGGCTCGGAGCAAAGCAGGAGCATGGACATCTGCGGAGGGAACCCAGGAACGCTCCTCTGGACCATAACCACGCCAATGGACCAAAAACTGCAACCGACCGCGGACCAGGCGTGAGTCCAGGATATTGCTCACCTCATATTCCTCACGATTGCCCACTTGGACCGGACGGGGCCGAGGAACCGAGTAAGTGAAACGATTACACACCAATGGCTTCAACAGGGAGACATGAAACACGTTGGAGATCCGCATGCCAGGAGGAAGCGCAAGGGCATAGGCTACCGGGTTTACCCTGCGAAGCACTCGGAAGGGACCAACAAAGCGAGGTGCCAGCTTGGGAGTGGGCACTCGAAGGTTGAGGTTGCGGGTGGACAACCATACACGGTCTCCGACCTGGTAGGAAGGAGCGGGCGCTCGTCTGCGATCAGCCTGGAGTCTCTGGCGCTGCGCAGAGACCTCAAGGGACCTCTGGATCTGTACCCAAGAAGCACGTAGGACGGAAAGGTGATCCTCCACAGCCGGAATATCCTGGGGAGAGAATACCTCCGGTAACACGGCAGGTTGGAACCCATAATTGGCCATGAAGGGAGACGTCCCAGAGGAAGAGTTCACCGCCGTGTTCCTGGCAAACTCAGCCCAAGGCAGGAGGTCAACCCAATTGTCTTGGTGATCGGAGACATAGCAACGAAGGAATTGCTCCAAGGCCTGATTGGATCGTTCTGCGGCCCCGTTGGACTGAGGGTGGTAGGCCGAGGAGAAAGAGAGATGAATCCCCAACTGGGAGCAAAAGGCGCGCCAGAACCTGGACACAAACTGACTCCCCCGATCCGACACAATCTCCTTGGGCAAACCGTGCAACCGGAAGACCTCCCTGGCGAAAATCGTGGCCAACTCTTGTGCAGAGGGTAACTTCTTGAGAGGAACACAGTGGCACATTTTGGAAAACCGATCCACAATCATGAGAATGACCGTATGGCCTCGGGATGCAGGGAGGTCCACAATGAAATCCATCCCCAGGTGTGACCATGGGCGCTCCCCGGTGGCTATGGGTTGCAAAAGGCCCAACGGAAGGTGCCGAGGGGACTTACTCTGGGCACAAACGGAGCATGCCGCTACATATGCGGCGATGTCGGAACGTAGAGAAGGCCACCAGAACAGACGTGAAACAGCCCAGGACAGCTGATTCTTTCCAGGATGCCCCGTGGCCTTGGAGTTATGGTAGGTTCGCAACAACCGAATGCGCAACTCCTCAGGCACAAAACACCTGCCGTTGGGTCTCCCAGAGGGAGCACCAGATTGAGCCGCCAAAATCTGCTCACCCAGGGGAGAGGTCAGGCTGGTGCGAATGGCGGCCAGGATCTGATTCGGAGGTATGACCGAAGTCGGAATCGACTCCTCCCCGGACAGCTCGGAGTACTGCCGTGATAAGGCATACGCTCTGATGTTCTTGGAACCGGGTAGATAGGAGACCACGTAATTAAAACGTGACAAGAACAGAGCCCATCTGGCCTGACGTGGTGTCAATCTCTTGGCCTCAGAAAGGTAGGTCAGATTCTTGTGGTCCGTCAGGATGAGAACCGGAACCACCGAACCCTCGAGCAAGTGCCTCCATTCTTTAAGGGCCTGCACGATGGCCAATAACTCCCTGTCACCAATCTGATAGTTGCACTCCGCGGAAGACAGTTTCCGGGAGTAAAACCCACAAGGAAGCAGAGGACCCTCTGGTGTTCTACGCTGAGACAGAAGGGCGCCTACTCCCGTCTCAGACGCGTCCACCTCGAGGACAAAGGGCAACCCAGGGTTGGGATGCGACAGAATCGGAGCCGACACAAAGGCGGACTTTAGAGCCTCAAAAGCTCGGATGGCCTCGAGCGGCCAGACCTGGAAATTACTGCCCTTCCTGGTCAGATCCGTGAGAGGCTTGGCTAGCATGGAAAAGTCCCTGATGAACTTCCGATAATAATTGGCGAAGCCCAAAAAGCGCTGCAGGGCACGGAGACCACTGGGCTGGGGCCACTGTAAGACAGCCGAAACCTTCTCAGGATCCATGGAGAACCCCTCAGCGGAAATGATGTAACCTAAGAAGGTTACCTGGGATCGGTGAAATTCGCATTTCTCAAGCTTACCGAACAGCCTGTTCTCTCGTAACCGTTGCAACACTCGTCTGACATCCATAATGTGGGCCTCCATGGATTCAGAATATACCAAGATGTCATCCAAATAGACCACCACACACTGCTGCAACAGGTCACGGAAAACATCGTTGATGAATTCCTGGAAGACTGCGGGCGCATTGCACAACCCAAAGGGCATAACCAAGGATTCATAATGACCGGTCCTGGTGTTAAATGCGGTCTTCCACTCATCGCCCGCCTTGATCCTTACCAGGTTATATGCCGCCCTCAGGTCGAGTTTGGTAAAGACCGTGGCCCCTTTGAGGCGATCGAACAGCTCGGAAATCAAGGGTATCGGGTAAGCGTTCTTGATCGTGATGCGATTGAGACCCCTGTAATCGATGCAAGGCCTCAACTCACCGCCCTTCTTTTTCACAAAGAAAAATCCAGCCCCTGCCGGGGACGAGGATTTGCAAATGTGTCCGCGTGAAAGCGCCTCCCTCACGTACTCCTCCATGGCCTCATTCTCCGCTACCGACAGTGGATAGACTTTGCCACGAGGAGGAACGGCACCAGATTGTAACTCTATGGCACAATCGTATGGGCGGTGCGGATGTAGGGCAACCGCGCACACCTTATCGAATACATCCCGGTACTCTTCATATTCAGGAGGCAACAGAGAGTCCGAGGAAGTACACAGCAACTTGACAGGCCCATGGATGCAACTAGCCCCACACTGCGGTGACCACGAGAGGATCTCGGCCGATCTCCAATCGAAAGTCGGATTATGCTTCTGGAGCCAGGGGTACCCCAAGACCACTGAGTAGTGTGGAGACGAAATCACCTGGAGACAGACCGACTCTCTGTGAACGGCACCAATGGCTATCCCCACTGGAAGGGTCTCATGAGTCACGTGTGGCGGCAGAAGGGGTCTGCCGTCTATCGCCTCAAGAGCCAGTGGGGAACCTCGAGGCTGCAGAGGAATGGAATTGGCGGCAGCGAACACACTATCAATGAACAAACCACCAGCACCAGAGTCCACCAACGCCTGGGTCGTCACCGAGCCCCCGACCCAGGAGAGGACAACAGTGATCAGTGGTTTGTCAACACGGGAAACCGGGGACGAGGAGACTCCACCCAAGATCTGCCCCCGACAGGATCTCAGGTGCGAGCGTTTCCCGGACGGTTCGGACATGCCAACCGAAAATGCCCACCGAGACCACAGTACATGCATCGGCCCTCGCGTCTCCGGAGTACCCTCTCCCCCTCGGACAGGCGAGCAAACCCCAGCTGCATGGGTTTACCCCCAGACAAGTCATCCCCAGGAGGCGTGGGAGGAGAGGGAGGCACGGGTGGGACAGCAAACGTAGGCGCCAATCTGTTAGAAGACCTCCGCAGGCTCTCCTTAAAGGAAGGTCTCTCCCTGAGTCTGGTGTCAATCAAAATCAGGAAAGAAATAAGAGACTCGAGCTCCACTGGTAGGTCCTTAGCTGCAACCTCATCCTTCAAGGCATCCGAGAGACCATGAGAGAAAGCAGCGACCAGAGCCTCATTATTCCAGCCCACCTCTGCTGCCAGGGTACGAAACTCAATGGCGTATTCAGCTACGGATCGTGAACCCTGTCTGATGGACATAAGGAGCTTCGCAGCAGAGGCAGCACGAGCTGGCACATCGAATACCTTCCGAAGAGAAGCAACAAAACCGGAAAACTCGGCAACCACCGGATTGTTGTTCTCCCATAAAGGGCTGGCCCAGGCCAAGGCCTTGTCCGAGAGCAGCGAGATCAAGAAGCCCACCTTTGATCTCTCAGTAGGAAAGGCATGTGGCAGCAACTCGAAATAAATGCCCACCTGGTTAAGGAAACCTCGGCACTGAGTTGGCTCTCCCCCAAAGCGCTGTGGAAGGGGGGCAGAACCGGTCATACCCCGAGACACCGCAGGCGCAGCAACAGGTGTCGGGGTAGACTCTGGCGCAACAACCGGAGCGGCAGTAGGAGCGGGCCCAGGAGCGACAACCGACCCATCGGCAACGGAAGCGAAATGAGCCGTGCGTTCAAGCAGGGTTTGCAACGCCACAGCGAACCGACCCAACAGGTGATCCTGCTGATCAAGTCTGGCAACCAGCGTAGGTAGCGAGGATGGCCCTGTACCGTCAGAATTCATGGCTTGGTCCTAATGTCATGGAACCATGAACCAGACGTACAACAAGAGATAAGTGGAAATAAGAAGGCTTTATTGAAAATCAAGCTGTAAGCAAAAGTCCAAACGGATGGCTAAACCGAAGCAGGGTCTTGCGTAGACGGAGGTCAGGAACCAGAAGGGTAGTCAGACGGAGCCTGGATCAGGAACCAGCAGGGTAGTCAGACGAAGCCAGGATCAGGAACCAACGGGGTAGTCAGACGAGGCCAGGATCAGGAACCAGAAGCAGCAGCAGTCTTAGAAGCATGTGAACACAGGAGGACCAAGCAAGGAACTGAAGCCACAGACCTCCTATATATATGAGCTAGGCATCCAGCTCCTCCCAGTGGGAAGGAGAAGCCGCAGGGTGGGAGGCTACAAGAAACCCAGAAACCAAGATGGCCGCCAGCACATGTCAAACGAAGGAGAACAGTAAGAAGGTAAGACCATGACACTCGGTGGGAGAAAAATTTCTAGAAAAGAAGATGCAAGGCCTTAAATTGGTAAGAGTAGGGGGACCTTGTGAAAGGACCGCCCCTACTCTGTCCTCGGAGGAATCCACCTCCACGATGAAAGGTCTCTCTTGTTCTGGCTGAATCAAAACAATAGCGCTACTAAAGGCCTTTTTAAGAATTTCAAATGCTTCAGTAGCTTCAACAGACCAGTTATCCAGGTCTATCCCCCTTTGTTGGTGAGGTCGGTCAAGGGTTTAGCAATTACCGAGAAATTCTTTATAAATCTAAGGTAATAATTAGCGAACTCCAAAAAACGTTGTAAGGCCTTTAAGGACGATGGCCTTACCCAATCCATAATTGCTAATACCTTGCTAGGATCCATTTTAAAGGCATGAGGAGTGAAAACGTACCCGAGATATAATATCTCTTGTACCCCAAAAATAAATTTCTCCTGTTTTGCAGCCAAATGATTCTTCCTCAAAATCTCCAACACTTGTTTAACATGAAACACATGGCTCTCAAGATCAGGGGAAAAAATCAAAACATCATCAAGGTAAACAATGACAAATTTACCCAACAATTCTCTGAAAATATAATTCATAAAATTTTGGAACACCGCCGGGTGTTGCTGAGTCCAACTGGAGTATTAAAAGCTGTCTTCCACTCATCTCCCTCCTTAATTCAAATTAAGTTATATGCCCCCTTCAAATCAATTTTAGAGAACCAGGAAGCTCCCTGTACTTGATTAAACAAATCGAGAATCAACGGGAGGGAGTATTGATTCTTAATCGTAATCTTATTTAATTCCCGATAATCAATACAAGGTCTGAAGCCTCCATCCTTCTTTTTGACAAAGAAAAATCCCGCCCCCATAGGCGATACAGAAGGCCTAATGTGCCCCTTACTGAGACTCTCCTTGACATAATCCTCCATGGCTTCGTGTTCAGGCCTAGAAAGATTATAGATGCGTCCCTTGGGAAACCTGGCACCCTCTACCAATTCAATGGGGCAGGTGGTAGACTCTCGGGGTCAGATGAGGAGAACACATCCATATATCCCTTAATGAGTAGAGGCAATATATTGGATTCTGCTAAGACCCCAGCTTGCACCACAGACTAGCACAAGTCGCATTCAACCACCCATTTCACATAATTGGATTATGTAACTGAAGCCAAGGCATCCCCAGTACTACCTCTACTGGTAAGTTTTCAAGAACTAACAAGGAGCATATTTCGGAGTGACACACCCCCACAGTCAAGGATATCTCAGAGGTGAAATACTTCACGGTATCACCCACCAGGGGGGTGGAATCAATCGCCATGATGTGGATGGGAGTGGGTAGTGTCAAAATCGGAATACCCAACCCTAGTGCAAATTTATGATCAATAAAGTTGGCAGCAGAACCAGAGTCTATAAAAGCATTACATTTGTTATTACCCATGGAGATAGTAATAGCTACTAATACCTTATTCTTGACCACATTAGGAGATAGAGGTTCTGCGAGTCATCCTGACCTGCATGGGTTCCTCAGAAGAGATATCGGCTCTGCTCATGGGACAGACCTCTGGCTGGACTATCTCCTGGGGAAAAAGAAAATGTTCCTGCCGTCTGTCCCTAACATGTCTGTCAAGTCGAATAGCGAGCGTCATAGATTCCTCCAATGTTTGAGGAAGCTGATAGTTTACTAATAGATCTTTCAGATTCTCTGACAACTCTGACCTGAACTGGCTTTTAAGGGCTGGTTCATTCCAGCCAGAGGGAACGCACCATCTTCTGAACTGGGTGCAATACTCTTCTGCAGGTTGATCTCTCTGAACCAGAGCTTTAAGAGCGGTTTCAGCTACCATAGCCCTGTCAGGTTCATCATACAAGGTTCCTAGGGCCTGAAAGAACCCCTTGACAAGACTGAGACAACTAGCAACGGAAGGCAAAGAAAAAGCCCAATCCTGGGGGTCCCCCTGTAGTCGTTGAATCTCAGAGCCGATTGAAAAGGGGCGTAACCTGAAGTAAAGTTTACAGTTCGCTTTGAAGGAAAGAAATTTTTTACGGTCACCAGAAAATGGTTCCGGAAGCTTTATCTGGGGCTTCATATAATGACTAGGTGAATGCGGAGTGGAGACACTCTGTCCTGACTCATGTAAACTGAGTTTCTCCCCCAATTCCTGGACCATCTGAGTCAAATTAGAAATATGCTCCGTCGGGGTAACCAAAGGATTAATGGTAACAGTGGTAATTTGGGCCTGTTATTCTGTCTCACACACAGGGGGTGGGGAAGTGACCACTGAGCTCAACCCGTGCCCCTGTCCATGCCTACTTGCCTCGCAAGTTCTAGTGACAAGGAACAACTGGTCGACAAAGCCTCAGCTAGGATAAGTGCAGGGAAGACAGACAAAACTTGCAACAGAGAAGTCAAACAAGCTGAGTCAGAACCAAGAGAGCAATACGGTACTAAAGGAGCAAGCGGAGAATCTTCAGAAGAAGCCGAAGTCAAAACCAGGAGGAAGCGCCAAAGCCAAGGGTTGAGACGGATGGGTAATCAGAACACGAGCAGGAGACCAACAAACCAGGTAAGTATAATTGCAGGAAGGACCTCAATAATAGGTTTTCTGTGGCCAGCAGATTGCCTGTTTAAATAGGGCGCTGGTGGAGTCATGTGACGTGGCCAGCGTCATATGACTCCTGAGTTCTAATACAGCCGAGAGCCGAGAAAGCAGCTCGGCGCTCAGCTCCATTGTGGTTACCGCGGGAACGGGCGACACCGGGCGCTGATGACTAGAGTGCGCCTTGGCCGCCCCCGCCTCTGCACAGAGCGCACCGTGACACTTATCACTCGAAGTTTCGCACCCAAGAATAAGTGAGCTTGAGGTACTCCAAAGCCAGGGCAAGAAGTTCCTAGGACTAAAGTAAGAGACAGACTACAGCTAAACTAAGTTCCAGCAGAAGAGTAAGAGTTCCTATTTACTCCAGCTAGCATAGTAGAGCTGAGATTGTTGTAGAGATGTATTTGCCTGCCAGATTATGCCAATTATTGCTGATAACCAAGATACCTTTTGGAAACTGTTTGGATTACCGTTTATGCCAAGTAAAGCTGTGTTCAATGTTACTACAAGTCTAGACTCCATTTATTCTACATATTCATCATCCAAGTTCACTTACCCCTTTTGCACTGCTTTGGACCACATCAAGTCTGGGATCCAAAGATATCCAGGTAGAAACACTGTGACACGTGTATATAACATCTACAGAGATTGTAGGCCACTCTACACCACTCTGGCAATCCTATCCTGGGTACCAACATTACCATCTATAAGGGGACTCCATGTCCTCATTGCTTAACTGCAACTAGCGTCACGACTACTTGCTCTATTAGAGGGACATATAATCGTAAATACCTCTTAAGGTGCAAGGGATACCTTCAGATCACTAGTAGGCCCGTTGCAGTAGTCTCGTCCCTGCCATTAATACAAACCGGATTCCCAAAAAGTTGGGACACTAAACAAATTGTGAATAAAAACTGAATGTAATGATGTGGAGATGGCAAATGTCAATATTTTATTTGTAACAGAACGTAGATGACAGATCAAACGTTTAATCCGAGTAAATGTATCATTTTAAAGGAAAAATACGTTGATTCAAATTTTCACGGTGTCAACAAATCCCCAAAAAGTTGGGACAAGTAGCAATAAGAGGCTGGAAAAAGTAAATTTGAGCATAACGAAGAGCTGGAAGACCAATTAACACTAATTGGCAACATGATTGGTTATAAAAAGAGCTTCTCAATGTGGCAGTGTCTCTCAGAAGCCAAGATGGGTAGAGGATCACCAATTCCCACAATGTTGCGCAAAAAGATAGTGGAGCAATATCAGAAAGGTGTTACCCAGCGAAAAATTGCAAAGACTTTGCATCTATCATCATCAACTGTGCATAACATCACCCGAAGATTCAGAAAATCTGGAACAATCTCTGTGCGTAAGGGTCAAGGCCGTAAAACCATACTGGATCTCCGTGATCTCCGGGCCCTTAAACGACACTGCACCACAAACAGGAATGCTACTGTAAAGGAAATCACAGAATGGGCTCAGGAATACTTCTAGAAACCATTGTCAGTGAACACAATCCACCGTGCCATCCGCCGTTGCCAGTTGAAACTCTACAGTGCAAAGAAAAAGCCATTTCTAAGCAAGATCCACAAGCTCAGGCGTTTTCACTGGGCCAGGGATCATTTAAAATGGAGTGTGGCAAAATGGAAGACTGTTCTGTGGTCAGACGAGTCACGATTCGAAGTTCTTTTTGGAAATCTGTGACGCCATGTCATCCGGACCAAAGAGGACAAGGACAACCCAAGTTGTTATCAACGCTCAGTTCAGAAGCCTGCATCTCTGATGGTATGGGGTTGCATGAGTGCGTGTGGCATGGGCAGCTTGCATGTCTGGAAAGGCACCATCAATGCAGAAAAATATATGCTCCCATCCAGACGTCATCTCTTTTAGGGAAGACCTTGCATTTTTCAACAAGATAATGCCAGACCACATTCTGCATCAATCACAACATCATGGCTGCGTAGGAGAAGGATCCGGATACTGAAATGGCCAGTCTGCAGTCCAGATCTTTCACCTATAGAGAACATTTGGCGCATCATAAAGAGGAAGGTGCAACAAAGAAGGCCCAAGACGATTGAACAGTTAGAGGCCTGTATTAGACAAGACTGGGAGAGCATTCCTATTTCTAAACTTGAGAAACTGGTCTCCTCGGTCCCCAGACGTCTGTTGAGTGTTGTAAGAAGAAGGGGAGATGCCACACAGTGGTGAAAATGGCCTTGTCCCAACTTTTTGGGGATTTGTTGACACCATGAAATTCTGATTCAACATATTTTTCCCTTAAAATGGTACATTTTCTCAGTTTAAACTTTTGTTCCGTGATTTATGTTCTATTCTGAATAAAATATTAGAAGTTGGCACCTCCACATCATTGCATTCAGTTTTTATTCACGATTTGTATAGTGTCCCAACTTTTTGGGAATCCGGTTTGTACCAGGGTCCTATAGGGCTAGATAGGACTAGGTATTCCTGCGAACTCACCTACCTTTGGGGTCTGTTCATACTGTTAGTCAGTCAGGATTTTGGTTAGTGTTTTCACTAGGAGGTGTCCATCTTCCTTCCCTAGTTCTCAGGCCTGATTTCCTATTTCCCCCTTCCCTCCTATGCTCGGTGTGGTGTTTCCCTCGCACACCTAAGCGTAACAGCTGCTACGTACAAAGATTAGGTATTGTTTTAACCCCTTCCCGCATCCTCACGTACATGTACGTGAGCGAATGTGGCTCCTTGCCGCATCTTCACGTGCATGTACGTGATGGGATCGGGCGGGTGAAGGAGTTGCACCCGCCCGATCCGCAGCACGGGCCCGGCTGTTACTGATAGCCGGGCCCCTGCTGCATCCGCCGGCATCGCTGTGTGCGGTGATGCCTGTAGATTAACCCTTTCACGTGCGGCGGTCAGCGCTGACCGCGGCACGTGCGGGGTATACAGAGAGAGGGGGCTCCCTCTGACTCCATCGCCCCCCCCCCACGCTGCACTGGCAGGGGGTCGATGGTTGTCATGGCAGCCCTGATGCCTTACACAGGCTTTGGAGATGCCATCTACGAAGCTTAGGAGATCCAGCCTGAGCGCTGGGTCTCCTAGGCATCTGTCAGCCTCTCACTGTGTGAGAGGCTGACAGTTCGATTCTGTACATCTCAGAATGTATTGTACTGAATTTAAATAGGTATAAAACCCTGAAAAGGTGAAGTCCCAAAGTGGGACAAATATAAAAAGTTAAATAAAGTGAAAAAAGTAGTTTTTTTATAATAAAAAAATTTAAGTTTCAAGTAAAAATAAAAACTTCCTTTTTCAAAATAAAGTAAATTTTTTTTTAAAAAATAGGAAAAAAGAAAGAAAAGTAGACCTTTTACATATTGCCGCGTTTGTATAGACCGGTTCTATAAAAATATTACATGATCTAACCCCTCAGGTGAACACTGTCAAAAAAATAAAATAAAAACTGTGCTAAAAAAAACCTTTTTTGTCACCTTACATCACTAAAAGTGCAACGCCAAGCGATCAAAAAGGTGTTTTCTTACCGTCACCTCATCCCACAAAAAATGAGCCCCTACCAAAAACAATCGCCCAAAAATAAAAAAAATATGGCTCTCAAACTATGAAGACACTAAAACGTGATTTGTTTTTGTTTAAAAAATATTAGGTATTGCCACGTCCGTAACGACCTGCTCTATAAAAATATCACATGAGTTAACCCCTCAGGTGAACGCCGTACATCACAAGCAGTGTAATACCAAGCGATCAAAAAGTCATAAGCACACCAAAATCATACCAATCAAACAGCCATCTCATCCCGCAAAAAATGAGACTCTACATAAGACATTCGACCCTACATAAGACCCTAAATAAAACTACGGCTTTCAGAATGTGGAGACACTAAAAAATCTTTTTTTTTTTTTTAAATGCTTTGTTATGTAAAACTGAAACAATCAACCAAAACAAGTAGTCATATTTGGTATTGTTGCATCCGTAACAACCTGCTCTATAAAAGTGATCTAACCTGTCAGATGAACATTGCAAATAATAAAAAAGAATTGTGCCAAAACAGCTATTTTTTGTTACCTTGCCTCACAAAAAGTGTAATATAGAGCAACAAAAATCATATGTACCCTAAAATAGTACCATACCTTATTCCATAGTTTCTAAAATGGGGTCATTTTTTATAGTTTCTACTCTAGGGGCCATCAGGGGGTCTTCAAATGTGACATGGCCCTCCAAAAACCATATGGCGTTTCTTTCCTTCTGTGCCCTGTCGTATTCCCATACAGCAGGGTGTTTCTGTAAACTACAGAATCAGGGCCATAAATATTGAGTTTTGTTTGGCTGTTAACCCTTGCTTTGTTACTGGAAAAAATGATCAAAATGGAAAATCTGCCAAAAAAGTGAAATTCTGAAATTTCATCTCCATTTTCCTTTAATTCTTGTGGAACACCTAAAGGGTTAACAAACTTTGTATAATCAGTTTTGAAGACCTTCAGGGGTGTAGTTTCTAAAATGGGGTCATTTTTGGGTAGGTTTCTATTATGTAAGCCTCACAAGTCACAAAGCGACTTCAGACCTGAGCTGGTCCTTAAAAAGTGGGTTTTGGAAATTTTCAGAAAAATTTCAAGATTTGCTTCTCAACTAAGCCTTCTAACGTCCGCAAAAAATAAAATGGCATTCGCAAAATGATCCAAACATGAAGTAGACATATGGGGAATGTAAATTAATAACTATTTTTTGAGATATTACTGTTTATTATAAAAGTAGAGAAATTGAAATTTGGAAATTTGCTAATTTTTCCATATTTTTGCTAAATTTGGTATTTTTTTATAAATGAAAATGACATTTTTTGACTCAATTTTACCAGTGTCATGAAGTACAATATGTGACGAGAAAACAATCTCAGAATGGCCTGAATAAGTAAAAGCGTTTTAAAGTTGTTACCACATAAAGTGACATATGTCAGATTTGCTTAGCCTAGTCCTAAAGGTAAAAACTAGCTTGGTCTTGAAGGGGTTAATCATCATGATCAACCCTACCAGGCAATATGCTTGGTTTATAAGGGTTGATCGTGCTGACAGAATCTCTTTAAATCTGTACCCCTCAGGAAACATTTACAAGGAACCTCACTGCATGCCTAAAGAGAGACTCCAGAGAGACAGAGAGGAGTACTACAACCTCCATCATTGCTGCTGTACATACTTTGGTATTTGAGGAAGAATTGCACTGTGATCTACTTGGAACTGTGCCTTGTTAATGTCAGATATACTACTACTCCTATTCTGCACAGACTTATTGATTTATATCAGATGGCCTGGTTACTAACTCCTCCATCATTCATCCACTTCTTCCACCCTCCTGCCTTTGGCACCCTGCCAAAACACTTCACATCAGGCACAACCCAATCATTATTAGACAGGAGCCCCAAGACCAGAGTGTGCCCCAAGGGAAGAAAAGCGTGCTCTCTCCATTCATTGCATGACCCAGGGAGAGCCAGGATGAGTGCTGCTGGTGTGAACTTTGGGGACTACTGCCACCAACATAGCCACTACCACTCCTCCCCATCCTCCGCTCCACTCTCCTGGGCTGGATGCAACATATACTAAGCTTCTCTCCCTCTCGTACGTGACCAATCATCCTCCTGTGATCTCCTTGTCATGCTGTCTTTTCTGATTCCCTTTGTAGCAGGAACAAGACTCGTAATGACCATAAAGTGAGATTAATGGCTGCCAGTAATTAAAAATAAAATGTGAAGTAATTTCTAGTTAATTAATCTGGTTGTTATTCTAAAGCTCAGGCGGGGGGTTCTTATTTACAATAAAAGATTCAAATAATTAAAATGGCGCTATTCACAGCAGTATATTTTGAATTTAAATAGAATGTCCAATCTATTAGAACATATGGAATTTATAGAGGGAGAGGTCTATTTGGACTTATTATCTAACTAGACCAATGAACAACGGCATTTTTCTGTATTTTTAAGAGTGGATGCCGCCAGTGTTCCCTGTAAGCCGCACAATTACCCCCCCCCACGCTTGGAGCACTGGGAGCTGCGGTCGTGTCACCCCATGACCACTCAGGTCCCAGCAGTTCTCCCCTTCTTCAGGTCGGCAGCACTCTGAATGGTGAAGCAGGGAGACTTCTCCTTGCTCCACCATTCAGCCTGCAGACACAGATCGCACTGCCAGCCTGTGTGGGAGGAGCCTGCAGCCGAGGAGTCTGCCTAACCTCTGCCCACACAGTTTTGCAGAGTGATCTGTGCCTGCAGGGGAGAGAAGACTGTGAGCTTCAGGAACGGGATAAGGTGAGTAGTTACTGTGTTTTTGTGGCTGTTTTTTTTTTTAACACAAAGAGGGCACAGATGGCATTTCTACTACAAAGGGGGCACAGAGTAGAGGGCATTAATACTACAAAGGGGGCAAAGTGGGCATTGCTACCATAAGGGGTGCACCGTAGGGATTGCTACTACAAAGGGGGCACAGAGGACTTTTATTTTTACTATAAATGGGGAACACAGGGCATTGCTACTATAAAGGGGGCACAGAGTTCATTGCTACTATAAAGAGGGCACAGAGGTAATTGCTACTATAGTAGTAATGCCCTCTGTGCATTAATACTTCAAAGGGGCGCAGTGGGCATTACTATAAGGGGGGCACAGTGGGCATTGCTACTACAATGGGGGCACAGAGTAGAAGACATTAATACTACAAAGGGGGCACAGTGGGCATTACTACCATAAGGGGGGCACAGTGGGCATTACTACCATAAAGTGGTACAGAGGGCATTGCTACTACAAAGGGGGCACAGAGGGCTTTTCTATTATAAAGGGTGCACAGAGGGCATTGCTACTATAGTAGTAATGCCCTCTGTGCATTAATACTCCAAAGGGGGCACGGTGGGCATTGCTACTACAAAGGGGGCACAGATGGCATTACTATCATAAAGGGACACGGAGAGCATTACCACAATAAAGGGGCACAGAGGGTATTGCTACTACAAATGGGGCACAGAGGGCTTTTCTACTATAAAGGGGGCACAGAGGGCAGTAATGTTCCCTCTAAGCTATGCAGTCGTGCGGAATCGCTGGCATGCGGTCCATAATGCCCCTATTCAGGGCCTCTGCAGGCCCAATCACCATCACAGACCCGGACTTCATGTAATGGTTTGTGCCTGTTCCAAAGGCCATCCAGGGAAAATCCGTGAAATTTTCGCTGTTTGTATTGCCATGATGAACGACCCTAGAACTCGGAGCAGGCCATAGTTCATATAGAGCTCTTAACTTCCTGACGTTAGCTAGTGTCAGGACGTTCCTGTACGGAGCTCAGAGCTGGCAAAACCTCCTTCCTCTTGCCATGCTGCTGCTACCGGAAGAGTAGGACACAAGTGCAAACTCCACCCTCCAACCCCAGTTCCTGCCCTCCAGGAATATCCATCAGGAAATTTTGACAAAGTAGCACTTTCAGTGAAAGTTGGGGAAGTGGAGTCCGAGATCCCCAAGGGCCAAGAGATTGCAAGCTCTCATGTCGTTCAGAGAGCACTAAAATGATAAACATACTGTATAGCATACACCGTGCCATACAATATACAATATAACCAAAGTGCAAGGGTTATCCGTTATATTGTACAGAATGGCGCAGAAGTTTTACTTTATATTGTAGGGCATGGCGCAGGAGTTATACTTGCAGTTGTTACTCACGGTTTCCTGAACTCTGGGTTGAGAGAGCTCCTGCTAGATGTTGATTGAGGTGCCCTTGATGGTACAGGGTTTAGGGTACAGGGAAGGCAGGGTCCCTGATGTTGTGACGCCAGCACCCTTGGGTGCAAATGAGGTGGTAAAATAAAGAGGAGTCCGTTTGAATAAATAACTGGAACATTTACTGAGAATCACTTGCCTTGTGGTAAATGTACAGACTATTGCAATGCAAAGTGGTGGTTGTAATCCATTCAAAGGACATCACAAATTAGTTGTATCTGTAATCCTAATAACAGGCTCTTGGTGAGGTATTAACTCTGGTCACACTCAGGCTGTTGTAACTTCTGGCTGACTGTCTATCTTCCAGGTGTGGAGTATACATCAATAAACTTCTATGTTTCATGCCTTCCTGGCTTACTAACAGTTTGCAATAATATGTCCACACTGTCCATAGAGGAATGTGGCTCCAAATACAGCTTGTACTTAACTGTAGACTGTGAACAGGCACGATAGGCTAACTCCTGTCTCACATTAGGTGCTAATAGAGTCTATAGGCTGAGGTAACACTGTTGCCTACACCAGTCTCTCCTTATTCTCCAACACATTCGGTAGCTTGTATACTCTTGAGGCCTTCCCTTGGTCTGCACACAACTCAGAGCCTTCTCTTGGTCTGCACACAACTCAGAGGGGTAGCTACTTGTCAGTTTACTTGGCTTCTGGGTTCAGCAGGTCCAGCTTTAGCTTTGGTTAGCCAGCTCTTTTGTCTCACTCTGCAGTCTGACTGGGGCATCTGACTGTTGTGTCTGACTCTGGAGTTACCTTGGCTGCAGACTAAACTTATGCTGACCCTAACTTTATTGTTCTGTTCTAGCTTGATCTTGCTCTCTAACTGCACTTCTTTGACTATTTCAGTCCTTACTTTTTACTACTTACTGCCTTGCTCTATACATATATTTATATATATATATATATATATATATATATATATATATATATATATATATATATGTAGTGCCAGCACCACCTAGCGGTGACTGGGTAAGTCTACATGCATGGTGTAAACAGCCTGTTAAAAGGAACTGCAGCAACATGCATACATCATGTAAAATGACAATTTGCAAATACCCTTGTATATACAGGGCCCCACACTATTATGGAGTGGGACACTACATACTTTTATTGTAGGGTATGGTGCAGAGGTTATACTTTATATTGTACGGTATAGTGCAGGGGTTATAATGTATATTGCAAAACATGGTTTAGGCTACACCATGCTATGTAGTATAATCAATACACCATGCTGTACAATATACAGTATGACCTCTGTACCATGCTGTACAATATACGATATGACCTCTGCACCATGCTGTACAATATACAATCTAGCTTATACACCATGCTGTACAGTACACATTTTAATCCATGCACCATGCTGTACAATATACAATATAGCTTATACAGCATGCTGTACAGTACATATTTCAATCCATGCACCATACTGTACAATATACATCATACTATACAGTATGCCTTATAATCTATACACCATGCCACACTGTGCATAGGTTATACTATATATTGTACAGTAAGGTGTATTGATTGCGGTATACTGTATAGCAGGGATGTACAACCTTTTTTGGTCTGAGGGCCGCATTTGTCACATTGCACTTAAAGGGGCCACAAAAAAAAAGTTAATCATCGCTCGTTTGCATCAGCCTGTTACACAGACGATGCAAAGTGACTAGGGAGGAATGATCACTACCACAGTCATTCCACCCTCAATCACTTCTGTTGATTATAATTCATAATTATCAGTAGCACATTCCTGATTACACAGGGAGATGTGCTGACGATTATCATACATCTTTCATCCTGATACAATATGCAAATCATTCCTAGTTTATCGGCTGATCAGCGGCACGATTATATAGCCATTATCAGAAATGAGCATTCCTATGAAGGCTTGTTCCCAGTAATTGTCCTGAATATCGTGCAGTGTAACAGTGGCTTAAGATATACTGTAGTTGCCCTGCAATACCAGTAAGCACTTTCCTTTACTGCAGAGGACGGTAGTAAATGCGCACCGTATTATGCAAATCTCTTTTTAGGGTGGTGGGAGAACTCCGTTGTTTTCATGGATCACTTTTAAAAATACACAAAGCACATTTCTTTCTGGGGTCGATATATTGATGATGTTTTGATTTTATGGGATGGCACTACTGCACTTTTTCATGATTTTGTGAAGAGTCTTAATCAGAATGAGATAGGCCTCAAATTCACCTCAGAAATATATCAACACACTTTAACATTTTTGGATCTTCGAATCTCCGTGGACTCTGGTGGCCGCATCAGAACAGAAGTGTATCGTAAGCCAACGTCGACCAATAATTTGCTGCATTGGCAAAGCTACCATCCTCTGCCGCTTAGGAGTGGAATACCAATAGGACAGTATATATGGGCCCGTAGAAACTGCTCTGATGATTCTGGGTTCCTCCAGGAATGCAACACTCATCGTTTTCATCAAAGAGGGTACCCAAAAAGGACTTTACATAAGGCCTTCTATAGGGCCAGAACAACTAATCGCTGTGACCTTCTCCAAAACAAACAAAAATAAAATATCACAACTCCCTCAACAATCAGATGCATTGCTACTTTTGACATACAGAATCGCAGGATTTTTCACATTTTATAGAAACATTGGCACATTTTACAAGCTGACAATGATCTTAGGGAGGTGTTGACCTCTAAACCCAGCATTACTTACAGTAGAGGTAAAAATCTAAAGGACTCGCTGGTTCACAGTTTTTATAGAGTCACTCCCCTTAAGAGTACATGGCTTAGATCTAATGTGGTGGGCAGTTTTCCATGTGGTAGGTGCAGTTTTTGCTCTTATATCATAAAGACAAAAATTGTATCAATCTGGTAGATGGAAAAAAGTATGACATCAGGCAGTTCATCAACTGCCAAACTATGGGCATTATTTATATTGCCCAATGCCCTTGTTCAAAACTATATGTTGGAAAGACATCCCAAGAATTTCGTTGGCAGATCTGCCAGCATATCAGCAGTGTAAACACCAAATCTGATACGACAATTTCATGCCATGTTAGGTCCTTTCAAATTGGGGACCCAAGGTGTCTCAAATTTTGGGGAGAAACAAAAAAGTCTCTTGGAGAACGTAGGGGGGATTTGGACAAAATCCTTCTTCAAGAAGAAACTAGTTGGATTTACCACTTTGACAGCCTCGGCCCTAAAAGCCTAAATTAAGGTTTTACTTTTTCATATTTTTTATGATTACAACTTACCCTGGTAATCTGTATCTACATTAAGATTCTTTTTGACCTTTTGTGAGCCTTTAGGATGCTTTTGTAAAAGTAGCCTTATATGCGTCTCACTCCCGATTGACATTTATTGTCATAAATTATTTTAGGCTCTAGTAACACCAGAGTTATATGTAAGTTAGGTGTCACTTTGAACTTTTGCTAGTTGATATGTTAATACAGTGCAACAATCACATGATCTTTTGTGACCTTCATGTATTCATCTATGTGTACTTTTGTACACTTACTGTCCCATTTCTTCTCAGAGAGGCTACATTATTGCACTGTGTGTATGTTTATTAATATGCCTTGCATGTATAATGTTGCTTATTTGATCTCTAGGAGTTGGCCATCATAATACTAGCCAGCTATTCTGATTTGTTCCTTTTCTTTAATAACGATGTTTGGGTTTTGATAATAATGTATTTCCCTTGTAGCAGCATCCTTGGGGGCCGATGCAGGCCTGTGAGACATTATGACCTCATCCTAGATAAGGGTCTAGTGTGGTCTCAATAACTTGGTCCTAGTAAGAATATGATAAAGTGTCCACACAGTTGCAGTTTCACTATAGCAGAGTGATTTATTCCTAAGTGCATGCACAGGCGCACAGCGATGTTGAAGCTGTGTGCTTCACTAAGTCCGTTCGTAACCACAATGAGAGAGAAGCGGAGCGCTCAAGACTAAGTTTGGACGCATGCGCAGTGAGTCCGCCGGTCGGGCTATGCACTAAGTTCCAGCACAGCCATAATAGGCATAAGTGGCTGGATCAGTGTTAGTGTTCGCGGTTCTAGACAGCATGTAGCGCGTCATCCAAGATCACCTATCAGGTTAGACATGAGCAGGGTCGATTTGGACATGCAATGTGTTTATTGGCCACGTTGTAGTGACACATACTTACCTACTGGACCTAATGGTCCTCTCATAGGCTGATTCAGCTGTCAATTATGAGGCAGTAGCCTTTATAAGACTGGTTCTGGTGTCTTTACTCATCTCTGCCCGTTACCCCTGATGAAGCCAGATTAGCTGGCGAAACATGTTGAGGGGCATGAGTTAGGTTTTAAGTTCTGGTCACCATTGTATGTGTGCGCGCTTTGGGGACACTGACTTTTATTTTTATTTTTTTTCCTTTTATTTGTATTTTATTTATTTTGTAAATATCTTTTTTTAACACTTTATTACTTATTTTTTCAATATACAGGGTGGGCCATTTATATGGATACACCTTAATAAAATGGGAATGGTTGGTGATAATAACTTCCTGTTTGTGGCACATTAGTATATGTGAGGGGGGAAACTTCAAGATGGGTGGTGACCATGGCGGCCATTTTGAAGTTGGCCATTTTGAATCCAACTTTAGTTTTTTCAATAGGAAGAGGGTCATGTGACACATCAAACTTATGCTTGGTTTTAACGTAACTTTATTCTTTCATGAGTTATTTACAAGTTTCTGACCACTTATAAAATGTGTTCAATGTGCTGCCCATTGTGTTGGATTGTCAATGCAACCCTCTTCTCCCACTCTTCACACACTGATAGCAACACTGGAGGAGAAATGCTAGCACAGGCTTCCAGTATCCGTAGTTTCAGGTGCTGCACATCTCGTATCTTCACAGCATATGCTGTATAGCATAGTGCAGGGGATATACTGTATGTAGTACAGTATGGTATATTGATTATACTGTACAGCATGGTGCAGGGGTCATACGGTATGGTTTAATATCTACTTTGGTTGTTTGATCATTGACCAAGTTTATACTGCACATTTTCAATCTCAACTCAATTGCATTAGGCTGTCCAGGAGGTTTTTTATTTTCTGGTAGTGCATATGGCTATGGGTAAATTCATGGTTGACAGTGTTAACAAACAGCCTTTTTAATAACACACTGCACTGTTGGATTTGTTTTGCTTTGAAAAAAACAGTGTCTTCTGAATTTTTTTAAGAATCTTTGCAACAGGTTTTTGGAAAAGAATGGTGCAATTGCACAACGTCTGCGGCAAAAGTATAAGCTTTATAACAGCGACCTCTGTGTGGCATTGTTCCCCCACTCATCGCTGTGGTCCTTGGCGCCGTGCTCATCTGTGATCTCTACTTCCAGCCTCTGTTGCAGCTCTGGACTCTGCCTCTGCGGTTGGTATTACCTATGTGGATTCCGCTCCACAACTTCCATTTAACCTGGGTGGGGCTGAGTCATATCATGTTATCTCGTTAACCTAACCTGGCACTCCTGCAGGTATTTAAGTGGCTCAGCCCTTTACCCAGACGCCTCAGAGTCAAGGTCCTAATCTTGTGCTAAAGAGCTTGCTTACCACTTGTTCCTGACTTCATACTTTGTTCCTGGACTTCGTTTATCATCTGATCCCTGCCTGCTTGCATCGCCTTTCCCGTTGCCAACCCGGATTGTCTGACCTTGCTCTTGTGCTGCCTGCCCTGATCCATTGCTTGTTCTGACTACATCTCTGCCTCTTCCTCCAGTTCCTGTCTTGTTGCTCCTGGTAACGACCCTGCCTGTCTGACCACGTCTGTACTGTTGGTACCTTCGCAGGTACCTCCTGGTCTGCCTGGACTAGCCGCAACTGACTGGTTTAGGCTGTGGAGTAGCTCCTGGCAATTACGGACGGTCAAGCCTAGCCTCACCATCTGAGGCTCTAGTGAAATCCGGGTAGATGCTTAGTTACTCCCCTCCAGTGGCACAGTGGGTTCACATCCTCTGATCTGTGACAAGCTCCTGGTGAATTATACTTATTGTACACTTATTAACTGTAGAAGCGATGCAACAGGTTTTTGGAAAAACGTGCCTAATTGCACAGTGTGACGATGATGCTTAATATGTCATCAGCCAGCAAATTCAGGGGTTTTATTACTTTTAATTGGGCTGCTACCTTACTCCGGGACATAAAAGAGTACTGTCTCTTCAAAAACTGATGTGCTGTATGTATGTGAACATCTTAAGCTCTGTAACACACAATAAATTAATGTCACTAGAAAGACTTGTCTATCAAGTAATTCAATCTACCTAACTAAATATATCTTCCATTCCCTTACAGTGTCCCTGTAAGACCCTAAACTGGGTCATGTGTAGTGATGAGCAGCATAGGACATTTTCTTTTTAGTGATATTTCGCAAATTTTTGGCCTAATATTTACCATAAATTTGCAAATTCTAGAATTTCTGATCTCCAGTCATTATTTTCTTGATTGAGAAAATCGGCAATGTAATATGCGTGTATTGCACACGCAATACAGGTGTGGCTCACTTTTGCTACATTTTTCAAGTTTCCAGAGGCTGGAGAATATGGTTGGCATAAAAACAGACAGCAAATCACTTTTTTTTTTTTTCCAAAGACGAAAGGCAAAGACACTAATCCCTATCACAGCACAGTAATTCCTATCACACTGCCTAACATCCTGCACTGGAACCTATCAGCTACACTATATCACTATCTAACCTACACTGACTATCTCCCACTAACTATCTGTATTATATATATATGAGCTAACTAACTTTCTAATGCCATTGAATAAGGATCCAGATGACTCAGCAAAGCACAGAGCACAGCAATGTCACTGCTCTCTCTCTCTCTCTCTCTCTCTCTCAGATCTGCAAAATACTGCAGAAAATGGCTGCTAGGGAGTTTCCTATATAGTAAGGGGTAGGCAACTTTCCAATTGGTCGCTAGGGATGTTGCTAAGCTCAGACAAAGACATTGCAGCCTTCTCATTGGCCAACAAGCAAAAAGCACTGAGGTTACTGATGAAAAAAAATCTAGAATATTTGCGATTAGGAAGATATAGCACTATAGTCTAGATCTTCACAAATCCTCATAGTGCCGATATTCGCAAAAAAAAATTGTGATTGGCAAATATTCGCAATCAACACTAGCCATGTGTGTGTCTAATTGCTGTGTCTGTGACAGACAATTCTATCACATCAGTCGCTGAGCTTAGACTGGCGTCTCTGTCTGGGGGCTTACAGAAGGCCTGATAGACAAGTCAATATCTTCCCTCCTGATTGACTGTAAGGCTGACTGCAAGGCATTACGATAAAGTCCTCTGACCAGGCCTCGCTCAGGATTGTGTAATCCTTAGTCTTCATCTTACTTTCCCTGTTGATATGTAAAATGGCAGTAACTGTTTTGAGAGATTTGTCCAATTTTTGTAGAACAAAGTAGAATTTTTTGGGGGGGCGGAGCTAACGCCAGAGCCGGATGGCTGTGTGATGTGAAGCTCTCCTGACAACGATTCCCTCAGAAGCTTTAATCTTCAGCTATTCAAGCTCAAACTGGTCAAGATCGGGGGCCCTAGATCTGCTGACACCCCAGAACCGCCCAGATCGACTTCTCAAGCGGGCGGCATGGAGAAATTTATAAAGAAAGCGGCTCAGTCCTATGCGGCCAGAGACTCCAAAATGGCGCCGGAACCGCCACGCACGCCGAGGAGTAAGCAGCAAGCCGAATGCACCGCTGAAAAGGTGAGGAACGACTCCCCTGAGGCTGATACGCTTGCGCTCTCTCGTTCCTTCCTAAAGAGGACACTATCAGAGGCCCTGGAACCGCTTAAGTCCGACCTCAGCACCATTAAGGAAGATATGAGGCATATTGGCAGACGGGTGGAGGCACTGGAGGAAGCGAATATTGCCCTTACCTCGCACCAGGCTGCAGTCTCTGATCACTTAAGCGCTCATCAGAAGCACCTTAACACCCTCTATATTCAGCTAGAGGACCAAGAGAACAGAAGCAGGAGAAATAACCTCCGCTTCAGAGGAATACCAGAATCAGTAAGCACTGAAGAGATTCCTGAAACGGTGATGCAGATATGTATGAAGCTCCTGGGCCCTGACTCCACACATGAAGTTCTCATTGAACGAGCCCACAGAGCATTGCGCCCCAAGCCTCAGACCACAGAACCGCCCAGGGACATAATCTGCAAGTTTTTGCATTTTCCTGTCAAAGAGGCAATCTTAAATGGGGCAAGAAACACCCCTCTACTGTCATGGGATGATAACCCAATCTCCATATTCCAGGACCTAGCCCAATCCACGCTTAAAAAACGTAAAGCCTTGAAACCGCTCACCGACCTACTGAGGAACAAGAAAATCATATACAGATGGCTATTCCCGTTTGAGCTATCCTTCTTTCACAATGGTCGCAGAATCTCCATTCAATCACACATCGATTTGGAAAGAGCCTATGACGCCCTGCAAATCTCAACGCTCCCAATTGAAAACTGGGACTTAGTACAAGATATCTCTGAGCTTCCTACCCTGACGTCAGACGGACCGTGGGAGACCCCTCGCACCCAAAGGTCTCAAAAGACGAGAAGAAATCGCCAATCATCTTCCTCCAAGAGACTGACACTTACTGACGACTGACCAACATCAGGTTAACCCTCCCAATCCCCAAGTGGGAAAAAGTTATCTTATCTGACTTATATGCAGTCATTCCCCTGATAGTTAATATACCACTAAGGTTAAGTAAATGGTTGAAAGAAGATCATTACTGAATATTCTTACCCCTTATTCTTACTCAGAAGTGTTATATTTCTCTTCCTAACCTTAGAATATTATTTTGACTGTAACTGGAGCTTGTATTTTTCTCCTTAAAGAGGGATCGTAGTAGTTGCACTCTAATAAGAGTAATGCAATACCCCCCCTTGCCACTAACCATAGCTGGCTTTCACAGTTTGGTGCCATTTTGGCGCTATTTTTGGTTATGTTTGTGTTTTTCCTTCTGTTTTGTTAACCTATTTTTGTCCCCAGATAGGTCTCAAGAATACATTACTATGTTTGTTCCATTTGCCGATATACATCTGCTGATCTGCGACACCCTCTTCCTTCTCTGGAGTCATCGCTTACCTCGAGGTGACACCCTCCCCTCACCCTGGTCAGTTGATTATACACATTTTCCTCTTGCACTTTTAGATTCACCTATATTTTACATCTCTTATAAACATGTCGGATTTGAGAGTTGTAACTTATAATGTGAAGGGGTTGAGGTCCCCATCTAAGAGATGTCAGATTCTATCTCAACTAAACAGAGAGAGATGTTCGGTAGTTTTCCTACAGGAAACTCACTTTAAGCACGGCAATTACATAAATCTTTCCTTTTCTAAATTTCCTACTTGGCACCACTGTGGGGCTGGGGGTGCCGCCTCGAGGGGAGTTAGTATTGGCTTCCATAGAAATTTACCCTTCCTCTATAACTCCCATGTGCAAGACCCTGAAGGCAGATTTTTAATACTTAAAGGTACGATAGGATGTTCACTTTATACACTTGTTAATGTATATGCACCCAATACGGAACAGATCAGTTGGTTAGCTACTCTACTATCACTAATAGAAGCTCACAGAGAGGGCATTCTAATTATAGCCGGTGACTTCAACATAGCCTTTAATCCGCTATTGGACACCACCTCCAAGAAATCAGCCATCTCCCAAAAATCCCTGGGTTTTCTTCAGACTAAACTTCTGGAGCTCGGCGTCTCTGACATATGGCGTTGTCTTTACCCACAAAGCTTAGACTACTCCTTCTATTCCCCCGCTAACAGATCCTATAGTAGGATTGATTATATCCTTATCTTAAAAGAACACCTACAACTATGCTCGCATGCTAAGATTGGTGACATAACACTCTCGGACCATTCCCCTATTTTCTGTGATATACACCCCCCCATCAGATCCAATAGAAAGTCCAATTGGAGGTTCAATGAATCCTTGCTAGGGAATGAGAGACACATTACCCATATTTCCGCCCTCCTTGTTGAATATTTCTCAATCAATAATACTGAGGATATCTCCCCCCATACACTTTGGGATGCTCATAAGGCTTTTATAAGAGGCAGACTGATTAGCCTATGCTCTTTCCTGAAAAAACAGTCTGAGAAAAAACTTTCCATTTTGCTATCTAAAATCCACATGCTGAAAAAACGCACAAACAGTCTCTATTAGCCCAACATCTTTCAGAACTCACCTCCCTTAGAACTGAATTAAAAAATCTCCTTAATGAGAAGTCCGCTAAGTACTATCTCTCTGCACAGCAGAAAGTTTTCGCCCATGGAAATAAAGCCTCTAAATTTGCTATTCAAAGAATTAAACAGAGACGAACCTCCCGTTATATTCAAAGCATTAGATCCCCTCAGGACTCCTTATTGTTTAAAGCTAATGAAATAGCTGACCAATTCAGAAAGTTTTATGAGTCTCTATATAATCTCCCCCCCTCAGTACTCCCTGACCCCTCACTAAATAGACATTCTAATATCAATACCTTCCTATCTTCCCTCAGACTGCCGTCATTATCTATGTCCCAAAAGGAATCTCTGTCCAAACCATTTACCACTTCGGAAGTAGTAGCTGCCATCAAGGCGACCCCCAAAGGGAAATGCCCAGGTCCGGACGGGCTTCCTATAACTTATTACTCTACATTTAAAGACACTCTCCTCCCCTTTTTGCTCCCAATCTATAACCTGGCCTTAGACGAACATCCGCTTTCTGCAGATATGACTAAAGCCACAATCACCGTTATCCCCAAACAGGGCAAAGATCCCACCTCATGTTCGAATTATCGCCCTATCTCCTTATTAAATGTGGATCTTAAATTACTCTCGAAAATGTTAGCCACTAGACTGCAATGCCTTCTACCTCAATTAATTAAACCAGACCAAGTAGGTTTTGTTAGAGGCAGAGAAGGCAAGGATAATACCACCAAAGTTTTAAACGCATTATATTATGCCTCCCACAGATCCTCCCCCCTAGTTTTGCTTGGCACAGACGCCGAAAAAGCATTTGATAGAGTAGACTGGACATTCATATCTTTAGCGCTATCAAAATTCCAAATACCAACACCATTTATTAATGCTATTTTCGCTATGTACAATCATTCTTCGGCGTCTGTGTCAGTCAACGATACACTATCACCTAGTTTCCCCATTAGAAATGGGACAAGACAGGGCTGCCCACTTTCTCCCCTTATTTTCGTCCTAGTGATGGAAACTTTATTACAGTCCCTTAGACAAAACCCAGATATTAAAGGCCTGAGGGTTGGTGGCTGTGACTTTAGATTGGCTGCATTTGCAGATGATTTATTAATTATTACCACTAACCCACTTGTTTCCATTCCCGTAATTTTATCCAGTCTCAACCATTTCGGTGCTTTGTCTAATTTCAAAGTTAATGCATCCAAATCCCAGATAATCCACATGGGCCTCTCCTCGCAAACTCTCTTATCTCTAAAAAGGAACTCTCCTTTTAATTGGCAAACCCAGCAACTGACTTACCTGGGAGTGAAGATATCCCCGAATCTAGGTGAACTATTCAATCTTAACTACAAGCCTCTTTTATCATCATTAATTTCCCAACTGGATTCCCTAAATTTTCCCTACTTGTCTTGGTTTGGGAGAAAAAACATTCTTATGTCTCTGGTAATACCTAGACTCACGTACTTGATGCAAGTACTTCCCATTGAAATCCCCAAATCCTACTTTTCCTCCCTAAACAAACACATTCGTAAATTTATATGGCAGGGGAAAAAACCCCGTATTTCTTTCGAAACCCTAACCAAGCCAAGATCCGATGGAGGAATTGGACTCCCTGATCCAGAGACCTACATGAAGGCAATACAACTGGCTAGAGTAATAGATTGGATTAGGAATCCCCCTCACAAATTGTGGTTAGCGTTAGAAAATGCTTTCCTACCCTCCCCCATTAGGGCCCTCGTTCTGGCCGATAGACCCCCTTTAGCCCCTAGCTTTATACCAAATCCATTGATTCGAAATACTCTAAAGGTCTGGAGGTGGTTCTCGGCCAGCATGGGTGCTCTGACTCTCCCTTCTCCTTTCATCTCTATTAAAGATGTAATTGCACTAGCTCCCAAGGATTTGAGAGATAGCTGCCCCCTCTCCCTTGTGAATCTAGGGCTTGAGGTGTCAAAACTTTTCAAGGAGGATGGAGGTATCCTTTCGGATCAAGAAATTTGTAGCCTTTTCAAGGTTACTATTAAAAATCCCTTTCTCTTAAGCTTTATTAGAAAGGAATCACTCCTTATTGCGAAAAAAACCTCACCAGCCCAAGACCTTCTGTGGTTTGACAAGATGATCGGAGCTTCTTTGTATCCCTCTAAAGCCATTTCAAATATATATAAACAGCTTAAGTCTCCCCCCCTTTCTGTCAAACCAGCCGCGATTGGGCTCTGGGAAAATGACTTGCAGCGGAAATTAACACCCTCTGAAATATCAAATTTATTGATCACCCCGCACAAAATTTCCAGATGTATTCTCATCTAAGAAAATAGTTACAAAATCCTGATGCGCTGGTACAAAACCCCGGATAAGACATGTCTTTATAATGCCAACTTCTCTGACGTTTGCTGGAGATGCAGCAAAGAAAGGGTTTCTTATTTTCATGTTTGGTGGTCCTGTGCCCTGATCCAGCCTTGGTGGTCCAATATTGTCAACCTCAGTAATCGGATTTGCCAGACCTCTTTCCCTTGCATTCCTGAGATCGCTTTGTTAAGCCTGGGTCTGAAGGGAACTAAGTCTCGGAAATCAGCCCTTTTTTCTTTTATGATGGTAGCCGCTAGACTGTTGATTCCTAAACTCTGGCTATCCCCAGACATCCCTAGTCAGGAACACTGGATTAGTAGGCTTGACCAAATATATCGGCTAGAAGAAATCTCCCACTGGGAACAACGGACCAGACACATCTTTCTTCAGATTTGGACCCCGTGGAGGGAATATAGAAAGTTCTTTTAGACTCCTGGAGTCATTCCCTGCTTTATCAATTCCGAACAAATACGAATTTTACACTCCTATACACCCAGAGAGGTCTGATCCGAAAAGGCGGGTAGGTCTCTACCCTACCTCACTGGGATATACACTGACGGGTGTGCTTCTGATAAAACTTGTGACTTATACATAGAGATGTATCTTGAGTGTCGTTAATTGCCTATCATATTGAGACCAACTCGGTCCCCTTCTTAGTTTATGTTTCTTTTTATTTTCTTTTGTACATTTTGTTGTCCTGCTTTTATTTCTGTGAAGATTGTGCTGTTTTATTGCCTGGTCTAATATTATGGATCTTTACTGATTGTCTGTACAATCTAATTGACCATTGTCATACTTTTTTGTGTATGTACTATGAAAAACAATAAAAATTGTTAATATCAAAAAAAAAAGTAGAATTTTTGGGAAATTAATATTGAATTTGATTTTTAGTCCTAGCTCTAGGTCCCCCAACTGTAAGGTACAGGAGTCCCTGACACTTGTTTGATAAGACAAGGTGGCTAGTGCCAACTGCATCCAAGCGCAGACTGAATGATTGCACATGTCCAAAGCTCTTTCCATCTGAGTATACCTCGTATATGTGGATGCAATAACTGAAAGGGAATAATAACCTTTAGCCCCTTCCTGATTTTTACAGTTGACATCTGGTCTTTAAAGATTGCACCTGCATGCAAGTGCAGCAGGCTGCATAACTGCAGGTTTCTGCTGTTTTTAACAGCAAAGGTCCAGGGCTAATGTCTGCGATCAGCAATTATGCCAATCTCAGACAATTAACCCCTTAGATGCTGTGGTCAAATGTGACCATGGCACCTGTCACAGTTTTAAAGCAGGAAGCCATGCACTTCATGGCCGGGGCTGCCTTCCCCTGGCTGAGATTGAGGAAGGCGTTCTGTTCTAGGCTTATACAAGGCTTCCAAGCCAATTACTAGTATATTCCAATGCCGGCCTACAGATAGATATCCATTACAGAATAAAAGTGGCAATCTAATGATTGTATGTTATGGTCACCTAGAGTCAGTTAACAAAATAAAATAAGAAAAATCATCCCTGTTTCCCTAAAGTTAAAAAATAAATAATCAATAAGAAAAAATAAACATCCTGAGCATTGTGATGTTTTCAGACTAAATATAAAATTATTATTCCAATGTGGAGAATGGCGTAACAGAAAAAAATATCAAAATGGCCAATTTGCCATTTTTTCGTCACTTCACCTCCGCAAAAAAATGTAATAAAAAGTTATACACAATCCAAAATGGTATCAATAAAAACTACACATTGTCGGACAAAAAATAAGCCCACATATAGCTCTATAGACATAACTATAAAAAAAAAGTCATGGGGGTCAGAATATGGTGATGAAAATAAAAATTAAATTTTTAATATTACAGTTTTTATTTTTTTCTGTATTTAGTACCGGAAAAACTATATAAATGTGTTGCGTTTCTTTTCAATTCCACCCCATTTTGAATTTTTTTTAAATGTACAACTTCTCTCACAAAAAACATGCTCTCATACTGCTATATGATCAGAAAAATAAAAAAGTTATAGCTCCAGGAAGGAAAGGAGTAAGAAACGAAACAAAACAAAACACAAAACTGGAAAATCGCAAGGTCCTCAAGGTGTTAAACTATGCTGAAATGGGGGTTAACGATTTGTTTTTTGGAAATGATGACATGCAGAGTTGTTATAAAAAATAATGCTACCATAATTAGGTCTGGTTTGTATGAAACCTCCAGTTACACGTAATTTTTTCCCTTCAAGGAACAGGTTAAACTGCAGCTTTCCCCTAAAGGGAAATCCTTCTTCTTTACATAAACTCTTTGATTTGTTTATTATAATGCAATCACTTGTTCAAATTTAGACGTGTTGTTTGTATGGAAGTGTTGGCCCCTGATGCATTATATCTCCTTCAGCAAACAGGCAACCAAATGATTTGTCTTTTTTGTCCACCCGGCTTCTGACAGCTCTGGGGGTTTGGATGTAACTCCTGTATGTGTGTGAGTGTGTATTCAAGCAGGGTGGCGATGTTTTCTGCAGAGGAAGCATCGTTTACAATGCAGACCCTGCGGGCAGCAGGCTGGGATTTACTGTATTTTTTAATATTTTGTTTTAGTGCTGATAGGCCAAAACAATGAAAACGGATCTTCTACTGTAGGTCTGTTCTTTCATGTGAAGACAAGGCAGAATGAAGACCATGTCTGATTATTAGTGTATCTCTCTATTTATCTATCTATCTATCTATCTATCATCTATCTATTATCTATCTATCAAATCAAATCAAATCAAATCAGCTTTATTGGCAGGACTAAATACATTTTAGCATTGCCAAAGCAAGTGGTAAATAATTGGGTAAGGTTGGGGGTGGGGACAGGTCCAGGGTGGGGGTATAGGAGTCCATAGTATATCAGGCTCCTCTCAGTCCATGGCAGGCAGTAATATATTGTGCTGCTATGGCCGCTGTGTTCTCCTCTTCCCCCAGCAGTATGGGGAGTCTCTCTTCCTCCTCCATGGAGGTGAAGTCTGGGCAGAGATCAGACAGTCTCCTGAAGTGAGTCTCTCTCACTGCTGAGTATTTGGGGCACCGCAGCAGGAAACAGGGAGATCTCTGTCCCTGCTCTAAAAAACAAAAATGTCAAGCTGGGCCGGAGCTCAGGAGGAATATTAATCTGGTATAAAGAGGAGCTCCATGAGCAGATCAGACCAGTAAAGAGAGGAGACAGCCACATCTGGGTAAGGATAGCCCGCTCCATCCTCACCTCTCCGGCTGACATCTACCTCTGTGCAGCATACATAGCTCCACCAGAGTCTCCATACTTCAATCCCGACAGCTTTGAGATCCTACAGAGGGAAGCCGCCCATTTCCAGGCCCTGGGCAATGTTCTGATCTTTGGAGACCTCAATGCAAGAACAGGGAGAGAGAGAGACTACCTATCTATCTATCTATCTATCTATCTAATCTATCTCTTATCTATCTATCCAGTATCTATCTATCTATCTATCTATCTATCTATCTATCATCTATTATCTATCTATCATCTATCTATTATCTATCTATCTATCATCTATCTATTATCTATCTATCTAGCTATATAATATCTATCTATTTATCATCTATTATCTATCTATCTATCTATCTATCTATCTATCTATCTATCTATCTATCATCTATCTATCTATCTATCTATCTATCTATCATCTATCTATCTATCTATCTATCTATCTATTATCTATCTATCTATCATCTATCTATCTATCTATTATCTATCTATCTATCTCCTATCTATCTCTATCTATCTATCTATCTCCTATCTATCTATCTATCTATCTATCTATTATCTTTATATCTATCTATCTCATATCTATCTTTCTATCTATCTACAGTATGATGTAGACACTGCACTCCACTGCTACGGGGCAAGCTGAACATCAGCTCTTCCTCACATAAAATCACTGAAATTTCATGCAGCTGCCCTAGGAGGAGCTCCGTGCAAAGAGATTATTATACTGTGTAAATTCCTTAGTACTGAGCTCCCCCTAGAGGTGGCTGCAGGCAGCCCGTTTTTTATGTATTATGTGAAATGAAGCAAAGCTGTATGGAGGAGATTTATCAATGTATTTATGCCAATTGGTCTGTTATAAATACATGGAGAAATATGATGTTCGGAATGAGAGCCATATTTATACATTTACATATTTTCTCCTTCTATAATGGAGAGGTTTGCGATTATTTAAATTTATTTTGTGTCATTATTTTTTTTCTTGCAGTTACTAAAAACATTATACTTCTGCTTTTATCCTCTTTAAAAAACAAAAAAAAATATCAACCATGCAATGTACTGATATAACCAGTACATACAATGTACTCATATATACAGATATATCTTCATTATGCAAGGCAGAAATGCTATTGATATATTCAGCCTGAGAAAATCCTCCTATTAATTACAATGGTCCTTGAGGCTTACTGGTTACAGTTTCTGCCTCCCATACAGCAGGTTCTGGGTCACAGGTAGAATAAAAGTTAAATATACAAGGGTTTCCCCAACCATTCTCAGAATGCAATGTTTGGAAATACCCCAAACTCCATCGAACAAAAGCACCAGACTCCTAAGCAGAGCACAAGTCTGTGACTCCATAGAGCAGGGCATGGACATGACTAATAGGAATTATCAGCATCAGTAAAAATACCAGCCTCCTGCCACAAACACCATGCCTAGCTGCCTGGGAGTGTGGGATGCACGTGTACTGGCAAACTGGCTGTGGAAGGGGGCTCAATGTTTTGCTATGGGGCCCTATGAAATTTGTGTACACCTTTGCTATCTATCTATAGTACTGTGTAAAAGTTGTATGCAGGCGGGGGTGGGGGGATGCTGCAAAGTAAGAATGCTTTAAAAAAATTAAAGTGTTAATAGTTTTATTTTTCTCAAATTAAATGCAACGTGAATAAACAAAAGAGAAATCAAACTAATATTTGGCGTGACCAGCGTTCAAACCAGCATCAGTTCTTCTAGGTAGACTTGCATATGGTTTTTGAAGGAACTCAGCAGGGAGAATGTTCCAAACATCTTGGAGAACTAAGCACAGATCTTCTATGTATACAGGCTTGCTCATATCCTTCTGTCTCTTCATGTAATCCCAGACAAACTTGATGTGTATATATATGTAAAAGTACCATTTTACACCCATTTTAGCAAGAGTCTGATAATCTGGAACATTTCATAGTTTCTCATATGTCAGGCCCATCTAATGCCACATTAAAAGAAGTTTTCTGTGCAGGTTGTCTGTAACCTTTAGTAACTTGTACATTCTACTATATAAACATTTTTATAACCCCAAGCATTTAATAATCTGCCTTCTCTAAAATCCCACGTGTGACAGATTAGAGGATTATTTCTGTTGAGTTTCTGTAAACTCTTCAAAATAGTACCTTTAATGCCTAATGAAAGGAATTTCCCTATACAGTTTGATGTTCTGACTCCAAATTTGTAGGTTTATCCCACAAATGGAAAACTAACGTGGAGGACTTTCTTTCTTTTCTGTGGGCAGGCAGCAGCTCATCAAACACCTGCATCTCCCAGGATGCCTTTCCTCTCCTATATAGAAAATAGTCCTTCACGTACAGCCCCAGAGATACATATGTATGTAATGTTCCTAGAGATATATGTCCCCTTTAGAAGAAGGGATGATTGACACTAAAGGTGTCTGGGTCACTTCACTATATCACTACAACGGCACTGAAAGGAAGAAGGGAGTGTGGAAGCTGCTAAGCATATTAGTCCACCACTGCACACAGGAAAAAGTGGACTAAAAGGCTACCAGAGAGCAAAATATGATATACAGTACTGTAAACCTTACAATATTTTATTTCATGTGTATGCTGTAATACTTGATTTGAATTGCCCTATTTAGTGCATAGTAATTCTTTTCATGGGATAACCCTCTTCATTTTACATGTTATAAACATTTCTATGAGCATTTGATAATCTGGAGCATTTGATGCCAGATTAAAGGAATTTTTCTGTACATGCAATGGCCAGGTTTGGATTGGCCCCAATGCTATGCTGGGTCCCCCAAACACCGTCAAGGTGTCTCCATGTGTTGCTGCTCTCTGGAAAGGATCGTAAGGCGTGGTGCACCCCAATAAGTCCATAAAGTCAGGGTCTGCAGTAAACCTGTGTGCGTCTTTACTGGAGGAATTCAGATGCAAGACAATACAACAAGGCAGAAGAAGGGTTTGATGCTGAGGAAAGGCCTGAGCTAGCTATCCCTCTCTCTCAGAAGGATGGTACCCTGGCCAGAGGCTGGTGATCCAGAGTCTGTGGCGTCCCTGTCTTAGAGTCTCCTCTTCTAAGCACTGTTCCCTAACTGCAGAACATTAGTGGCTCTGACTGCTCTCCTTATATACCATTTCTGGCTAGGCTAGAGGGGCTAGTGGGAGGGGTGGAGTGGAGAAACTCAGCACAAACAAATACAATGTTGCAACTCCCATCTCTCATAGACTTGCATTAGAGCTTGAGTGATACTTAATGGCAATAACAGGTTTTCAGACATATAATAACATAGCTAAGGCATCTTTCACACTACTGATAATATTGTTAATGGGGACAAAATGTACCTGAACAGAACGGAATACTCCAAAATGTATTCTGTTCCGTTCTCATACCGGAGAGCAAACCACAGCATGCTGCGGTTTGCTTTCCGTCCTGGGATGCGGAGCAAGATGGATCTGTCATGACCCACAATGCAAGTAAATGGGGACAAATCCGTTTTCTCTGACACAATCTGACACAATAGAAAATGGATCCTTCCCTCATTGACTTTCAATAGAGTTCATGACGGTTCCGTCTTGGGTATGTTAAACATAATACAACCGGATCTGTTCATAACGGATACAGATGTTTGTATTATCCTGCCCGATCCAGCAAAAACGCTAGTGTGAAAGTAGCCTAAACCAGATATTAAAAGGTCAGTCTGTCTGGTTTTGGTGCTAAAAATAAAAATCTGCCTTTTTTCCTCCAAAACATGTTCTTCTTTAAACCTTATGGTAGCTGTGGAAAATTACCAGCTTCTCATTATTAGGTAGAAAGTTCCAAAAGTCTCTCATTAAGCCTTTCTACAGTACTGTGCAAACACAGTGTAAATGAACTGGATATATAGTATATCACAACATACATATAAAATGCAGTTAAACAGTATTAAACAGTATAAGACACTGCAAGTTAGCCCTTTAAAGTGAAATAAAGTAAGGAGTTGATGACTTTGCATAAGGGAAACAGGGGCAAATGTCCATGAATTTCCAGACTTCAAAGTACGTACACTGTAAATATTTTAGAGTGTATGCATTTTTTAATGCTAGGCTCATTGATTTGCAGAACAAAACAGCAAATCTATTCACTTAGGCAGATCACAGGTATAGATTTTCGCTATATACATCTGTTGTGTGTCCCATATTGATGTGCTCGCTAGAGGCTTCAGATACTGAGCTGCTCTGACTACATCACCCCATCCGTGGACCGTGAGCCTACAGCATCATACTAATAATCACCCCTCACTAATTACTGATCTGGGGGTCCACAGCAGCAAAGCCGGCATGAGGCTTGTAATCAGCTACAATCAATACAGCAAGTGTCTCAGTGTAATACAGACAAAGATAAATAATTAATAAATAGTCTCTTCTTGTTCTGCGTATATGCTGTAAATTTACAGTACTGGCTGCTTAGTAGTGTTGATTGCAAAAATTCAAATCGCAAATTTTTATTGCGAATATTGGCACTTTTAAGAATTCGTGAATATCTAGAATATAGTGCTATATCTTCGCAATCGTGACTATTCTAGATTTTTTTTCATCAGTACCCATGATCCCTCACTGCTTCTTGCTTGTGGGCCAATTAGAAGGCTGCAATATCTTTGACTTTAGGAGTAGTGTTGATCGCAAATTTTCATATCGCAAATTTTCCGATTGCCGATTTTCGCAATCAAGAAAATAACAACTGGAGATCACGAATTCTTAAATTCGCGAATATATTATTATTATTTGCCCAAATATTCGCAAAATATCGCAAATTCGAATATTGTCCCTGCCGCTCATCACGTGCGGCTCTAGCGGTGGAGCTGGGAAGCAGTCAGACCAGCGTACTCTCTACCCCATGCTCATATCTCCTTTCCTGATCAGGCACCGTTGCTACGCTGCAGCTCCAGCTCACTCGCAACTACGTCCTGATGCGTACAGTGTCAGAACGTAGTAGGTCGAGACACACACTATGATCTGACGCTGTGCGCATCAGGTCACAGTGGAGACTGTGTCAGACCTGCAGAGTAGCAGGTGCCTGATTAGGAGCCCGGTGCCCAATCAGAAGAGGTGGGGTCTGATCTAAGCATGGGAGGTGGGGATCTGAGCATGGGGGGGGGTCCTGATCTCAGCATGGGGGGATCTTATCTGAGCATGGGGGGGTCTGGTCTGAGAAATGGGAAGTCTGGTCTGAGCATGGGAGTCTGGTCTGAGCATGGGGCGTGGGTCTGATCTGAGCACAGGGGGTCTGACACTAGAAGTCTGATTTGTGTTGTCTGATCCGAGCATTGGGGGTCTGATTCGGAGTTATGAGGATTGGGGATCTTATCTTTGGTCAGATGAGCATTGGGGGTCTAATGAAAAATACATTTTTTATTTTCTTCTCTGCTAATGAAAAATAAGAAAAAAAAAACTCAGATCAGATGAAAAATATATATTTTTCTTATTTTTCTCCGCTAAAACCTAGGTGCATCTTATAGGGCGAAAAATACGGTGACTCGTGTGTAAATGTATAGCTTGTGGCTCCTGGTAGTCATATGGTTTATTTTTTCTGGCTCTTTGTGTCTGTAAGGTTGGCCACCCCTGGCACAGATGAGTTAAAGGGACTGTGTCACTTATGTGGATCTCTTAAAATGAAAGGGCATAATTAAAGGGTTTTCCCAAAGCCCCTAAATGTGATACAATAACAGAAGAACATATACTAATCACTTAATCCCTCACCATTTCCAGCTCTTCTGCTCCAGTGCCCACCTCCGGTCTGTGTTTACAGGATGCAGCAGAGATCAAACTGTATACAGCTATGTTACTACTGCAGCCTGAAAGCAGAAACCAGTTGTCAGAATAGGAGCTGCAGCAATTGAAACAGCAGAGGATCAAGTGGAGACTATGTTCTTGGATCACATTTACAGTGTTTTGGAGATTTCGAAATAAACTGAACAAGCCTATTAAATCTTAGGATAGGGGATAAGCCTCTGAGCTGTGGGTGTCCGACTGCTGGAACCCCCACTGATCCTGAGAATGGAGGTCTTGATTCTTCCAATTAAATGGAGTAGTGGTCAAGCATTTGTCATCCCTCTATTCATTCTGTATGGGACTTCTTGACATTGCCCAGCGATGTACTTTGTAGGATTTTTAAAATGCTCTAATACCGTACTAACGGACTCTACTAATACAAGCCTCTCCCCATAATGGCAGCCCTGCTCTTCATTAATAAGTCCAGTAGAGTGCCCATAATGGCAGCCATGGTCTTCATCAAAAGGTCTAGTAGAGTGCCCATAATGGCAGCCATGGTCTTCATTAAAAAGGTTCAGTAGAGTGCCCATAATGGCAGCAATGGTCTTCATTAATAAGTCCGGTAGAGTGCCCATAATGGCAGCCATGGTCTTCATCATTAAGTCCAGTAGAGCGCCTCCCGATAAACAGTGGTAACATAGTGTCCCAATAAAAAATACTACCTGTTACAATACTTGTAATTATGGAGAACTATATAGTCTCCATTTTGCAGCTCATGGACTACTGCAGTCATATTTTCTACTAATGATTAACTGTGGATTGACTATTAGGCTAAGAGTTTGTCATATATGTATGCAAATGTATCTGTACATATACTGCATACGTGCTGTTTCTGTGCTTTTGCCTTGCAGGTTGTACAGGCGGTGGGCTGCAATGCCCTGTAGTGGCACCAGGACAGACTACAATGGTTGTGCAATAGCGTGCTGTATCCTCATAATGGAAAGAATGAGGGGAACCTATAAAATAGGGAATGTTTGGAGCTAATAGAGAGAGCGTATGTAGAGAGTTTGCTGAACCTGACAATTTAGGCTTGGACCTATGGTTAAGGCATAATTCTTGTGGATGTGGAGCAAGGTAGATAGAGGTTTTTGATTGGCTGGTGCACTGATGTGAACTTCTGAAGGGAAGTGGTGTTTTACCATATGAGACCAAGGCATCAGAAGGGTAGAAAGATTATTTATATAGGGAGCTGGGTAGCCTATCTGTGGATATGGGAGGTTTGCAAGCCTGTTGTGTGGGCTGAGACTGAAATGGTATAAGTTGTAAGCATTGGTACCCTTGGTACGGTTAATGGGCATCTGCTGTGACTTTAGGGTTATGCTGGCCTTGAGGGAAGCAAGATAGAGTGACAATGGTTCCAAACCAAGGGAGGCTGTTAGATTGAGTTGTGACAGGTGACAGCTTTGGGGCTGGTAGGGAGGAGGTGTGGTGTGGGGATGGCTTAACAGGCTGGGTTCACACTGTACTTTAGCCTTATGCTCGCCTTTCCTTCAGGTATATACATTTGAAAACAGTATTGGAAAGTATACAATGACGGGCATACCATACTATTCTGTCTGGCAAAAAAAGCTGGAAATAAACAGGAAGCAGGTCGAAAGATGAATGCTTTGGATTCTGCCTGCCTCTCTGAAATGTATATACCCATTGCAGTATATGTTTGAAAACCATTTTTCCATTTGTCAATTAGACCACCATGTAAGGTGTCAGGTGGCCACTTGCCACTGTGTCTAGGTGGAGAATGAAAGGATAAGTGACCATGTGTATAGCTCCCTCCATTCAATAGCCTTTAATGGTCCACTTCTCCATTCTCCACCTGGATGCAACACCCAATTGCCATCTACCCTAGTGGGTCAGGGGGCCCCTGTTCTTCTAATATTTAGGGGTCACCTGACCTAACTTATCAGACATTTATGACATACCCATCTATTGGGAGTTCCCTTCATCCATTTTTATCTCTTTCTGGGTAAGTTGAGTGACTAGCAATATGACTGCTATCCCACCTCTCACTGGGGTTATTACTAGTGAACAAGAAGAACTGCTTTTCAGATCTTTAGGAAATCTGGGTAAAAACACGGTGTGAACTGTATTGGTAGTCATTTTGATAATCACTCAAGTTTTCCAGGAACAGATGTAACAAAAATGTTAAAATTACTATGTTAACATCGTATCTTCTGTGAAATCTCTGTAACAACCAATAAGACCACAGATACTGCTCCCACTGAATGACAGCTGGAATAGCATCTATTTTGGAAGTCACCCAGCTTTCCTATAAACAGATATAATTAGACAAGTTGTAAAGTAATCTTATTTTATCATTGCATCTTCTGAGAATGATCGGTAATGTCCAATACGGCCACAATTACAGCTCCAGCAGAGTTTGCTTGTACACTGGACTGAAAAGTACCCTCTAGCCAAAGTAGGAGACGACCATGTATCAGCAATTGGGTTGATCTTTAATTGACGACCTATTCTTAGAGACATCTTCAGGAGAATTGGATTTTTGCTTTTGATGTTTCAAATTTCAAATGGAATTCAGTCTTTAAAGAAGCAATGAGGATGTGCCGCCCAGTTGTGGGGCTCTCTTGCATGCGTTCTTTTCTGCATCTGCAGGTTCCCGCTCTCCTGTGCCCCCAACTTCTGTTTTATTCTCTTTTAAGATTATACATAAGATTGAAATTACAGAGAATTAAAAATGAGCCATTATTGAAAAATACACAGTGCCGTGAGACGGGAGCAAAGTTCGATGCTGAGGCTGATAGCTGATATTCAGATGCTCAGTGTAGCATTACTTCTATTGTATAAAATATGCACAGTAGATGATAAAGGAAGAAGAAAACAACAACAAGATCGGCTCCTCTATAGAACTATAGAGGAACTTTTAAGATGCCAATTTGCCAAAGAAACATTATTACAGGGGAAAAAGAGATTCTTAGAATGTAGAAATCCATACGGTTTCCAGGGATTATTTATTACCAAATGGTGATAATGCCTCTTGTGTGTTCCCAAGTGGCAGTGCAACCTTTTCATGCTTTCCCCACACAGTATTAATTTTCCTCTGTGCCCAATACAATAGTAATGTCCCTATTGTGCCCCTATACCATAGCGGTGCCTCCATACAATAGTAATGTTCTCATTGTGCCCTTATGTAGGTGTAATGTTCTATTTTTGTGCCCAATATAATGGCAATGCCCATCTTGTGATCTCATACAATAGTGAGATCCTCCATTGTGCCCCGATACAATATTAATGTTCCCTGTTGTGCCCCCATATTAAAATAATGTCCCATTGTGCCACTATAATAATGTTCCCTCTTTGTGCTCTCTTACAATAGTAATGGCCACCTTGGTGAATCCATATAATAATAAATCCCCATTGTGCCCCCGTACAATAGTAATTCCTCCCATACTTTACTTTTGCCCCATTAAGGACCTATACAATAGTAATGCCCTTTCTTTGTGGCCTCATACAATAGTGCTCCTTTCTGCCCCCTGTATTTTCCAACATACACTACTTCTCCCCCACTTTTGGCTCTGGCACTTTGCCAATAACATGTGCCCCCTTTTGCACCCTTACCTAAAAAAATAAAAAATAAACTGAAACTCACCCATGTTCCCATGGCAAGCGGCTGGACAAGCAGTCGATTGTTCCAACCCTGCATTCCTTGGCCCGATGCAGGTGACACGATGCAGTGATATTATTGCACTACGTGACGTCCTTCTGGCCGACAACAGGCCTAAAACAGGCTGTGGCTTACCAGATCAAGTGGTCAAGTAGGACGCTAAAGGCTGTCTGCTCCACCATAATATTAATCTATATCTGCATCCAAAAATAACGCTTGCCCACAGATCTGGGTGAGCCCTCTTCCCATCTCTGACTGGTCTTGGTGACAACCCCTGCGACCGTGATCGTAATGCCACTATAGACAGCCCCTTTAGTGGATGTCCACCATTTAACACTGTGTTGTTTTTAGGTTCAGCTTTCTGTGCAAGCTCTAGTTTTTTTTTTTCAGAGCTTCCAATTCCCTCCAGAAGCACAAAGTTAAGGGATAAAATTCTGTTTGCCTGCAGTGCCACCAGAGGGAGTATGGGAGCTTACTGCATACTGTTGTATTGGTGGCCTGTGCCTGCCACTGTTCTGCTCTCTCAGGCGGGCACAAGCACAGCTTCACTTACCCACCTGCTCTTCAGCCATTTTGCAGGTGGGCCTTTCCATCTGATTCATCACTCCTGGCAGGCTGCAGGCTGCTTCTCTTTTCTGCCCCTCCAGCTCTCAAAGGGCCTGAGGGCCTAATTCACGCAAGCTTATGGCTGGCCTCCTCTAGGTACTTAAGGCACCTTCCCCTATACATTTTCTAGCTTGCAAAAGTGTGCTGTATTCGTAAGTCTGCCCATGTACTGATTTATGCCTGTTTACTCGATTCTGACCATCCGCTCCCTGACCTGTGCCTGATCTCTGTACTGACCTTCTGCCACCTGCCCTGAGCTAAGAATGCTTATTGGATTGCTCATACTCTTCTCAGCTCTCTCTGCAACTACCGTGCCCTATGCACTATGATTGGCAGGGCCAGCCAGGGGAGACCACATTTACACTGTCTGGTCCTGTCAATTAAAGATAAATTGATAAATGAATGAGCATAAAATGTTGAACCTAAAAACAACACAGCGGTAAAGGGTGGATGGCCACTTTCAAGGTGTTGTCTATTAGATCAGTTCTTTGTGAACAGATATCCACTCATACAGTGGTTCAGGTGGTTCCTGAATTCAGGATTCCCCACTATGGTATTAAGATGCCTTTTACCAGGCATGAAAAACAAAGCATTTAAAAGGATTTTCAGAGATTTAAATACTGATGACCTATCCTCAGGATAGGTCATCAGTATGTGATTGGTGGGAGTCCGACACCCGGGTCCTCCACTGATCAGCTTTTTGAGAAGGCATCGCTGCTCTTTTGAACACCATGGCCTTTTCCTTGTTCACCAAGCGTACTGTACATTGTATAGTGGCTGTGTTCGGTATCGCAGCTCAGCCCCTTTCACTTTTATGGGGCTGAGCTGTGCCTAGGCCATATGACTGATGAATGTGACATCACACGGCCTAGGGAAAGTAGCAAGAAGGGCACGATGCTACTGTAAGCGCCGCTGCCTTCTCGCATAGCTGATCGGCGGGGTTCCCGGGTGTCGAGGATAGATCATCAGTATTTAACTATCGGAAAATAATTATTTCATGCCAGTAGCCAGCAAATACACCTAAACTGGTGTGCTGCCATAGTCCATTGACAGGCCATAAACATCTCTCTTTCTTATACTCTTTTAAAGGGAACCTGTCATCAAATTTATGCTGAGCTCACTGAGGGCAGCATACATTAGTGACAGAAACGCTGATCTCAGCGGTGTGTCACTCATGAGCTAAAAGTAAGAGGTTTCTGAGAACCAGCATCATAATGATTGCAGCCAAGGCCTAGAAAAGAGTCACGGCCTCTTAAGAAGAGTCCTGGTTATTCATAATCTCCTGCTCTCCTGCCCATCTGCTGATGATTGGCAGTTCTCTCCTAGAGAGAAAGGGAGAAAACTAGGTAGAAGACGGTCAGCCATCAGCAGGTGGGCAGGAGGGAGCAGGAATTTATGAATAACCAGGACTCTTCTCAGGTGGCCGGGACTCTTTTCCAGGCCCAGTCGTTAATGATTGTGATTGTTGGTTCTTGGCAACCACTTAATTTTTACTTATAAATGACAGACCTCTGAAATCAACTCACCTGTCTCTACTTTATGCTGCTGTTAGTATGGGCAGCATAAAGTTGACGACAGGTTCCCTTTAAATGACAAATTCAGCTCTGCTACATCTGCAGGTTTCCTTACATTTAGCTTTTCTTTTTTTTAAGAACTTCCTAGAACAAGTCCATTATTATTGTGGTTTTGTGGCTTGATGCAGATCACATTTAATTAGTTCAAGTGGGGTAATAATCTCGGATTGTATTACCTGCCTTTATTTGTGCGGTGTAGATTGACAGGCCTTCAGTCCTCATCCACCTCCACTCCTGCACTCGCTAACATGCCAATTAAAAGACTAATTATGGCCATAAAGTCCCTTCACATTTTATTTGCAGTTTATTTATTTATGAGCCGGATTTTTTCTTACATCCGACATCCCATCAGCTTCTTCCATAACCTTGCTGAGGAATGTCATTATCTACAGCTATTTACTGCCCGGGTATTTGCTAATTATTGCTTTTCACCTGTGTCCCAACTACTCAAAATGAATGGAACTTTCCTCGTTAACCCCCTTGTTTCCACCATTACGGGGATAAAGATGTGATAGACAAAGAGGGATTATATCGGCACCCCCTCTCATATTGTATACTGTCATACAGTGCATAAATAATCATACCATACAGTGGCTAATTAGAAGTGCCAGATACAATTATATGCAAAATTGCTGGGATATCAGTACTGTACAGTGCTGCCATCACTATATCCTGTATCATGCCTAGGTAGACACATATTGCTCAAATAACCATATACAATGCGATAGTGGTTTAAATGGTAGTTTTGTCATTGTGCTCACAGTGGTAGGGTCCTTCTCCCTCACTCCCAGGGCTGGCACAGTGAAGATGAGGTTGTACTGGAAAGTAGTGGTAGATTCCCCTGAGGAGCACCCTGTATGATATCTCCTGCCAGGTGGAAGGTGGGTGTTCTTGAGGTTGAGGTGCAGGAGACTAAAGTAATGGTGGAACAGTAAACTTACGGTCTTTACTGAGCAGAAAGATGCAAAACACTTCCACATACGATGGAGGCACACAGTCTTGACAAAATTGTTTCAACAAAGTTGTGCCTTGGTTGTAGAAAGGATTTCCTTGGAGATCTAGTTCCTCAAATAAAAGTTCCTTGCAATTCCAGCTGAGGGGTGCTCAACAAATCCAAAGTTTGAATCTGCAGTTCCCAGGGATCAAATAATTGTATGTTTGGGTGACTAAAAGTAAAAAGTAACAAATGGCCAGTATTTTGGTCACCCTGCATGTACCCCAAAATGGTACCAAAAAAACCCTCCACCTGGCCCCGCAAAACACAAGCACACAGCATTGTAGATGGAAATATAAAAAAAAGATCAGTGTCAGGATATGGCAATTCAAATACACATTTGTAGTAAAACATAGTAAAAACTGTATACATTTTGGATCACTGTATTTATACTAACCCACAGAATAAGATCTTTGCATCATTTTTAGCAAATAGTGAACGCCGTAAAAACAAAACCCAAAAAGCAATGAAGAAATTTCACCCAAAAGAAATGTTTTTTTTCCACGTTTTTTAAGATGATATAGTAAATTAATTGGTGCTATTAAAATATACAACTTGTACTGCAAAAAAATAAATAAAAAATCCCTGATATGCAAATGCAACAAGCTGGGAAAGGGGTGCCTATGATGTGGTGGTTGTACCAACGATGGCAGTCCTCACTCTGACACTCCTTGGGCTGTCCAGTGAAGGGTGCTCAACCTGGTTCTCTCAGGGCACACCCTGGCTTTTGGGGGCCATTGTCTGGTGGTGGCTGGGGTGTCCTTGATGAGTGGATGAATAGCAGGGTGCACTGAAGGAGGGCAAACATAGGGCCAGCAGATGGGGGAGGCAATGACCAGGCCATTTGGTTATAATAAATAGTCTCTCTTTTACTGAATAGATAATGGGAGCTACAATATAAATGCAAGCTACAGGCGCATTTCTCAGGTATTGCACACACAGTAGGCTTTTCCCAAAGGCTGTATACAGGAGATGGCTGTAATGAGGGTCCACCCTGAGTATTTTTCTGTAGGTTCTAGCAATTTTCCTAAATTGACCAAAGATCACTCTCAGTGTACTTTCTGCAGTACCCAGTTGCAAAGTGCAGTCCTAGATTGGATGGCCAGTCTATCGGAAGTGTGTCGTGCACCAGAAGCAATTAACCCTTTCCATGTGCAGTAAAGTCTATTGCCATATACATTTATTTACCTTGCTGTCTCATTCCAGCACAGCATTTTTAATGGTCCTCAACCTTCTGTAAATATTCAGTGTTTCCTTCTCTCAAGGGATAATTCTTAGCAAAGTTGCTTTCTGGCAGTTTTTCACTTTTAGGAATGGTGTTTTCCTGGATAACTTCTGTCTCGACCTACTTTGAAGCAGCACACACACAAAACAGGTCTTGTCTCTTGCCTGTTCAGCAGCAGATTCTCAACTAACTTTTTTCAATCCATTTTCAAGGGACAATTCTTTTTTGAAATCACCCTTAAGCTGGTTGTCCACAGTTAAATATTTTATTTATTTTTTCCACCCCCTTCCCACTGGACCTGTGAAGAGAAACATACTTACATGTTCAATGTCCTTTGCTTCCACACTGGGCAGTCCAGTCCCTACATGTAAACTTGGGGTCATGTTGGTTGCTCAACCAATGAGTGGCCTCAAAGGTGATGTGTCCCCAAGCAGTACATGACCCAGCAGCGACGTGCCATTTGGGGACACATCACCATGGGGCCAGTTAGTGTCTGCAGAAGAGCTTGTGTCTCTGTCCATGCTAGGACCTTAAATGCGGGGAACGAAGTGCAGTAAAGACTGAAGGACTGAACTGAGTTGCAACATGCAAATAAGTATGCTTCCCTTCACAGGCCTGGCAGAGAAGGAGTGGAAGTTAAAAAAAGAATTTAATCATAGTTTTCCAGCCGTTGGGCCTTTTTTAACCAGTCCCAACAGCTTGTTGTAACTTCTGAAAAATCATACTGCTCCCTGCCGCCCTGATCCACGATGTGGATATGTTAATACTGAGCATCGGTACTGGGAGGAAGAGACGCCAGGGTTTCTCAATGCGCTTCTCCTTAGCTGTGCCGCGATCCAAATTCAGCGGAGAGCGTCACAGCCAGGGGGAAGGTGAGCTTTTTTTTTTCTCCCTGGCTGTGACGCTGTCCGCTGTGATTGGATCGCGGCACAGTCAGGGAGAAGGAGACGCCCATTGAGAAACCCTGGCATCTCCTCCTCCCTGTAACGATGCTCAGTATTACCATACTGAGCGGGAAAACTACAGGGAGGCACAGCGGGGAATAGGAGCGATATTTTAAAAAACAGGCAGGGTGGCAGAATCAGCAGGGGGTACCCAGCAAGTAAAGGTATTTATCTAAAATAAAAATCCACTTTAAACATATTTTTACACAGTAGCCTGTGGAATATCTTACCAGTGATGGAAGTAAGTAGGTCACACAAAAATATCACAATTGGCACAAAAGAATATATGAAAATAATTGCAGTGATTGGAACATTATAAAATGTGCCTGAATATAATTTAAAATATTTAATTTATTAATGAGCACCACAAAAGCCTTGTCAGCGTGCCATACACAAGAACTCATCGTAGAATCCCAGTAATTAGGCATTCGCATTCTTGGCGCTCTAGAACTGGATAACGGAGGAGTTTTTCTGATCACAGCTATAATGAGGGACATCAAAGACAACTTAAAACACTCCATCTTCCCTTTTTTGTTACATTTATGGCAGGAAAAAATGATGACCGCAAAGTTTTAACCAACATAAGTCCCACACTAGAGACAGACATCTTGTTGGCTGGATCCATTATGGCAATGAACATTGACTATTTAACCCCTTAAGGACTCGGCCCTATTTCACCTTACGGACTTGGCCATTTTTTTGCAAATCTGACCAGTGTCACTTTAAGTGCTGATAACTTTAAAACGCTTGGACTTATCCTGGCCATTCTGAGATTGTTTTTTTCATCACATATTGTAATTCATGACACTGGTAAAATGAAGTAAAAACAAAAATAATTTTTATTTATAAAAAAATACCAAATTTACCAAAACTTTTTAACAAATTGCAAATTTCCAAGTTTCAATTTCTCTACTTCTATAATACATAGTAATACCTCCAAAAATAGTCATTACTTTACATTCCCCATATGTCTACTTCATGTTTGGATCATTTTGGGAATTATATTTTATTTTTTGGGGATGTTACAAGGCTTAGAAGTTTAGAAGCAAATCTTTGTTAACCCTTTAGGTGTTCCACAAGAATTAATGGAAAAAAGAGATACAATTTAAAAATTCACTTTTTTGGCAGATTTTCCATTGTAATAATTTTTTTCCAGTTACAAAGCAAGGGTTAATAGCCAAACCAAACTCAATATTCATGGCCCTGATTCTGTAGTTTACAGAAACACCCCATATGTGGTCGTAAACTACTATACGGGCACACGGCAGGGCGCAGAAGGAAAGGAATGCCATACGGTTTTTGGAAGGCAGATTTTCCTGGACTGTTTTTTTGACACCATGTCCCATTTGAAGCCCCCCTGATGCACCCCATGAGTAGAAACTCCATAAAAATTACCCCATCTAAGAAACTACACCCCTCAAGATATTCAAAACTGATTTTACAAACGTCGTTAACCCTTTAGGTGTTCCACAAGAATTATTGGAAAATAGAGATACAATTATAAGTATTATAAATAGGGGGTGTGGGGATTCACTCGGGTAGGCAAGTTAGCGGACGCAGTATAGAGGCAATCACAAAGTCTTTAACTTAAATAGTTGAGTGTATATTCACACAGAAGGCAAAACAAAATAACAGATCCCAGTCTTGAAGTTTGTTCACACCATGGAAAGTCCACAGAACACAAATCTTCACCTAGTTAGCAGTTTTTCATCAGCAGTCCCCAGCAGGCTTTAGGGGCCTGATTTCCAGCATGCGGCTCTCAGCCTTTTTGCATGGCACAATCTTCAGATCCCAAACCACAGAGACTCCACAGCTTCACTGTGAGATGGAGGATAATCCACACACCTGACAGTGCTGACTGCTTTTTATAAGCCTCTCAAGACCTGGCCTGGAACGTGGGGAGTAGCCACCAACCCAGCACTTTGGCTACTCCCAGTAAGAGCCGTCCCGGATCAGCTTTACAGAAATACTAACCAGCTGAAGTGTCAGACTGCAATCTGCAATACTGACACTTCAGGAAAAAAAGTTCTTACAACACCGAGGCCAGGAACCTCGGTGACACGTTCCAACCATGAATGATGGCCCCTTGTTCCTTCCTACAGGGGGCATAACTAACATATAGGGGGGCACCTGGCTGCATAACTATTTTCGCCAGCCCCGTAGAAAATGAATGGAGGGCGGCTACGCATGCGCGCCTGCACCTATAAGACGATGGGGGCATATCCTAGTGATGTGCCCCCATTGTTTGTAATGAGACAACCCCTTTAAGTGATTGGCCTTTTAAGGATTGCAGTGGGGATAGTTTATTTTAACCTATTCTGTGTCACATATAGAAGAATACTGGTTTGAAACCCCCTTAAAAAATGTGTTCCTTAAAGGATTTGTATGCACTAATTTCTGAGACTGGCAGGACCTTTGTTGGTGAGCATACTTACCTGATCCCCGATGCGGGATCCTGGCTCGTTTGCTCCACAGCCCCCGTTTCTTGTCTTGAATCCCTTCATGAAAACTTCCTGTTTGACGCCGTTACAGCCAAAAAATGATCACTGCTTCCCTTGCATTATGTTAAATGGTCTTGTGATGTAAGGGGAGCAGATCTCCACTGTGGCCAGTGATCGGCTGCAGTGGCATTTAGATAAAAGTTTTCTTGGAGAAACCCAAGACAAGCAGCGGAGGCCTGGTGTCATGCCCTGCTCGGGTTACGTGCGGAGGTCTGCCAGATTAGCAGCACGTGTCTAGTCTTTTGTTTTGTTTTGGAGTTGAGCTAGATCCACCTTACTTCAGGTGCACTGGGTAGGGTTGTTGGTTTAAATTACACCCACTACCAGTGTTCCGTGCGGGTTATAGCTTCTGTCTGGCTCTGTGGAAGTAAGGAAGGAAGGATTGGCTTTTCCTGCTCAGAAAAGATAAGTTGGTTGTTGTTTTCTTGTTTTTTGCTGTCTAGGCTGTTAGAGAGACACCTGTCCCCTCCAGGTTCTGAGGGAGCAGGCTGGCTCTATTCCCCTTCACCATCTTAGGGATTTTAGGGTATTTGCAGCCCAGGCACGAGGACACGTTATTCCCACCTTAAGGGTCTGAACGTGGGCATAGCAGTATAGGGAGAGCTGGTAGGGAAGTGTCAGGAGGTGACCCTGTTCCCCAGCTTCTTGCCTAGATACTTGTTTGTTTATTTTTCTGTATATCTGATATCCTGTCCGCCGTGACACCTGGAAGCGAATGAGCCAAGGCCCTGCACCTAGGGATCAAGGAAGCATGATCAGCAACGTGAATCTGTATATATATATATATATATATATATATATATGCATGTACACACATACAAAAAGGAAGAAAAATTAAAATAAAAAGTATATATATATGTGTGTGTGTGTGTGCATGCTTAAGATAATAATAAACATATATACATGCATACAAATGGGCCTAGGGTGTGAAGCCCTGGTAGTGAATCACTCAGTAGTCAGTCAGTAATTGTCACAATAGCATAATTGGTAGAGAGTGAGGATGAAGTTGGGATCATGAAAGTGCGTATGTATAAACATATATACATTCGCACACGTAAGGCACATATACACAAATAAATGTGCAAACATACGTCACAATGATATCCATAATCTGTTTGATTACTTATTAGGTCCATTGGATGAGTTGGACAGATGGAGAGTAAGGAGTAATTATACATGTCTGACATTATGGAGTGTATGGGGTACATATGGAGTATATATGCAACCACTTATGGAGTAATTGGATGTGATTGCATATACATCCGTGCATTGGCAAACATCGACATATTTGCATATAAGGGGGGCTCGTAGGGGTGAACAGTTTGAGAAGAGTGTAACTAGTCAAGGGGGTTCAATCTTATGTCCCAAGAGGGGACGGTCATTAATTAATTGCTGTTGGGATTGGGAAACTGTTTGGTTCCTGTGAATTAGAGGAATAGTCAGGAAAAGGAATAGTCAAAGTATAGAAAAACCAAAGTATAGAAAAACTGGGGTGCGGGGTGGGTAGGTCAGTAAATGACGTAGTCCAGAGATTCGTTGAGTCCAAAAGGGGTTAGGGTGTTCAGTTTGTAGATACAGAACATTTCCTTGCGGCACAATGTCTGGTAAGAATCGGGGACCCACTCCAAAGGGATGACACGAAGCGAGGAGGGGTCACCGTCATGAAAGTTGGAAAAATTACGAGATACGCTATGGGTGACTATTTTGAGAGAGATGTTGGATCGGTGGTCATTCATACGTTCTCGCAGTGATTGGGTAGTACACCCTATGTAATAGATGTTGCTGGAACAGTAGAGAAAGTACATTACAAATGTAGTGCCACAGTTCATTTCGTGTTGCAAGGAGATGGTCTCGTCAAGGTTGGTAAGGGAAACTTCCCTGACTTCATGTGCGATCATGGCATAGCATTTACAGCACGCCTTTCCACATTTAAAAGCCCCACTTCTAGAATGGTCTGTATGGCTAGAGGGCTTCCAAAATACGTCTCCCCCTTTGGTTGTCTTAGATTTGGGACAGGACGGAGCTAGTTTGGGACAAACTTTTGATCAGCTGAAAAACAGCCTGTTTCAGTTTAATCATTATTTTCAATTAATTGAATGCTCAAAAAATGTTTTGTCTCAATCTCATTTCTTCTTGTTGCATGTTGAAGCTTTACTTGGAACCTTGTTAAGATCCAACAATGTAAAATATTATTTTTTTGCCAGTTTTCAAGTGGTCTTAAACTTTTGAGCAGGACTGTACTACAATTTTAATGTGTTATTTTATATGATTATGTCTGTTTGTTCCAGCAAGGTATTGATGGTAATGGTTAACAAGAAATGGGCTAACCATTCTGTTCCTCCCATCTTCGTATGAGTGGGCTGGTCCTGATTCCTGCCAGTAGGGGGAGGACCTGAGCAACCACAGTGTGGAGAAGAAGCACAAGCCTGAGCTCCTGCTTCTAAATAAGATTCTCCAGAGAGATCAACTTCAAGCCTCAAGGGAACTCTTGAGATACGATACAGCAGTGTGAACTGCTTTAACCAACACCTACAGACACTACTGAAAGATGAGGGATTATGGCTGACACCCTACACCCAGAATACCACTAGGCCAGTACTACCTAGTACCTAAGTGCTAAATTGCCGCCATCTAACCTTCCTGCATAATTCTTACTGGTTCCAGAGGACCTTGCACTTGAAATCTGCTGCTATTGAGTGAATGTTGCACTTAGTAAAAAGGACTGCTATGTGTTCAATTCTGACCTCATTCTTCAATACTTAATTTCTACTGCACCAATCCCCAGGGTGCAATAGCCTGAGGGAGTACACAGTGACACAATACTTCATCAGGGCCACTACTACTCCAATCCTCTGCATCTGCTACTCTAGGGCTCACTGCACAGATGCCTGTGGGATGATAAATAGCAGTAGTCAGAAGACCTTATATCAGTAGTGCACAGGCAGAGAAAAAGTGTGTGCTAGGGAGAAGCTGATGCTAGAGAGGTCCAGCCACACGACTGTGTTTTAGTCAGTGAGTGGAGGTGTTAGTCATAAAGATGAACTACCTCATGGCATAAATAGGGCCACAAACTAAGGGCTCATGCACACGACAGTATGGCTTTTTCAGTGTTTTTTTGCGGTCCGTATTTTACGGATCCGTTGTTCCGTTTTTTGTTTCCGTTGTGTTTCCGTTTCCTTTCCGTTTTTCCGTTCTGTTTTTCCGTATGCCATATACAGTATACAGTAATTACATAGAAAAATTGGTCTGGGCATAACATTTTCAATAGATGGTACAGCAAAAACGGAACAACGGATGCATTTCCGTATGTGTTTAATTTTTTTTGCGGACCCATTGACTTGAATAGAGCCAAGCACCGTGATTTGCGGACAAGAATAGGACATGTTCTATCTTTTCACGGTACGGAAATACTGAAACGGAATGCACACGGAGACACTTCATTTTTTTTTGCTGAACCATTGAAATGAATGGTTCAGTATATGTACTGCATACTGAACTAAAAAAACGGCCAGTATACTGAACGCAAAATACTGTCGTGTGCATGAGCACTTATAGTGATGAGCGGGAGGTGCCATATTTGATTTTGCGATATTTTGCGAATATTCGATTGAATATTTCTTATATTCGTCGAAAACGAATATTCGTCATTATTCTATTTATCGCGAATAATATGCGATTTAATTATTCGCGTATTGCGAATTTTCTTTTAACTGTATAAGGCAACTTTCCTCTGGCTATGGCTAGGCTAATATGTGTATTTTCAGAATATTCTCTATATTGCTATAACTTGGTTTTTTAGAATATTCGTAATATTCTAAAAAAACAAAGTTATAGCAATATAGATAATATTCGTAAAAAAATACACATATACACTGTACTTTAGCTAATATAGTGCTATAATCTTTTTTCTAATTTTTTTTGCCTCTCCTGAACTTCAGTTTTGGAAAAAATGTACACTATAAAAAAAAAAATAATACTATAGCACTATATTAGCTAAATTACAGTCTATATGTGTATTTTACAAATATTCACTATATTGCTATAACTTCGTATTTTTGAATATTACGAATATTCTAAAAAACAAAGTTATAGCAATATAACGAATATTTGTAAAATAAACATATAGACTGCAATTTAGCTAATATAGTGCTATAATCTTTTTCTATAATATAATATACAATTATATATTATAATATAATATATATATATATATATATATACTTATATTATTAATTATCATTTTCCTCTTCATGTAAGATAGTTTATGTTATGCGATAAATTGGCAATTAAATATGTGAGTGAATCGTGTAACATAAACTATCTTACATAAAGAGGAAAATTATAAATCAGTAACGATTCATGATTACTAATATTAATGAGAATCGTTACTTTATTATAATTTTCCTCTTTATGTAAGATAGTTTATGTTATTCGATAAATCGGCATTTAAATATACGGTGAATCGCGTTGCATAAGGGCTTTAAGCTACTATATGCTATTGGGTTGGCTTGGTCGAATAGACGAAGATAGAGAATATAGCGCTATATTCGACAATTCTACCAAGCCAACCCAATAGTGATAGTAGTAATTTTTACTATCACAAAATTACTAATATGACTAATGAGTTCAGATGGAAAAAATATATATATATTCGTTATAACGAATATATCTTAAAATATTCTAAATATTCGCGAATTTGCGAAGTTGTAATATTCGTACAAATATTTCGGTATTCGATATTCACGCTCATCCCTACAAACTAACTGAGCATCAGAGTGGAGAAGGAGAGCCTTGAGCAAGGTTAGCAAAATTGCATTTCCTGCACCCTGAAGTATCTAGAGACCAGAGGAGAAGCCTGGTGGGGACCACAAATACCAGCCAGTCTGCTGCAGTCAGGGCCGGTTTTAGACAAAGCGTGACCCTTGGCAAATCCTGAAATATTGGACTAGCAGTCTGACAGAACTTTGTAGGCACGGACAGCGGTTGCAACCACAGCAGCTGATTATAGAATGCCACATTATCTCTCTTTAGCCTTTCCACTGTTATGGAGTATCAGTTCCTGCTACCTCTTTAGGTATGTTCACACAGAGTATTTTCTGTGCTTAAAAACACCTAATGCAGAATCTGCATCATTTTTTTTTTATGTGTTTTTTTCTGACTAATTTTATAAAACAGTTTTTGATGCATTTTTGGCGTGGATTTTTATTCTGGACATGGACCCCACATTATGAATGGCCAGGGGACTTCTGTTTTACTGTGGTGCAGTTTATAAAACCACAAGCTGAAAAAAAGGGGCTGTCCCATCCGGGCCCCTGAAGTGAAGGGAGAGCACAATATGCATGCATGGTCATACTCTATTAGGCTAATAGCGGTCTGATAATAGCTAATCACTGGCAGTTCCATAGCAATGAATGGAGATAATGTTGCACATGCACACTGTTATGGGGGATCTGTGGATGTCACACTGTTATGGGGGATCTTTGGATGTCACACTGTTATGGGGGACCTGTGGATGTCACACTGTTATGGGGGACCTGTGGATGTCACACTGTTATGGGGGACCTGTGGATGTCACACTGTTATGGGGGACCTGTGGATGTCACACTGTTATGGGGGACCTGTGGATGTCACACTGTTATGGGGGACCTGTGGATGTCACACTGTTATGGGGGACCTGTGGATGTCACACTGTTATGGGGGACCTGTGGATGTCACACTGTTATGGGGGACCTGTGGATGTCACACTGTTATAGGAAACCTGTGGAGAACACACTGTTATAGAGAATCTGTGGATGACACACTGTTATGGAGGATCTGTGGAGGACACTGTTATGGAGGATCTGCGGACAACGCTGTTATGGGGGGTCTATGGATGACACTGTTCTGGGGGACCTGTGGATGACACACTGTTATAGGGGACCTGTGGAGAACACACTGTTATGGAGAATCTGTGGATGACACACTTATGGAGAATCTGTGGATGACACACTGTTATTGGGATTCTGTGGAGGACACACTGTTATGGGTATCTGTAGATGACATACTGTTATGGCGGACCTGTGGAGGACAAACTATTATAGGGGACTCGTGGAGGACACACTGTTATGGGAAACCTGTGGATTAGGGTTGTTGTGGGTATTGAATTATAGATACCAAATCGATACTTTTGTACCGGTATCGATTTTATACCGGGATTTGACATTTACCAATACTAGGCTGCGCTACTGGACACACTGTTATGGGGGAATCTGTTGATGACACACTGTTATGGGGTAATCTGTGGAGGACATACTGTTATGGGGGAATCTGCGGAGGACACTCTGTTATGAGGGATCTGTGAAGAACACACTGTTATGGGGGATCTGTGGGTGACACACTGTTATGTGGATCTGTGGGTGAAACACTGTTATGAGGATCTGTGGAGAACACAATGTTATGGGGATCTGTGGAGAACACACTGTTATGGGGATCTGTGGAGAACACACTGTTATGGGGGATCTGTGGAGAACACACTGTTATGGGGGATCTGTGGAGGACACACTGTTATGGAGGATCTGTGGAGGACACACTGTTATGGGGGCTCTCTAGAGGACACACTGTTATTGGGGATCTCTGGAGGACACACTGTTATGGGGGATCTCTGGAGGACACACTGTTATGGGGGATCTCTGGAGGACACACTGTTATGGGGATCTCTGGAGGACACTGTTAAGGAGAATCTGCGGATGACACTGTTATGGGGGGGGTCTATGGATGACACTGTTCTGGGGGACCTGTGGATGACACACTGTTATAGGGGACCTGTGGAGAACACACTGTTATGGAGAATCTGTGGATGACACACTTATGGAGAATCTGTGGATGACACACTGTTATTGGGATTCTGTGGAGGACACACTGTTATGGGTATCTGTGGATGACATACTGTTATGGCGGACCTGTGGAGGACACACTGTTATGGGGGATCTCTGGAGGAGATCAAATGTTCGCGAACCGCAAGTTCGCGGCAGGTACCATTCATTTTAATGTCAGACGAACCCGAAAAACCTTCAGCTCATATTTGCAGCCAAGAAATAATTACTAGAAGTGCACAAATAGTCCCACAACATGGATAGTGACATACCAGATGTATTATTCGAATTTGCAATCTCCATTCATTATTTTTTTCAAGGCGAAATATTGGCAATATAATTTCCGCGTACGCACATGCGCAAATGCACTATACAGAAATTACATCGGCATACAACACCCCGCTTCAATCAGTTTATTTTTTTGGGGGGACTGGTATATCACACTAGTAGAAATTATTTGTTCCAATAACGCTTGTCCCTCTATATACCTGCAGTATCGCAGCAGAGCCGCACACAACTGCCATACAATACAAATGCACTATAATAAACTTTCTAACATAAAAAGTATATTACAACATTGTACACAGAAGGCAATCCATTAGAATATACATAAAGATAAAACTTAACCTTTATAATGTTACTATGAGGGTCCATTCACACGTCCGTAAGTATTTTGCGGATCCGGAAAACACGGACACTGGCAATGTGCATTCCGCAATTTGCGGACCGCACATCTTTGGCACTATAATAGAAAATGCCTAATCTTGTCTGCAATTGCCCTTCATAATGTGGCAATATAAAATGCCCCTATAGACTGCCCCACATACTGTAGATGCCCCCACAATGCTCAGCCGCCTGCATCGGCCTCTGATAGGCTGCAGGCCTAGTGCCTGTAGCCTATCAGAGGAACGGGCAAGGGAGACACCTCTTATGGAGCGCTCATCTCTCCCTGCTGCTGCCACCGCCGCCAGAATAGTCAGTCTGCCCCTGGCTCTCACTATATTCTCGGTTCTCACTATATTCTCAGTTCTCCGTTGCCCCCCCCCCCGCCTGAATCCGCCAATGACTGGACCGGGGTGAATAATAATTATGCCACAAAAAGCTTAGTATATGAAATGAGAATGCTTGGACTGGGGGAAAATGTCTGTATGTGGATAAGTAACAGTGATGAGCGGCAAGGGCAATATTCGAATGGGCAAATATTCGTCATACAATCGCAAATTCGCAAATTTATGATCTCATCATTATTTTCTTGATTGCGAAAATCGGCGATAAGAAAATTTGCGATCAACAACTCCTAAAGTCAAAGATATTGAAGCCTTCTCATTGGCCCACAAGCAAGAAGCAGTCAGGGATCATGGGTACTGATAAAAATCTAGAATATTCGCGATTACGAATATATAGCACTATATTCTAGATATTCACAAATTCTTGAAGTGCCAATATTTGCGCTAAAAATTTGCGATTAAATTATTCGCGATCAACACTAGTAAGTAACTGGCTCAGTGATAGAAAACAGAGGGTGGTTATTAATGGAACACACTCAGATTGGGTCACTGTCACTAGTGGGGTACCTCAGGGGTCAGTAATGTGCCCTATTCTCTTCAATATATTTATTAATCATCTTGTAGAAGGCTTGCATTGTAAAATATAAATTTTTGCAGATGACACTAAACTGTGTAAAGTAATTAACACTGAAGAGGACAGTATACTACTACAGAGCGATCTGGATAGATTGGAGGCTTGGGCAGAGAAGTGGCAGATGAAGTTTAACACTGACAAATGTAAAGTTATGCACATGGGTAGGAATAATACAAGTCACCCGTACATACTAAATGGTAAAACACTGGGTAACACTGACATGGATAAGGACTTAGGGATTTTAGTGATCTCACAAATGGAAAGCCAAAGCGCAAGTGTGAAAGTAGACTGAACTGTAGAAACCAGTGTCAGGCAGCTGCTACCAAGGCCAATAGATTATGTGGTCCATCAAATGGGACATAGATGCACATGATGAGAACATAGTCCTGCAATAACTAGTCAGACCACACATGGAGTACTGTGTACAGTTCTGGGCTCCTGTGAACAAGGCAGACATAGCAGAGCTGGAAAGCGTTCAACACAACACAGATTTCTACACAAACATAGAAGAGGATTCTTTACGGTAAGAGCAGTGAGACTATGGAACTCTCTGCCTGAGGAGGTGGTGATGGTGAGTACAATAAAGGAATTCAAGAGGGGCCTGGATGTATTTCTGGAGCGTAATAATATTACAGGTTATAGCTACTAGAGCTATCCAGGGAGTCATTCTGATTGCCTGATTGGAGTCAGGAAGTAATTTTATGCCATAAGATGAGGAAAATTTATTTTGACTTCAAGAGTTTTTTTTTTTGCCTCCCTCAGGGGCAACTTTGCAGGGTAACGGGTTGGATGTATATCTTATTTAGGCATTAGCAACCATGTTACTACCTATATAACTCATAGTACCATGATATGAAAATATACTGTATATTTTATTTTATTGAAGCATGATAAAAATTACATAAATAGAAGCAGTAAATATGATGCAGTGAACAGGATAAAATAAGAGAGGAGAACAGAAAAGAAAAAGCGCCACCCTGGGGAAGCACAAAGGTCAAAAATACAATGCATCTATGAATCATAGGATAATGCTGGGAACAGTGCCCCGCCCATGAAAACGAGCAGTAAAACAGATATATAGAGGTGAGACAGTGGTCAACAAAGGCACCCCCACATGGCGATAAGTGGATATGTTAATCAGTAAAAAATAAAAGTAAATAACAGACCAAACATAAGGACCAGGTGCAGTAGGCACCAAGGTCATATAAGCCAAAGAGGGAGTAACAAAAGGACCAGAGCTCACCTAGAAGAGACCGTGTGCTAGATTACCCAGGATGGCGCTACTCCAACACGTGTTTCGGCGTGCCTTCGTCAGGGGGTAACGCCATCACTGTGAATCGAACATTTAAAGTCTCGCTCAGCAAATAGGAGAGTCAATACTCACTCATTCCCAGGTGTGTATGTCTATTGGCACGCGAAAACACCCAGCAAAGCCGCGTCCAGCCGCCCCATAACGATATGTCTCCCATAGAAAAAAGCAGATCGTCTCAGTCAGGAACCAATATATGTATATATACATTAATACAGCATATTATGCAATGACCATACTGTGTGCCCACATTAGATCAATGTTTTTTTTACCACATCAATATGTGCATCTTAATAGGATAAACATAGGGACATAAACAGAGCACATGATAATAATTGTCGTTATTAGTTAAAGATACATGATGATATACAGAAGTATAAACTGTGAATAGGGTGAAATGAATCAATGCAAAATGTGAAAATGACACAGCTGAAGGGAATGATAAAAAGAGATGTCGTGAATGTTATGATGAATCATAAACTAAAGGAACAAAATGTACAATCCATATCGCCGATGAAATACCATTGGCGATAAGAAAGAAATCCAGGAAATTTCCCCCTTTGTCGTTATGTCCTGCGATTGACCTCTTTGTCAAGACGGTCAGTAGGGACTTCGAACAGATCTCCACATCTGTTCAATATGACAATCTGGATAGGGACCAACGGCCGACAAGGGGGGAAATTTGGTGATGTGGCCCAGCAGCATGTATTTAGCGGAAGCATACCGGCAATTGAAAGACCCCATGTCTTATCAGAAGTTAACTTTTAATCCCTCAATTTCTTTCAGAGGTGAATTGATGAAAATCTTGGACACTGGGTTGGAGAGAAACCTCATCTCCAAACAGATGTATGAAGCTCTCATCATTCAGGAACCGTCCATCCCAACTCAGTACCTATTACCTAAGGTTCACAAGAACGCCTCTACACCTCCAGGTAGGCCCATCATATCAGGGTGTAATAGTATGGTAGAGAATATTTGCAAATTATTAGATTTCGACCTTAAACCAATTGTGGAAACTCTACCATCGTACGTCAGAGATACTTCTGACTTTTTACAGAGGATACAGGGAATCATCCTTGATGAGGATAACTCCATGGTGACCTGCGATGTAGAATCCCTTTACACTAGCATCCAACATATGGAGGTTTTGAGGACGGTAGAGTTTGTCCTCTCTGCCAGCAATCTACCTAGGGATTTCTCTCATTTTCTGTTACAACTCCTTGAATTTGTACTCGTGAAGAATTTCTTCTCCTTCAATGGGTCCTTTTTCCTGCAGCTCCAGGGGACAGCGATGGGGGGCGGCGTGCGCGCCCGCGTACGCTAATCTGTTCCTGGGGCTGTGGGAGAGGGACCTATTTCCTGTCAGACAGACACGTCATCACGGACTGCGCCATTTTATGGACGCGGTTCATAGATGACGTCTTCTTGATCTGGCAGGGAACGGAGGAACAGCTTCATGACTTCTTCAAGTTACTGAACACCAATTCCAGAAATATCAAACTGACTTATACGTACAACAAGCAGAGAGTTGACTTTTTGGATGTATCCGTGTTCAGGGATGTGGACGGCCGTCTCAGGACGGATGTTTTCCGGAAAGAAACGGCTGTTAATGCTTACCTACATGCAACCTCCTTGCACCCCAAAAGCACCATCTCTGCCATTCCCGTTGGCCAATTCTTACACATCCGCCGGATCTGTTCCGACAATGTTACTTTAGAAAGGCAGGCCAGTGAGCTGAAGGACCGGTTCCTTAGGAGGGGCTATGGTCATCGGTCTATTAAAAAGGCTTACTGGCGGGCCAAGACCCAGGACCAGCTTCAATTGCTACAGATTAAAAGAGACACGGTACCTGATAAAAAAAATCTGATTTGTAAGTACATACCACTCACACTGGGATGAGATGAGGAAGTGTTTGGCTTCACACTGGCCTATTTTATTAACGGACCCCATCTTGGAAAAACTTCTATCAGCATAACCCCTGGTCACGGCACGGAGGGACAATACCCTACGAGATAGTCTGGTTAGAGGCTACTTACAACCGATACTTCCTCATCTGCCGCATGCCCTAATATGGAGCGATCTTTTGATTTCGCGGATTCGTCTGGGGTTAGATCCTTCAAAATCAATCAGTCCCTTACATGCTCCAGCATACGGGTGGTGTACTATGCCTCATGCCCTTGCCCCAAGATATATGTGGGTTTGACAACACGTGAGTTGAGGGTCCGTGTGCGGGAGCATGTAAGGGACATCCTCAATGCCCAGGAAGTGAAGGAAGCTGAGATCCTAAAACCAATTCCAAGGCATTTTAAGGAATTCCACTCATGCAACCCGAGATTCCTCAAGGTCAGAGGGATTGACTGTGTCCAGGTTGACCTACGTGCAGGCAATACATCCAAGCGGCTAGCCCAAAAGGAGAGCCGCTGGATCTGGACCCTACGTCCCAGGGGTCTTAATGAGAATTTGGGCTTTTCTTCTTTCTTGTAGCTGCTGGGTCCACAACTGTGGATCCTATTCCTTTCTTTTAACAGTTTGTTTGTTCATTATTAATTATGTATATTAGTTTGTCTTAAAAATATATTTTGTCTCTCTCTCCAGCATTGTATTGTGTGGCGGGACACCATGTCACATTGTCTCCCTTTGATCCGTTACAACTGGATTCCTCTCAGTCTGCTATGACCTAGCTTACGGAGTTTCTGCAGCATCTTTTATGTACATTATTACAAGGTTTCCCCTTTCTTTCCCTTCCCACTTCCCTTTTTCTTCCCCTTTCCCTCCCCCCTTCCTCCCTTCCCCCATCCCCTCCCCCCTTCCTTCCCCCATCCCCTCCCCCCTTCCTTCCCCATCCCCTCCCCCCTTCCTTCCCTGTCCATCTCCCCTTCTCTCCCCCCTTTTTCCTCTCCCTCACCTCCAATACCTGGGTACTTTACCCATTTACTTTTAATTATTTTTTTATTTTTATTTTTTTTGTATATGGCTGTGTGCATAGCACACCATTGTGATTACATCTATATTGGTATAATGGCATCTCATTAGTGCATAGCTTCACTCTTTTGGTTTGAGATATACATGTTGTATTCTATGTAACTTGTCCGTGCACATTGCACTTTATAAATCATGTATTTCTATAGTACATATGACTATTATAATTCGCACACCTATTAATCCTCTAGTCACAATATTTTTGCAATCATGAATTTAAATAAACATTAATCTGACTGTATTATATTCTCTTTTTGGACTACACTTATTATGTCCCTGTGCTCTTATTTTTGATGAGTAATTTCCACTTATTATCATTTTGATTGTACATTTTGTTCCTTTAGTTTATAATTCATCATAACATTCACAACATCCATTTTTATCATTCCCTTCAGCATTTTCACATTTTGCATTGATTCATTTCACCCTATTCACAGTTTATATTTATGTATATCATCATGTAACTTTAACTAATAACGACAATTATTATCATGTGCTCTGTTTATGTCCATATATTTATCCTATTACGATGCACATATTGATGTGGTCAAAAAAACATTGATCTAATGTGGGCGCACAGTATGGTCATTGCATAATATGCTGTATTAATGTATATATACAGTACAGACCAAAAGTTTGGACACACCTTCTCATTCAAAGAGTTTTCTTTATTTTCCTGACTATGAAAATTGTAGATTCACACTGAAGGCATCAAAACCATGAATTAACACATGTGGAATTATATACTTATCAAAAAAGTATGAAACAACTGAAAATATGTAATATTCTAGGTTCTTCAAAGTAGCCACCTTTTGCTTTGATTACTGCTTTGCACACTCTTGGCATTCTCTTGATGAGCTTCAAGAGGTAGTCACCTGAAATGGTCTTCCCACAGTCCGGAAGGAGTTCCCAGAGATGCTTAACACTTGTTGGCCCTTTTGCCTTCACTCTGCGGTTCAGCTCACCCCAAACCATCTCGATTGGGTTCAGGTCCGGTGACTGTGGAGTCCAGGTCATCTGGTGCAGCACTCCATCACTCTCCTTCATGGTCAAATAGCCCTTACACAGCCTGGAGGTGTGTTTGGGGTCATTGTCCTGTTGAAAAATAAATAATGGTCCAACTAAACGCAAACCGGATGGAATAGCATGCCACTGCAAGATGCTGTGGTAGCCATGCTGGTTCAGTATGCCTTCAATTTTGAATAAATCCCCAACAGTGTCACCAGAAAAGCACCCCCACTCCATCACACCTCCTCCTCCATGCTTCACGGTGGGAACCAGGCATGTAGAGTCCATCCATTCACCTTTTCTGCGTCGCACAAAGACACGGTGGTTGGAACCAAAGATCTCAAATTTGGACACATCAGACCAAAGCACAGATTTCCACTGGTCTAATGTCCATTCCTTGTGTTCTTTAGCCCAAACAAGTCTCTTCTGCTTGTTGCCTGTTCTTAGCAGTGGTTTCCCAGCAGATATTCTACCATGAAGGCCTGATTCACACAGTCTCCTCTTAACAGTTGTTCGAGAGATGTGTCTGCTGCTAGAACTCTGTGTGGCATTGACCTGGTCTCTAATCTGAGCTGCTGTTAACCTGCGATTTCTGAGGCTGGTGACTCGGATTAACTTATCCTCCGCAGCAGAGGTGACTTTTGGTCTTCCTTTCCTGGGGCAGTCCGCATGTGAGCCAGTTTCTTTGTAGCGCTTGATGGTATTTATGACTTTACTTGGGGACACTTTCAACGTTTTCCCAATTTTTCGGACTGACTGGCCTTAATTTCTTAAAGTAATGATGGTCACTCGTTTTTCTTTACTTAGCTGCTTTTTTATTGCCATAATACAAATTCTAACAGTCTATTCAGTAGGACTATCAGCTGTGTATCCACCTGACTTTTCCACAAGGCAACTGATGGTCCCAACCCCATTTATAAGGCAAGAAATCCCACTTATTAAACCTGACAGGGCACACCTGTGAAGTGAAAACCATTTCAGGTGACTACCTCTTGAAGCTCATCAAGAGAATGCCAAGAGTGTGCAAAGCAGTAATCAAAGCAAAAGGTGGCTACTTTGAAGAACCTAGATTTTGACATATTTTCAGTTGTTTCACACTTTTTTGGTATGTATATATTCCACATGTGTTAATTCATAGTTTTGATGCCTTCAGTGTGAATCTACAATTTTCATAGTCATGAAAATAAAGAAAACTCTTTGAATGAGAAGATGTGTCCAAACTTTTGGTCTGTACTGTACATATATTGGTTCCTGACTGAGACAATCAGCTTTTTTCTATGGGAGATATATCGTTATATCGTTATATTGTTATGCTGGTGCCCCGAATCCTCCTCCTCTTGTGTGATGTGTGCGCGCGTCACCCGGCACCGCCTCCGGCTCCCCACGTCCGTGCGTCCTCACGCCGTCCCATCATGTGACTTAGTCACATGGTGTGGGCGTGCTGGCAGGACGCCGGCCATGGGGCGGCTGGACGGCTTTGCTGTATTGACTCTCCTATTGGCTGAGTGAGACTTTAAATGTTTGATTCACAGTGATGGCGTTACCCCCTGACGAAGGCACGCCGAAACGCGCGTTGGGGTAGCGCCATCCTGGGTAATCTAGCACACGGTCTCTTCTAGGTGAGCTCTGGTCCTTTTGTTACTCCTTCTTTGGCTTATATGACCTTGGTGCCTACTGCACCTGGTCCTTATGTTTGGTCTGTTATTTACTTTTATTTTTTACTGATTAACATACCCACTTATCGCCATGTGGGGGTGCCTTTGTTGACCACTGTCTCACCTCTATATATCTGTTTTACTGCTCGTTTTCATGGGCGGGGCACTGTTCCCAGCATTATCCTATGATTCATAGATGCATTGTATTTTTGACCTGTGTGCTTCCCCAGGGTGGCGCTTTTTCTTTTCTGTCCTCCGCTCTTATTTTATCCTGTACACTGCATCATATTTACTGCTTCTATTTATGTAATTTTTATCATGCTTCAATGAAATAAAATATATATTTTCATATCATGGTACTATGAGCTCCTTCTTCTTGTGTTTCTGTTGTTGTACTCGGGAGCTTGTACCGAGTTACCCTTTCAAAGTGTCCTTTGTGACTATATTGGGTGGGCATTCTCTCCCACTCTTCCCTGGGACACTTTGGGTCGTCTTTCTTGTTTTTCTACCTATATAACTCTTGATGGGTTTCTTCCTAGATAATCCTCCTGAATATTTATGAATAAACTGGAAACCATGCATTACCATTCCCCATATAATATATAGTGTTTCAACCATAAATGCTAACACCCAGTTGTCAATTTATTAATACACTTCTAGGAGGAAAAACAGAGTAATAGCACTTTGAAGAGTTCGAAGAAAATATGTCCCACAATTATTTCAAGCAGAATACAAGCATTTAAGAAGAATTTACAGGTCCCCCACTTACTGTGTGTTATTTATAATACTGGTGTCTTCTCATGTGGCTGGACCCATCAGGGCACTTGTATGACTACTACCTCTGTATGCCCAATAGAGCTCATGTTAGCTATTACGGTTGGGAAAGTGTCTTATGATTCATGTTGATGACGGAGAACCTTGCCGACCAGGAAGGTATTGGAGTCTGCTGCCTTGGAGTGACCTTGGATTCTGCCCTCTCCTTCCAACCGCACATCCATGCCCTTTCCACCACCTGCTGCCTCCAATTCAAAAACATCTCCCGCATCTTCGCTTTCCGCAACTTTGATTCTGTGAAAATGCTTGCACATGCCCTCATCATCTCCTGCCTAGACTACTGCAACATCCTCCTCTGTGGCCTTCCATCTAGCACTCTCGCACCCCTCCAATCTATCCTAAGCTCTGCTGCCTGACTAATCAACCTCTCACCCTGTTACTCCTCTGCCTCTCCCCTCTGCCAATCCCTTTACTGGCTCCCCATTGCCCAACGAATTCAGTTCAAAATACTAAAAACAGGGGCATAGCTAAAGGCTCATGGGCCCTGGTGCAAGAGTTCAGCTTGCGCCCCCCTCCCCTTTCAATCAGCGCTGGTGCATATAGCTTTTCTGCTGCCCAAGGCAAATATTGAAATGCCCCCCCTTCCCTCCAGTCCTACTATTAAAGGGGTCTTTTTACTACTGATGACCTATCCTCAGGATAGGTCATCAATATCAGATCAGCAAGGGTCCTCTGGCACCCCCGACGATCAGCTATTTGAAGAGAGGGCAGCTCTCACATGAGAGCTGATTTCTCTGTTCTGTTCACCTGCTCGCCGTAGCATTTGCAGTAAAGAGCAGGTAAACAGAGCAGAGAAGGCAGGGCTCATACAAAAAGAAAAGCGGACAACCCCTTTAAAGACATAGTTGGAAAACATTACATACAGCGCTACAAAACATACAGGGTAATACAGTACCACATATGTACCACTTACATCCAGTGACTTCTCTTCTCTGATGTAGATATTCTCTTTCCTCTTCTTCTCCTGTCAGACCAGACCGCCATGGTGACTTCTTTCAGCCACGCCTCGTGTCTGCAGAGTTTAACAAACAGACATCTTACTTTCCTACTTTTCGATCCTCCTCCTTACCTTCTCAACACCCCATCCTGCCACCCCCAATACTGTGTCCACTGTGCTCCCCAATACTTTTCTGCAGAAACAGTCCCCCTGAAAATACTGGTACCACACAGATATGTCAGACCACATATAAGACCCCAGTTTTAGACCTCAGATCAGACCCCCATTAGACCTCCAGACCCCCATATCAGACCTCTACCCCCCATTAGACCTCCAGACTCCCACTAGACCTCCAGACTGCCATATCTGACCCCCATTAGACCTCCAGACCCCCATATCTGACCCCCATTAGATCTCCAGATCCTCAATCAGACCTCCAGACCCCCAATCAGGCCCCATTAGAGCTCTAGACCCCAATAAGACCCCATTAGACATCTAGACCCCCAACGAGACCCCCATTAGACAACCAGACCCCAGTCAGACCTCTCCAGCCCCCCCCAGTCAGACCTCTAGAACCCACATAGACAGCTCCAGATCGCCATTAGACCTCTCCAGACCCCCCCATTAGACCTCCATATCAGACCTCAGATCAGACTGTAAAATAATAAAGTAACTTACTTCTGCCGCCACTCTCCTTGTCCTGGCTGTCTTCTCTTCTCTTTGCTGAGAAGAGCGAGCGAGCCGGAGGGGTAAGTACTGGACAGCGCTCACAGCTCTTCTCTCCCCCTTTTCCTGCAGACTAGTGAGCGCTTCCATTATGGAGGCGCTCGGTAGTATTCCTTTTATAAGATGCACTGCATCTTATAAAGGGAAAAGTAAAGTACCTCTGGGCCCCCCGGCTTAGGGGCCCGGTCGCAACCACTGCGACCCTTATAGTTGCTCCAGTGCTGACAAATACATACAAGGCTGTCCACAACCTTGATCCTCCCTACATCTCTGAGTTGCTTTCCCGATACATCCCCACACGCAATAGCCGCTTATCATCTCTTCCCACAAACGCCTCCAAGATTTCTCCCGTGCATCTTCAGCACTCTGAAACTCGCTACCCCAACATATCAGACTCTCACCTACAGTGGAATCCTTCAAAAGAAACCTGAAAACCCACCTCTTCAGACAAGCCTACAACTAGTGACCTTGCTGCCTCTATACCGCCATGACCAACTTTACCCTCACCTACTGTGTTTCTCCCATACTATGTAGATTGTAAGCCCTCACGGGCAGGGGCCTCTCTCCTTCTGTACCAGTTTGTAATTCGTCTTGTTCATGCTTAGTGCAATAGTCTGTATTATGTATTTATACTTTTCAAATGTACAGCGCTATTGAATGTATGGCGCTTTAATAATAATAAATAATAATAATAAGTCGCCTACTATACATTCAACATGACCACCGTGCCCTGACAATCCATGGATTCCAAAAAGGCACATTTCTTTTTATGAAATGGTATGTCTCAATGTGGAATTACTCAGCTGGTTTGAGAAATTAGTAAGGTTTTGTGAGCCCAGACATCCACCTCCAGGGCGATCTGTTGAACTCAGCTGGTGAGACTGGCTGCCCCATATTCTATATACAGACGTTAAGCTTACAGCACAAATGCAATGAAGAAAACAGTTTTCAGTCTGTTCCTTATAGACCTTCATCATCATCAGAAGAGATGAGCTAAGTTTTCAAATTAATTTGTCACGAAACACATTAAATCAGCTATATCCCGGCCTGCAGGGAGAGTGTATCTTGGTGTACATTACTGTGCATTGCAGCAATCATTTCTGGTACTGAAACAGTTACTGTGACAGGCAGGTGGACACCACAATTACAGTAGAAATAGAAGGCTTATTCACCCCAATTTGAGAATCAAGGCCTAATTGAATTGCTTATCTATTAAGCAAGGTGGACACCCCAATAACAGTAGAACTAGACAGGTTATTCACCCCAATTTGAGAATTAAGGCCTAATAGAATTGCTCATTAGTGTTGAGCGCGAATATTCGAATTGCGAATATTTTTCTTGAATATCGCGATTTCGAGATTTCGCGAATATTTAGAATATAGTGCTATATATTCGCGAAATCGAATATTCGTTTTTTTTTTTGTTTTTTTTTTATGCTCCATTCAGTGCCCGTTGCCGTGCTCATGGAGCGTCCCCATCACCATGGGGACGCTCCATATACTAGAATGTACTGTCGGATTAGAGAATTACGTTGAAATCACCATGCGATTATTTCGTGTTATATTAATCGCATCGCAATTTCAGCTTCGCACTGCTATATTCCATATATGTGTATTTTACGAAATTTCGTACTATTGCTCTAACTTTGTCTTTTAGAATATTACGAATATTCTAAAAGACGAAGTTAGAGCAATATTACGAAATTTCGTAAAATACACATATATATTGTAATTTAGCTAATATAGTGCTATAATCATTTTTTTTCTTAATTTTTTTTTCCCTCTTCTGAACTTAAGCTTTGTAAAATATGTACACTGTTAAAAAAAGTTCATATAGCAGTATATTAGCTAAATTACAATATATATGTGTATTTTACGAAATTTCGTAATATTGCTCTAACTTCGTCTTTTAGAATATTCGTAATATTCTAAAAGACAAAGTTAGAGCAATAGTACGAAATTTCGTAAAATACACATATATGGAATATAGCAGTGCGAAGCTGAAATTGCGATGCGATTAATATAACACGAAATAATCGCATGGTGATTTCTACTTAGTACTGCTATAGTCCATCAGTTGAAATCGCCATGCGATTAATATAACTCGAAGTATAGTACTGCTATATTCCATATTCGCCGAATATGGACTATAGCAGTACTAAGTAGAAATCACCATGCGATTATTTTGTGTTATATTAATTGCATCGCAATTTCAGCTTCGCACTGCTATATTCCATATATGTGTATTTTACGAAATTTCGTACTATTGCTCTAACTTTGTCTTTTAGAATATTACGAATATTCTAAAAGACGAAGTTAGAGCAATATTACGAAATTTCGTAAAATACACATATATATTGTAATTTAGCTAATATACTGCTATATGAACTTTTTTTAACAGTGTACATATTTTACAAAGCTTAAGTTCAGAAGAGGGAAAAAAAAATTAAGAAAAAAAATGATTATAGCACTATATTAGCTAAATTACAATATATATGTGTATTTTACGAAATTTCGTAATATTGCTCTAACTTCGTCTTTTAGAATATTCGTAATATTCTAAATAATGAAGTTAGAGCAATAGTACGAAATTTCGTAAAATACCATTGCCTTATACTATTATACTAGAAAAATCGCAATACGCGATTAAAATAATCGCATATTATTCGAGAAAAATTGAAATAATTACGAATATTCAATTTCGACGAATATAACACGAATATTCACTCGAATATTCGCGATATATCGCGAAATCGAATATGGCACCTCTCGCTCATCACTATTGCTCATCTATTAAACAAGGCAGATACTGTCCAGTTAGATAACACTGTGTCCTACACAGGGATTGATGCAAACTGTGCTGTCTCCTAAGTATTTTCTTCAGCTTCAGATTACAGTCCCTGCAATCTCCCTATACTCTCCCTATGATCTCCCTACACGGTCACTGCACTCTTCCTATCCAATATTCTACAATTAAAAGCTTTTAGCAACACTGTCCTTAGCACTTGTCACAACTCTCCCTATGCTCAGCTCACAGTTATATGGCGTAGACCGTGCCGGCTGGGAATTTAAAGGGGCTGGCTAGCTGCTGACGCATTCCCGGGCTTCTTACTTTCACTTTGTAACATTTCTAGCTGCCAATATAGGGAAAAAAATGATTCCTTACATGAAGCATGAGGAAATTGGGAATCGTTGCGAATCTATTTTTTCCTAGACTTCAGTTCGAATTCCACTTTGGATGCTTCGATTTGCTCAACAATAATCATCAGTACCGATGTAACGTGGCCTTGATAAAAAAAGCTCTGATTAGATCCCCCGAAATCAAACACAACAGGTATGGCATGAATTCATAATATCAGTAGGAAGTTCTGGATAGTATCTTCTAATTATCATTGGGTTGGGACTATTCTGTATACTCACACTGCTTCCTCCATATAGTGGACATCATCTCCATCCCACTGATAGGTACCAGAGACCGTGAGGCTTGCTTACTTTCCAAGCCTCATAAGAGTATGTCCATCCCTGCTTCAGCACAGAATGTCTATTGAAGACCTAGGCTGAACTAAGATCTCAGTAAGTTAGGGTTTCTGTTGATTGTTCTCTGTTTGGGCATGTCAAACACTCATTTAAAAAGATAGCAATATAGGTCTAAGGACTGTTCTCTAGAAATTCGGACCAAAATATCCATCTATAACTCCAGTGGTGTCCTGCTACTTCTTGCAGATACTCATGCGAATCCTGTATTAGCTTTGGCGGTCCATGTCTGACACATCCTCCTGCATTTTCCTGGTTTGCAAGGCCGAGCACTGATGCAGAGTCCTCCTTCCAGGCCTGGGCATCCTATCTTCTCCTTTCCTGTGCCTCGCTGCCCACATGCCGTAATCTGTCCTAGCCTATGACTGACTTCCATAGGGTAATTTAATCAACTTCCCCTGTGGTTATTTAGCTTGCTAGTTCCTGCAAAGTTGTGTGTGTAGTTTTGTTGTTTGCCTGTGCCCAGTCTTTGCCTGATGTCCAGGTTTTAACCTCTGCTGCCTGCTGTGAACTTTGGACTGTCTATCAGATTGAGTATACGCTGCGTGCCCTGATTTGGTTCATCCACTGACCACCGTTTACCTGATTCCTTGGTGCTATGCACTGGTGAGTCAGCTCAACGGAGACTACTTAGAAAGGTAGCAGCCTGGTAGTTCCCTTATAGCAGAGACCAGATTTCTGTACAGAAGTTAAATTGTGAAGGCTAAGGGGTAACTTAGATAATTTCCTTAGAAGTAGCCGTAAGCCGAATCCATTCAGTAACAAAGTGGATTTACACTCACTCTTGTAACATATTATAATACAGTAACAAAATTGTTTTGTTATTTAATGTTATATTATTTTATGCCATGTATATTCCCAGTATGGTTATGTATGAAAGTGATGGAGTTAATCAACTCTGACAAAGTCCTTGTGGGAAGTTGAGTGTGGATCCTGGATCCACCCCTAGCTCAGGTAGTTGTAGTCTAGAGAGTGGACGTTCCATCTGCTCTACTCCTCATGGGACTGGACCAAATATCCAGAGACTCACCCTCTGTGAGGATTATCTACTGAGAGAGAGACATGACCATTTTTACACTACTCCAGAAAAGGAGAAAGATAAATGAAAAGAGCCAAGAAGGTCTAGAGTCTGCATGGCCGAGCATTGAAGTCAGACAATAAGGTATTTGCTGATTAAAGCTGATAGACTTTACTGCTGTGAGAGGGACATTGCTGAGACATCATTCAAACTTGGAAACCACCTGGCCAATGATTATCTTTAACACTGTACCCCTCAGCTGGACCTTAAAGCTACCAATGCAAGAGTAATATTGCCAGCCATAGATTCTGCAGAAAGAGACTTTTGGAAGATAGAAATGAAAGAGTACTATCCTTGCTACTGATTCTTACACCTAACATGAGCCATTGCATCCTACATCTCCTGCCTTTAACATCAAGGGCACCCCGATTACCATCAGGCAATCCCAACATAAGGGTGTGCCTCGAAGGAAGAAAGGGTGCACCCTTCTGTCACTGCCCTGGTCTCAGGGAGCATCATTGTGAGAATTGCAACTGCTACAGCCAGAACCACTGCCACCCACTCCCACCCTTCACTCTGTTTCTCCTGGGCTGGTTGGCATAGATGCAGCTATAGTTTTTTAGTCACTGAAACAGAATGAGAAGAGGGAAAGGGAACAGAAAGGAGGAGAAATCTGAGTGGCTCTGACATCACATCGGGAAGAAATGCCCACTCAGAAAACATGGAGAGCATAAATGTACAATTATAACCAGCAGAGGGCAGTTACAAGACCTACAATCTGCAGATTGCACACATTTTTCAAGCTCTGCTGCATTTATTGTATACTTACAGTTGCCTGAGGAGGGAATTTACTTTGTATAAAACTTACGTCCACAACCAGATTAATTTACCTGGATCTTTAGCCTGTGTCACTCGGTACACAGTGGCTTATGCTAATCTGTCATCTTCCCATTGTTGATCTATAAATCCTCCCCGATCTACATGACAAGCCGCCCGCTCCTAATCAATAATTAATCATACATTTGTAATTTGAAATTGCCCTGACAACCGAATTTGGATGCAAGGTTATAATTATGATTTATAGATTAAGCAGCTATATTTCCATTTTTTTTAACCTGGAGAAATATTGTAACAAATTATTTAAAGGGACATTGCTGAAAATATATTGATAACTACAATAACCGATTCAGCAAGGTTTCCTGTTATATCTGTTGGAGTTCACTGAACATTATAGCAGAAGAAGTCTACTATAGCACACGGATGTCATCTACATACAGTTTGCATTTGTGCGGCCGTGCACAAATATAGAATCTGTATGTTTTGTGGACAAGACAGTGAGTCCCGCTAAAATTGAGGGATGCACATTGACCACATACGCATTTTGCGTATTTGAGATTTGCAGACAGCAACACAGATACTGTTGCATACAGGAGGCCTGGGCTAGTATAATTCCCTTAAGTTTACAGCTGATGTTTTTTTTTTTTTTTTTTTTTATCAATCACCAAAGTGATCTGGTGCTCGAGTAGAACACTTTGAGATGCTTGGGTGCTCTACAGAGCACCCGAGCTCAATGGAAGTCAATAGGAGAACCTGAGCATTAAACCAGGCAACCACTGCTCTGAAGAGGGGAGGGTGTTTGGTTCACAGGAAAAGGTCAGAAATTGGTGGAAACACCACTGAAATGGTTCAGGAACAGTGTGGATGCATCTTGGACTCGAAGGTCGCTGCTGTGATTGATGTTGTTGATAAAATTGATTTTAGAGGAAAAATTGATAGGAAACATTCTTTCCTTTATATTTCATTGTATATAAAGTGCAAGTGCTGGCAAAAATTACAAGGAAGAGGCACTCCAATACAACCTGTATATCACATAATGGAGGGTCTCATTCACATTGTGGTACAATTGTTCAGGTAGTGGAACTCCTACACTCATAAAGCCCATGCAGTAAGTGGAAGGGCTGCAAAAAATTACAAGGAACCGGTACTCCAATGCACCCTTTATTACACATAAAGGAGGGCATCATACACACCCTTGAAACATTATGATTGATGGCCTGCTGGTGACCGTCTAAAACATTAGGGGTGAGGGCCTGCTGCTGATCTGATCAGCTAAAACATTAGGGGTGAGGGTCTGCTGCTGAGCTGACCCTCTAAAACATTAGGGGCGAGGGACTGCTGCTGATCTGACCATCTAAAACAGTAGGGTTGAGGGTCTGCTGCTAATCTGACCATCTAAAACATTATGGGCGAGGGCCTGATGGTGACCCTCTAAAACATTAGGGGCGATGACAGCCTAATAAGCATGTTGATATGATGGAGGAGGAGGACGAGAAAAGGAAGATTGAACTATATACCCTTTTTTGTGGTGGAAGGGGTGCATGGGAATACAGTGTATTCAATACACCATAAAAGCCACATTTAAAGTGCCTTTATGTTCAGCCGCTTTCCTCTGGTGGAGTAGAGAAGTCAGGGGCAATCCAGGCCTTGTTCATTTTGATAAGAGTCAACCTGTCAGTATTTTCAGTTGAAAGGCGGATGCGCATATCAGTTATTATGCCCCAAGCAGTGCTAAATACCCGCTCTGACATAACCCTTGCGGCAGGCCAGGCCAGCACATAGAAGGCATAAAGCGCCAGTTCGTGCCTATAGTTGTAAGGCACAGAGGGATCACTGAGGACTCTGACACAGACTGCTACGTACTCCTTCAACATCTTCCAAAACTTTTACCCCCTTGTGACACTAGGCAGCACATCAGGGTGAGGGTGCTGGCGGGGTGTCATGAAACTGTCAGAGGCCTTGGAGAGTGTTGCCCTGCCTCTGTTGGAACTGCTGTGTGTTCCCCTCGTCTCCCCTCCTCGGTTGCCCAAGGAACTATGTACTCTGCCGCCAGAGTAGTACGATGGAAATTTTTGGAGCAATTTTTCCACAAGGACCTTCTGGTATTGTACCATTTTGTTAGTCCTCTCCACCACAGGAATGAGAGATGAAAAGTTCTCTTTGTAGCGGGGGTTGAGAAGGGTGAACAAGCAGTAATAACGTGAGGATCACTGGAAAGGAAGCATAACATAAAGTCAGCCATGTGTGCCAGAGTCCCAACAGACAAGACTTCGCTGTCCTCATCAGAAGGATGACTCTCAATCTCCTCATCCTCTTCTTCGGCCCATCCACGCTGAAGAGATGGAATAAACCTGCTATGGCTACTACCCTCTGTAGCGGAGGCAATTGTCTCCTGCTCCTCCTCATCATCATCCAATTCGCGCTGAGAAGAAAAACTGAGGGTGGTCTGGCTATCACCCTGTGCGCTGTCTTCCCCCATTTCCACCTCTTTCACAAATGCGAAGCATCGTCCTTAATTGTAAGCGGCGAGCGTTTCAGTAGACACAGAAGTGGGATGGTTACGCTGATAATAGCGGCATAACAGGTCACCATCTGTGTTGATTCTCAAAGTTTCTTAAAACCTCACAGAGGTCAGACATCCATGCCCACTCATCGCTTGTGAAGAGCAGAAGCTGACTGGAAAGGCGACAACCATGTTGCAGTTGGTATTCCACTACTGCCCTCTGCTGCTCACGTCGCAGAACAGTTGGTGAGCTGGGAATTGCAAGCGCTGCTGCAGCGTTGCCAGACTGGCGGCAGCTGTAGATGACTTTCGGAAATGGGCACACACGCGGCACACCTTCACCAGTAGCTCAGGCAAATTGGGGTAGGTTTTGAAAAACTGCTGAACCACTAAGTTGAACATGTGGGCTAGGCATGGTATGTGTGTAAGCTTGCCGAGCTCCAAAGCCACTACCAAGATACAGCCATTATCAGACACAACCATCCCTGGTTGTAGGTTGAGTGGCTAGAGCCACAGCTCAGTCTGTTCCCTTATACCCTGCCACAGCTCTGCGGCAGCGTGCTGTTTGTCACCAAAGCAAATAAGTTTCAGCCGGCCTGTTCCTGCTTCCCAACTGCAGTGCTACACTGCTTCCAGCTACTGACTGATTGCTGACTGGTGCTGCAAGATGAGAATTCAGAGGTTGAAGTGGAGAAGGAGGTGGAGGAGGAGGAGGAGAAGGGGTGGGGGGGTTGCAGCCACTAATGTAGGTGGTGGCGGAAATCCTGATTGAAGTAGGGCCCCCAAACTTTGGTGTCATTAGCACCTGTGCCATCTCAGGGTACGATTCTCTCCTGGCCTCCACAACGTTCACCCAGTGTGCTGTCAAGAAAATGCAGTGTCCCTGGCCAAAAGCACTTGTCCATGTGTCAGTCGTTAAGTGGACCTTCCCAATAACTGCGTTGGTTAGGGAACGGGTGATGTTTCGGGACACATGCTGGTGCAAGGCTGGGACGATACACCGGGAAAAATAGTGGAGGCTGGGGACTGAGTAACGAGGGACGGCCATCGCTATCAGGTTGTGGAAAGCATCAGTGTCCACAAGCCTAAATGCCAACATTTCCAGGGCCAGCAATTTTGAAAGGTGCGCATTTAGTGCTATGGCCTGTGAGTGGGTTGGTGGCTGGGTATTTGCACTTTCGTTCAAAGGCATGGGGTATGGACATCTGTACGCTGCACTAGGACACATAAAATAGATGTGCTATATGATGGTGCTTGCGAAGGTCCAGGTGCAGAATGGGAGCATCCAGGCCTGTGTCTTGAACAGGGGATTGGCCAGCACGTCCCACATATAGGAAGAGGAGGCAGTGATGTGACCTGCAGAAACTGATTGTGGACCCAGGCCCACCTATTATGGTGCTTTGATGTCATGTGGCAGATCATGCTGGTGGTGGTGAGGTTACTAGTGTTCACGCCCCTGCTCATTTTGGTACGGCACAGGTTGCAAATGACAATTCTTTAATTGTCCGCAAGGGAGATTGCCTTAAGGGGGTGCTCCGGGGAACAGTTGCGGGCATGTTTGGTGTGTCCCGTCTTCTCCCTTTTGCCTCCCCACTTCCACTTCCAGCCTGTTGTGGTGCTGCGGATCCCTCCCCCTCTGTACTGCTGTCCTCGCTTGGCTTGCCACTTTCCCAGGTTGGGTCAGTGATTTCATCGTCCACCACCTCCTCTTCCGCTTTCTCACTGTGGTCATCCTCCTGACTTGTTGACTTAACAAGAACCTCACTTACAACTCACCTGACAAATGTGTCTCATCATGAACCTCTTGAGACACTAATTGCAGTTGACTTATTGCCAACTGTGTCTCATCATCATCATCCACCTCATTAAACACTAATTGCCATTCCCCACCGTCATCTTTTTCGGACAGTGGATGCTCAAGAGATCAGTGCACAAGATCTCCTTATGTCCCTCTTTAAGCGGGCTTGGTGAGAGGGCCAAATCAAGGAATGATGATGAAAAAATACTTTGTGGAAGACAGGGTGGTGCTTAACCGACTAGAAGCATTATCTGCTGCAATTCAGCCGACCACCTGGTCGCACTGGTGTGACTTTGAGAGTCGTATCCTGTGCCGCCCTGCAAACTAGGACATGAAGCTAGGTATCGTCGTGGATGAGTGTGGTTCTTTTGCTCTGGCAGCAGGCACAGTTTCACCGCGCCACGAGCCACGGCCTCTGTGTGCACCATCAGCAGCACGGCCACTTCCCCGTCCCTTACTGCTCGCCTTGAGCCTATTAAATGGTATATATGCTTCCAAGTATGTCACACGCACAGAAACACAGGTTTTGTAAGTGTATGCGCAAATAAATTACTCTGAATGTCACAGATACCGTATTAAGGATGCGCAAACGTTACACAGGAGATGTAGCACAGGTAATGTCGCTGTCACCAGCAGCGAAAAAATTATACAGAATGTCAAAGATATTTAGGATGCGCAAATGTTATACAGGAGATGTAGTGCAGGTAGTGTTGCTGTCACTAGCGGCAAATTTTTTTTACTGAATGTCACAGATTTTTAGTATGCGCAAACGTTATATAGGAAATGTACCGCAGGTAATGTCGCTGTCACCAGCAACGAATAAATTACACTTATTGTCACAGATACTTTGAATGCGCAAAAGTTATACAGGAGATGTAGCGCAGTTAATGTCGCTGTCACCAGCGGAGAAAAAATTTAACTGAATGTCACAGATATTTAGGATGCGCAAACGTTATACAGGAGATGTAGCGCAGGTAATGTCGTTGTCACCAGCGGCGAAAAAGACTGAATGTCAAAGATATTTAGGATGCGCAATGTCGCTGACATCAGCAGCTAAGAAAAAATTACACTGAATGTCACAGATATTTAGGATGTGCAAACATTACACAGGAGATGTAGCGCAGGTAATTTCGCTGTCACCAGTGGCGAAAAAGACTGAATGTCAAAGATATTTAGGATGGGCAAACGTTATACAGGAGATGTAGCACAGGTAATGTAGCTCTCACCAGCGCGAAAAAATTACACTGAATGTCTCTGATATTTAGGATGCGCAAACGTTACACAGGAGATGTAACGCAGGTAATGTCGCTGTCACCAGCGGCGAAAAAATTACACTGAATGTCACTGATATTTAGGATGCGCAAACGTTACACAGGAGATGTAGCACAGGTAATGTCACTGTCATCAGCGGCGAAAAAATTAAACTAAATGTCACAGATATTTAGGATGCCCAAACGTTATACAGGAGATGTAGCGCAGATAATGTTGCTGTCACCAGCGGCTAAGAAAAAATTACACTGAATGTCACAGATATTTAGCACCCGATTATGCGGTCCAGCCAGCCAATCACTGTAATGCCAACCAACCAGCATGGCTACGACATTACAGTGAGTGCCAGTACTTCCACGCACATTTATTTGCTGTGTAGCAGACTACAAATGAGCGGGGAGGAGACTCGAGCACAAGCAGTGTTCGGACGAACACCACGATGTGCCGAGCATCGCGATGCTCGAGTCAAAGTGGTGTTCGGCCAAGCATGCTTGCCCAACACTAGTTTTTTTGTATGCAGTTCTTATGCAGACTCATGTGTCCCCATGGTAACAGACTACAAACAAACCCTGCAGTCATATGTTAGCCTCTTTGTTCTCTTCTATTGTAGGTTTGGAAAGTGCCAAAACCAGTATGTTAAGGCACATGAGGTAATTGCCAGATGGTGTCTGCACCAATATGAGGGATTATGTGGATTTATTTATTTTTGGAGAAGGGCTCTTTAACAGGGTTGTACAAAATATTAGCAGAAGATGGTTGCTTTCTCCTGGAATCAGGGCTACATCTGTACACATGTGGTATTGCAGGCTCAACCCCACACTCTTCAATCGAGCAATGCTGCATTGGCAAACACAACCCATTGTGGGACTGTTTCTGGAAGAAAGCAACCATATTTTACCAAGTGTGTATAAACTGGTCATTAGTGCCCTTCCGTTGGCTTCTAGTCCTCATGCTGTAATTTCAAGTTATTGTGTAAATCTATAGGACAGATTGCGCTTTCCCACATAATGCTGCTATCATCTGGGACGGTACAGTATACAGATAATCAGTAAATGTTATTTTCTGAAGAGAAAACTGATTTTGAAATACGACTAATACAAGTACACGGTAAATGATGGAAGTGCTCTCCCGTGAACATCACTGATGATGGTATTTAGCAGAGGTGTTTTCCACACCATAACTGTGAGTCATTAGTAGCTATTGGGCATAGCACTTATGTACAGAACGCTTCATGTTGTTTAGCTGTCACAGCATGCATAGATAGTCTTCAAGGTGAGTTTTTAGTACATTATAGGAGTTCAGATTTATTGTTAGTAGTTTGTCTGTCAGCACCGATGACCCTGGCACTAGCAAACAGAACTTGGATCATGAAAAACAAATTATCCCTTGTACTCTGGTCACTTTTAGAGCTGTGCTCGAAATTCTGCTCTGCTTGGATTTACATCTCATACTTATATATTTTTCTATCACTTACACTATATGGCCAAAGGTATGTGGCCACCACTTCTGATTATTCAGTTCAGGTGTCTCAGTCACACTAGAGATGAGCAATTTATTTTTATTTTTATTGTATTCGGGTCCAAATCGATTATACCCGAAAATATGCTCCAATTGCCCTGAAAATTTGTATATAACACTCTTTGGTCTGTTAGGACTCATAGAAAGAGAAAGCCTACTATGTTACTCTCGCACTTTCCCTCACTCTCTGGCTCTCTCATTTGTCTGAAACGAATCACAAGAAATTTGGGTTGAATTCTGAATTGTTAGAATTGATTCACTCATCTCAAGCCTCACCTATTTACACAAATGTGCATAAAACCAATCACAAAGCCATGCCAGCTTCATAGACTCTGGGACTTTAAGCATGGCACAATCATAGGATCCCACCTGTGCCACAAGTCAGTTTGTGAAATTTCTATTCTACTAGATCTGCCCCACTCAACTGAAAGTGGCAAGATCAACATGCTCAATGCCAAGCATCAGCTGTAATGGTGTAAAGCACACCATCACTGGGCTATGGAGCGGGTCTCTGGGCACTGGAGCTCTGGAGTGATGAATCACCTCTCATATTTAGCAGTCTGAAAATGGATTTGGCATATACTTGAAGAATTTTTTACGTATTAGAGGGACCGGGCGGCACAGCTATTCACTGCTTTTAACACTTCAAACACCGGATCCAAACACAGACGTCTAGCGCACCACTCCGTCTTACACTGCAGTCCTGTGGTGCAACGCCACTTCAAACATGTGAGTATAGATTCCAACAGTAGAAAAGGATAATGAGGTGGCACTCACCCAGCAGTAATTCGTAAAATGACCCTTTATTGATCCGGGATGCGAGTAGCAATAACCAGCAGAATTACCAAGGGCGGACAGCGAATCTTCCATGCATAGTGGCGAGGGACATTTCGCACAAAAAATGCCCTTCCTCAGGCCGCTGACCTGAGCGCGTATGGACACGCTGACTTTTAACACACCCAGGGGGGGGGGGTTGTCATGCCAACACATGACACACAATCACCCTTCTGGTGGCCAATAAAATAAAAGACAAATCGTCTACAATAAAAACAAACAATGCAACAATGAGAACATTTACAGAAACACACTAAGATCATTGCGGTCATTTAACCCTAGCTTGCCCAAGGCATCCGCACGCAGAAGAATTGCTTCCCTTTGTAGCAATAATCTGTGCCTATCTCCCCCTGCAGAGGGGCTAGGAACTAGTTCAATGCCTGCAAATTCAAGAGTTTTGCCATTGCTATTATGTGTCTCCCTCATGTAGTTGATGAATCTAGGGCAACCCTTATCTGATTGTATGGAATTTATATGTTCCCGGATTCTCCCAAAAAGGCATCTAATGGTTTTGCCTATATACCGTAGAAATGGCCACAGTCGCATGAGATCATATAAATTACAGAGGTACTCCTACAGGTAATAAAATGTGTAACCCTATGGTGTATTCCTCCAATATTAAGAATTGTCTTTTGGGAATTGTACTTGCAAAATGAGCAATTGCCACATTTATAATTACCTTTAGGTCTTCTCTCATGTAACCAACTGTGGCTAGTGTCCTGGGTGAAGCGGCTTCTCACTAATCTGTCCCTAATAGTATGAGTTGTTCTGAAGGTGACTTGTTGAGCAATTCGACCCTGTTACCTTTGAGATAGATATGTTCAAGGCGCATATTATATCTCTATAAGATGTTTAAAGATGTACCAGAAAAACCTTGTGCTGTAAGACAAGGAGAGACCCCTAATCCTTTTACCTTTAACATATATACCAATTTCAGTGATATAGAAGCGTCCTGTTTGGAATTTCTTACTAATAGTGACCTTGCTGAAGTTTCCCAATCTGAAGAAAGTGATATCACATTTGATGGTGGTGTCAAATCTACGTTCTGTTTCCGTATGCCTTCTGGCAGCTCTATATTTTTCTCCGCCATGTCCTTAGAGACATAAAAACTCTCATTTACCCTGCGGTTCCTGAAAACATTAGCAGGGAGGAGAAGTCAGCGTTAGGCTGGCTCAGGTCTCAGAGTGACGTGGTAGTGAAACCTGGCGATAAAGGGGGCAAAGTGGTGCTCATGACCAAGGAGTACTATGTATCTGAAGCCCTCAGGCAGTTACAAGATGAATCAGTGTATTGTTCTTTGCGAGAGAACCCTTTGCCTACTATATAGCAACAACTCAGAAGCTTGCTGCAAAAGTATGTGATGCTGGATTTTATATCTAGCAAGCAGGCTGAGAGCCTGGTGCCACTTTTTCCAACTAAACCTTGTTGGTATTGCTTGCTAAAGTGCACAAGTCACTGAGCCGACCCCCTGGACGCCCGATTGTGGCGTGGATCGGCTCAAAGTATGTAGATTGGCTACTTAGACCGGTGCTCACTAGTGCCCCTGCTTATTTGTGAGACACCAACGATTTCCTCCTGGCGTTGAATGATTTTCGGTGACAGAAGGGTTACAAGTTGGTCTCCCTGGATGCCGAGAGCCTCTACACCCGAATTCCTCATGATTTGGGTGTGGGGGCAGTTCTGGATGTCCCCAATAAGGTAGGTAAGAGCACCGTATTTTGCAATTTTGTAAGTGAGGCTTTGTGTTTTATTCTTACCAACAATGTGTTTATGTTTGGGAATAACTGGTACAGACAAAAAGTAGGCACAGCGATGGGTACACCCGTCTCGTGTACATTTGACAATATTTATCTTTCCAGATTGGAGGACAGATGTGCATTTTCCACCACAAATCCCTATTTATGTCACATAAAATTATTTCTGAGATTTGTCGACGACATGTACCGAGTTTGTTGCCTTTCTTAATGCGAATAATGAGATGGGTATGTTTTTTACTTTGAATTTCGGAGAATCCGAACTTGAGTTTTTAGATGTGGCTGTCGGGTTGGTGGGTGTTGAGTTGGTCACTAGTGGGTATCGTAAGCCCACAGCGACCAACTCCTTGCTCCACAACGACAGCTTCCACCCATATGCGGTGAAAAAAATCAGTCCCTTATGGACAGTTTATTAGACTTAGACGCATTAACATTGAAGGAACGATTGAGCAAGATGGCTTATCCTCAAGAGATGTTGAATGTGGCCCTTGATAGGGCGAGGAAATTTTCCCAAAATGATCTCCTGAGTGACCCAATTCCACACATTGCTACTGCATACGAGTGGCACTGTTTCTGGTGAATAAATACTTTGTTTTTATTTCATACAGTCCCTTTAAACGCATTTGTTCTTACTAGGAAAAATAGAGGCCACACAAGTTTAAATTTGTAATCAAATAATTTATTTCTAATATTATTAGGGACTCTAAAGTCCCTAACTCTAAAGCTGTTGATCCAGGAGAAGGCAAAAACCCTTGACACACTCGGCCAATTCGTGACACAGAGAAAAATTCCTTCTCGACCCCGGGAAAAGGCGATCAGTTCTAGAACCCTGGATCGAAGCCACTAACTACTTGCTAATTATTATTAAATATTAACCTAAATGCTAATATATTTTTTATTGAATTTTTTTATCCTATGTAAGAATAATATTACTAATATAATCCTAATATTCCAATATGACAATAATATTAATACTATGTGATAAATGATAATGACATCTCTAACACTTAAAGCGTTGATCCAGAAGAAGGCAAAAAAAACTGGACACATTCAGCCAATTTGTGACACAGGAAAAATTCCTTCTCGACCCCGAGAAAAGGCGATCAGTTCTCGAACCCAGGATCAAAGCCAGTAACTAATTGCTAATAATTATTAAATAGTAACCTAAATGCTAATACACTTTTTTTTTTTTTTATTCTATGTAGGAATATTATTACTTAATAAAATCCTAAAATTTAAATGTAATCATATTATTAATAATATGCTATAAATGATAATGAGGTCCCTAACACTTAGGCTGTATTCACACGTCCGCAATGTGTTTTGCGGATACACGGAGACACGGATCCGCAAAACACGGAAAGCGGCAATGTGCTTTCCGCATTTTGCGGACCGCACATTGCCGACATAATAGAATATGCCTGTTCTTGTCCGCAATTGCGGACAAGAATAGGACATGTTCTATTTTTTTGCGGAAACGGAAGCACGGATGCGGAAGTGCGGATCCGCAAATGTGGATGCGGACAGCACATTCCGTCCCCATAGAGAATGAATGGGTCCGCACCCTTTCCGCAAAATTGCGGAAAGGATGCGGACCCATTTTGCGGACGTGTGAATGGAGCCTTAAAGCGTTAATCCAGAAGAAGGCAAAAACCCTGGACACACTCTGCCAATTCGTGACACAGAGAAAAATTCCTTCTCGACCCCGGGAAAAGGCGATCAGTTCTAGAACCCTGGATCAAAGCCATTAACTACTCGCTAATTATTATGAAATATTTACCTAAATGCTAATATAGTTTTTATTTTTTTTATTTTAATCCTATGTAAAAATATTATTAGTAATATAATCCTAATATTCCAATATGACAATAATATTAATACTATGTGATAAATGATAATGACGTCTCTAACACTTAAAGCGTTGATCCAGAAGAAGGCAAAAAAACTGGACACATTCAGCCAATTTGTGACACAGGAAAAATTCCTTCTCGACCCCAGGAAAAGGCGATCAGTTCTCGAACCCAGGATCAAAGCCAGTAACTACTTGCTAATAATTATTAAATAGTAACCTAAATGCTAATACACTTTTTTTTTTTTTTTTTTTATTCTATGTAGGAATATTATTACTTAAGAAAATCCTAAAATTTAAATGTAATCATATTATTAATACTATGCTATAAATTATAATGAGGTCCCTAACACTTAAAGCATTGATCCCGAAGAAGGCAAAAAAAAACCTGGACACATTCAGCCAATTTGTGAAACAGGAAAAATTCCTTCTCGACCCCGGGAAAAGGCGATCAGTTCTAGAACCCAGGATCAAAGCCACTAACTAGATATGAATTAATATTACACTATTAAACTAATTACTAGCTATATTTTTACTTTATTATAGTAATATTGCTGTTGACACTTGTACTAATATTAAACTAGAACTGTAAAGTGAAAATATAATTAGTTCTGCAATGTTATTGCTTTTAACTCTAAAGCTATAATCTACTATTATTCTATCCTTAGTTTAATATATTTTGTGATACTGATAGTAAACTATTATAACATCTATGCTAATATGCTACAAGTATTGATTCAGAAGAAGGCAAAAAACCTGGACACAAAGAGCCAATCTGTGACACAGGAAAAAAATCCTTCTCAACCCCAGGAAAAGGTGATCAGTTTTAAAACCCTGAATCAATTATTTTTATGCATTTTCTATTATTAATTTTTTTAAACTTACTGTTTAACTATCCCTAGCATTAGTATTATATTATTTCAATTTTTATACTACTACTATTAATATTATCTTATTTACTTGCTAGAATAATGGAAATAAATTCAATAGAATTTTAGCTATTGCAGTTGTTAGAGGGGATATCTGAATATCTGACAGTAAAAGAGTGGCCCAGAACTACCAGACCCAGGGTGAGGATGATGCTCACCTGCTCCTTGCCACTGGATTCAGTGTGTTGGACTCCCAGGCTGGCAGTTCCACTCATATGTACGCCGAGGACCACATTCGTTCCTAGGCCTTAGCAGTGATCTGCACCACTTGCATCACTTGTGATGTCATATGTGACACAGGGGAGAAGGTCACCGTTGTGGCCTGTGATTGGCTGCAGCAGCTATGTGTGCCCCTGTCGGCAGATGTTGTCCTCGGTGCACGTGGGAGCAAAACTGCCAGCCTGGGGGGCCCAATAGACTGATTCCACTGGAGGAGATCAGGTGAGCATCATTACTACCCTGGGTAGGGCAGATCTGGGCCACTCTTTTACTGTCAGATAACCCCTTTAAGCAATAGTTTATAGGGAGCGGCTGAAGTTGTCTTCTTCGTTTTCTTCTTCTGTGGCCTTTCTTTCTTCACCTTCTTCACTGGCATCTTCAGTGATCTTGATCACCTCTTTATCTTCCTCGCTGATATTCTCAATCTCGTCCTTATCTTCTATCTCTTTTTCCATAGCCTTTCTTTCTTCCTTCATTCCAATGGCCTCTTTTTCTTACTGCTGAAATTGACGTCCTCCTCACTGGTGTTCTTCCTCTTCTTATCTTCTTTCTTTTCTTGCCTGTTGAATACTTCAACTTTCGCCATCTTTATGGGCTCTTCATCGTCCAGTCCCTCACACAACATTCTGGTAATAGCTTGCTGTGCCCTGCGTTTATCATTTGGTCTCTGCATTGATTCTTTATCCAGTACCAAAAACTGCCTTTGAGCAAACAAGCTTGTTGGCATGAGGCGCTAGGAAGACAAGAGATGAGTAAATTTTTTTATCCATATGACCTTCTAGAGCTATAAAAAGAGCATCAACTGCATGCTCACTCACCTCCTTCTTGAAGAGAGGAGAAGGGAGGAGTTTTATACAAAATGCCAGCCGTCGAAGAACTTCCTCTGGTGTGATGCTGGCATAAACTAAAGAGAGAACACAAGAAAAAGGACACAATTGAAAATCTACAGGAACTGTCAAAACCACACAGACACATCACCTGTTTCAAACTGAAATATAGCATGTTCAGTTTTTAGCAGTCATACAGGCAGAGTATGGAGCATTTTACCACACACACTGCAGTGCAGTATAAAACACAGTCTATGTTCCCTATTAGGACCAGGGGTGCACCATCCATTGGGCGAGTTGAGCCTCTGGACTCAGGTGGTGCTCTGTAGGGGGTGGCAACTGTCTCCAGCCCTGCACTCCTGCACAGCCCAGCATACATCTATGCATTTGGGGATTATTTTATATTGCAGTTATGATGATGTGGTTTTTGTAGTCATTTGCAGCAAAAAAGGCGAAACGGCAACCATAATTGTCCTTTTACTGTATATATGGAAACTGCACAGTATAATTTCTCCTGTCCTCCATGCTATTCTCAGTAAATGATCTTGTTCTGGATATATAGACACTACATATAGCCACTTCTCTTGCCCTAATTCTGTATTGATGAACACTGCACAGCATGGTTGCTTAAGGCCTCATGCACACGACCGTTGTGTGCATCCGTGGCCGTTGTGCCCGTTTTCCGTTTTTTTTCGCGGACCCATTGACTTTCAATGGGTCCGTGGAAAAATCTGAAAATGCACCGTTTTGCAGCCGAGACCATGTATCCTGTCCGTCAAAAAAATATGACCTGTCCTATTTTTTTGACGGACAACGGTTCACGGACCCATTCAAGTCAATGGGTCCGTGAAAGAACACGGATGCACACAAGATTGGCATCCGTGTCCGTGGTCGTAGGTTACTTTCATACAGACGGATCCGAAGATCCGTCTGCATAAAAGCTTTTTCATAGCTGAGTTTTCACTTCGTGAAAACTCTGATCCGACAGTATATTCTAACACAGAGGCGTTCCCATGGTGATGGAGACGCTTCTAGTTAGAATATACAATGAACTGTGTACATGACTGCCCCCTGCTGCCTGGCAGCACCCGATCTCTTACAGGGGGCCGTGATCCGTACAATTAACCCCTCAGGTGCTGCACCTGAAGGGGTTAATTGTGCTATCATAGCCCCCTGTAAGAGATCCGGGGCTGCCAGGCAGCAGGGGGCAGACCCCCCTCCCTCCCCAGTTTAAATTTCATTGGTGGCCAGTGCGCCCCCCCCTCCCTCCCTCTATTGTAATGATAACATTGGTGGCACAGTGTGCGCCCCCCCCCCCTGCCCCCTCCTCACTCCCTCTATTGTAAAAATAGCATTGGTGGCACAGTGTGCGGCCCCCCTCCCTCTATTGCATTAACATTGGTAGCAGTGTGCGCCCCCCCTCCTCCCTCTATTGTTTTAATACATTGGTGGCAGTGTGCACCCCCCCTTCCTCCCTCTATTGTTTTAATACATTGGTGGCAGTGTGCGCCCCCCCCCCTTCCTCCCTCTATTCTTTTAATGCATTGGTGGCAGTGTGTGGCCTCCCCCCCCCTCCCCCCCCCAGATCATTGGTGGCAGCGGAGTTCCGATCGGAGTCCCAGTTTAATCGCTGGGACTCCGATCGGTAACCATGGCAATGAGGACGCTACTGCAGTCCTGGTTGCCATGGTTACTTAGCCTTAGCATTAGTAGAAGATTCATACTTACCTGCTGGCTGCTGCGATGTCTGCGTCCGGTCGGGAGCTCCTCCTACTGGTAAGTGACAGCAATGCGCCGCACAGACCTGTCACTTACCAGTAGGAGGAGCTCCCGGCCGGACACAGAGATCGCAGCAGCCAGCAGCCAGGTAAGTATGATGCTTCTACTCCGCTGCCACCAATGATCGGCCTCACACTGCCACCAATGCTATTATTACAATAGAGGGAGGGGGGGCGCACACTGCCACCAATGCTATTATTACAATAGAGGGAGGGAGGGGGGGGCGCACACTGCCACCAATGCTATTATTACAATAGAGGGAGGGAGGGGGCGCACACTGCCACCAATGCTATTATTACAATAGAGGGAGGGAGGGGGGGCGGGGGCGCACACTGCCACCAATGCTATTATTACAATAGAGGGAGGGGGGGCGGGGGCGCACACTCCCACCAATGCTATTATTACAATAGAGGGAGGGAGGGGGGGACGGGGGGCGCACACTGGCCACCAACGAGTTAACTACAGGGGAGGGAGGGGGGGGCCCACTGGCCACTAATGAGTTAAAAACAGGGGGGTTGGGGTCTGCACCCTGCTGCCTGGCAGCACCTGCCAGGCAGCAGGGGGCAGTCATGTACACAGTTTTTTTGTATATTCTAACCTGAAGCGTCCCCATCACCATGGGAACGCCTCTGTGTTAGAATATACTGTCGGATCTGAGTTTCACAATGTAGCTCATATCCGACAGTATATTCTAACATAGAGGCGTTCCCATGGTGATGGGGGCGCTTCAAGTTAAAATATACCATCGGATTGGAGAAAACTCCAATCCGATGGTATAAAAGAACTCCAGACTTTACATTGAAAGTCAATGGGGACGGATCCGTTTGAAATGGCACCATATTGTGTCAACGTCAAAGGGATCCGTCCCCATTGACTTGCATTGTAATTCAGGACGGATCCGTTTGGCTCCCCACGGCCAGGCGGACACCAAAACGACTTTTTTTTCATGTCCGTGGATCCTCCAAAAATCAAGGAAGACCCACGGACAAAAAAACGGTCACAGATCACGGACATATGGACCCCGTTTTTGCGGACTGTGAAAAAATACTGTCGTGTGCATGAGGCCTAACCCTGTGTTTTTATCTGCGCTCCATAGTGTCTGACAGAATAAAATCCTGTCCTTGATTTATTTTCTAAGTTTCTACTGAGCACGTGCCAATACATGACATACGCAGTGCAAACCACACGCTCTGCCTTTTTTGCTAACATGTTTCGGAAGAAGAGGTCTAAATTAGGCCTCATGCACACGACCTTTCCGTTTTTTGCGGTCCGCAAACCGCGGATCAGCAAAAAAAATGGAAGCCTCCCGTGTGCCTTCCGCAATTTGCGGAACCGGCGGCCATCAATATAAATGCCTATTCTTGTCTGCAAAGAGCGGACAAGAATAGGACATGTTATATTTTTTTAGCGGGGTCGCGGAACTGAGCAACGGATGCGGACAGCACATAGAGTGCTGTCCTCATCTTTTGCAACCCTATTGAAGTGAATTGGTCCACATCCGAGCCACCAAAACGACGGCTCGGATGCAGACCCAAACAACGGCCGTGTGCATGAGGCCTTAAAAGAACTGTCCAGCAGTTTTTCACATAACTGTCCCTATGTACAATTATCTGATTTTTACACTGACTTCCAGTCAGTGGTGTAACTAGAAATGACTGGGCCTCAGAGGAAATTTTTTAACAGGCTCCCCTCCCCCAGTAACTTCTTTGCAACCCGCACTCCTGAGGCTAGTCAAGATCATGGTCTCAGATGAGGCCTGATAGCCACTCCGTCTATTTCCTACAGTGTGACTGTATAAAACGTGATTATCAAATACTGTTGAGGGGGCCCTGACAATAAGATCTTTTAGTCCTCCTCCAAAGTCGGATCCTTGTGAGTTTGGCCCCAAAGCAGCCGCTTTACCTGCTTCCCCTATAGCTACGCCCCTGCCTAGATGTCCTCATGTGTCCAGATGGCTAGTTAGCTATTGAATGCCCCCGGGAGACAAAGGCTGTCAAAAATAAACAATACTAATTTATAGCAATGATAAAGGAGACCATAACAGCAATTTTTTTTTTTTATAATAGTCCAAAAAATCAGCTAATAAAGTGTATTACAAAATTCTTCTTATCACTTCCCCTACACATTTAAAAAATTGATAAGTAATCATTTGAGCCCAGTGGTCTCTTCAAACAAATGATTGGCAGGGGTCCGGGAGAAGGACCGCCAACAAGAAAATATTCATCACCCATCCTGAGGATAAACCATTATAAGGACATCAGAGAAGGACTTTTAAAGTCAGAAGAAAATATACTTTATGGTTGTCCATTCAATGGCGGGGCCATCTTCTTGCAGAGATTTTTACAATTTCTGGGGTTATGAGAAGAGGTTTTACAGTCAGGTTGACCCATGTAAAATGAGACCATCGCTAGCAATTTCACTATTGTCTTGTTTCTTGAGTCCTGACTGCTGCAAAATGAATGTAAAAAATAGCATGGTTCTTAACAATTACTGGTTGTCCTAAAACTGCAGGTATTCCACTAATGTGTCTTTCATCATGCCATACCTCATAGCACACTATGCACTTGGCCTAAGGCTCTGCTTACATCCGCTCTATGGTTTCAGTTTATGATGAAAGCTAAAGCATTGTACAGTAAACCTAAACAGTGCCCAGTGGATCCCACTGAATTATGATGGGGTCTGGTGAGGGTCCACCCAGGCTTTAGTCATGACAGCTCTGCATTCAGCACCATTCTTACTGTCAAAACTGCCAGAAACCCCTACAGGGCTGCCAAATGTGTGAACAAAGCTAATGCAGTAGAGGTCCACATGAAAATGCACAGAACCATACCTGATCCAAAGCTGCTTGACGGTGCAGTCCACATCATTACCATCTTCCTGCTTTGTATCTAAATAATAAAAAAAAGAGGAACAAGAGGTGAACATTTTACCCCGCACAAGTTACTGAATGCAATGTGTGACCCAAGCCACCAATTATAGGGGTAGTTTTTGTAATTAGCTTTTTTACCAATGAGTCTCTCTATCTTGTAAACCTGTTATTACATCCTTATGATCTACTGTATTGTCCCATCAGGTCAGTGGTCAGCAACCTCTGACACTCCAGCTCTTGTTAAACTACATTCCCAGCATGCTACATTCACCATGGGAGCATCCAACCAAGTCAGCATGCTGGGAGATGTGGTTTGACAAGAGCTGGAATACCGGAGTTTGCTGACCCCTGCATCAGGACAGACACTTTTCATATCCTCTATATATGAACATCATAGGGGGGTTGTCCTGTGTCGGATCCTCCCTATTAGCCCCCCTATAAGAGGAGCTCCATTTTTGGAGGACTCATTGTGACTGTATATTACACAGCACTCATTCATTTGAATAGATGCCCTGCTTTGGCCTTCGCAGAGGAATGAGAAGCCCCCTACAGCTTACCTTGCCAAAATCATTGGGGCAGATTGCAATGGAAAGCTTTAATTGCCCATAACAACCAATCAGGTTCCACCTTTCATTTTTCAGAGCTGCTTTGAAAAATGAAAGGATCAATCTGATTGGTTACTATGGGTAATGAAGCCAGTTTACATTTGTACCCCTTTAATCAACTATTTGGCATCAGATCAGTATTATAACATGGATGGATCTAGGGGGCGCTCTCCTCATTACATCATTCTCCCAACCAATAATCCCCAAACCTGGGACAAAATACCCCCCCCCCCCCCAATTACCACAGCTCGTCTATTCTACACAGATGGTTTATTAAACATAAAGTCACTTCTATGAAGCTCTATTCACAATCACATAAGAACTACTGCCCCCATAAGATCCCAGGACAAGAAGAGACCCTTCTGAATGGAAGTAAAGTCAGAGAGTCACATGTGGTCACTGAATAGCAGCCGTCTATATAGATGACTTTATAGGGGGATTTATAGAAATCTATGAATAGGGAATAAATTCTCCGTCATTTATATTACATTGCATAATTTTACCTGAAATCGCATAGAAACTCGCAGAAGTCTGCTTCACTCACTGCTGAGCTGTAACGGACTGAAGACCGTTGACCGTTTATTTTTTTTCAGATTCAAATCTTGTAATCCTATTGGTTATTCTTTAGTACTGTTACTATGGATACAGATGCAGTTGTAGATTTAAAGGGACGTGTTGCGTTTATTTCTGAAGAGTATAATTTACTATAGGCTTCTTATAATATAGCGTGAAATGTGAAGCTGTAGTGCGAATCTCCGGAGTCATGCTTATGGGGCTCTTTATATTTCCACACAATGCTGTTCTCACATGCAAAATACAAACCTAAGCTTCTGTTCAAATTCTCTCAGCATCAAACCCAAAGCAGAACAGTTCTAAACAGATACTGTACCATTCTCTTCAACTGGATCAACACAGCCTTGTGGTAGCAAGGGTGTACCTCCTTAATATATATATATCAACAGAGAGAGAACCGGTACAAAATAATACCCAATAAAATGAAATTTTATTATGACATAAAAATATAAATAAATGGCAAAATAAAGAAAAAGAAACGAGAACAATTGCTATGCCCGAATATGATTGAAATAGAAGATACAGCACATAACATCAGATTCCTAACTGAATACAATAGTCAATGGTGGCAGATAAAGGAAATCTTGGAAAGACATTGGAATGTATTGCAAACAGATGTGGTCCTAAAGAAATGCATTTCGGAAAAGCCCTTAATAACAGCGAAAAGGGCAAAGAATTTTCAAGATGCATTGGTTCACAGCCACTTTATAAGCAAAACTGCTAGTGATGGTAATGACAAACTAAAAGGGTCCTTCCCCTGTGGGACATGCAAGGCATGTAAAAACATGATAAAAACTACCGAATTTACTGGTCTGAATCACGATAAAAGGTACAAAATCAAAGAATATATCTCATGTTACTCAAAAGGCGTCATATATCACGCCAGATGCCCCTGTGATAAGATCTACATAGGTCTTACGACCAGGGAACTAAGGGTACGAATTAGGGAACATATACGAGACATAGAGAAAAGTAAAGAGGAAGAAGATCTAAACAACCTCAAAACTATACCTATACATTTTAAATTATTCCACCAAAGCAATGAAAAACTGCTGAAATTTACGGGAATAGACCAGATTCACATGGGGATACGGGGGGAGACCTTAGTAAAAGATTGGCTCAAATTGAGAGCAAATGGATTTTTAGATTGGGCACCATGGCACCTAAAGGCCTTAATCAAACCATGGGATTCAGTTCCTTCTTGTAAACTGTAGGGGGTTTTAGATAGAATTTTAAGGTAAAAAATAGATATATAATATTTTTATATTGTTTTGTTTGATTATTGTAGAACTTACGTGATGGTGTTGGGTGATTGATGGCTGGATTCCTGTGTCTGAGACTGTCCATTGAAATCTGTGGAGAGGAAAAAAATAAGAAGAATTGAATATGTAATGAGTATATCCATCTGAAAAGGACATTCTAGTATAACATATGGAATTACTACTATACAGGTTAAATTGGACATGAGAGAAATATGTGAGGGTTGATATCTAATTCAGCTCTGTCTAGCATACACTATGTACATGAGTAAGTATAGACCAATAGGGGTTTGGGTGGTGAGAATGCCCTGAGAGGCATCAAGCACATATATAGAGGGTGTACAGATAAATAGACACTGGGTCACATTTAGAGAGGATGCCACACATCCGTCTATATCATAGATGATGTACAGATAAATAGGCACTAGTCTTATTAAGGGAGGAGGGATTCATCCACCTGTTTTAGTGGGCACAGGTTTTTATCATTGGATTGATATTTAAATGAGAGATAGCACTTAGGTAGAATTATGAATCTAACACTAGATATGGATAGGAAGATATATGCACGGCACTTTAATGTTTGTGCTAATGAAATGGGCATGAATATATGAGATTTTATACTTATTTGTACTTATATTTATATCAACACAGACAATATGCACTTTATTTCATCTATGCACCAGGCACTTTGATAAATAAATTTGACGTCATGTATATGGACATTGTAATATGTATGCGAGATAAGATATTGGTCATGTATATGGACATTGTAATATGTATGCGAGATAAGATATTGGTCATGTATATGGACATTTTAATATGTATGCGAGATAAGATATTGATTGAATTTAAGATAGGTATCTGATATCTTTATGGATGGTTTTGGCAGGATATATATGGATGTGCCAATATATACATGGGATGTGATACTTGATGAATTAATGTAGGAATGCAGACATGCCATGTGTTGATGTGTGCACTTAGTGTGTACACATGTATGTCTTATGCGCATTATGTGAGGGCATGTGTGCACTTAGTGCAGATCCATATGTGTCCTACTTACATCCAACTGAATATTAGATACCATAGTGTAAATAATATTGACCCCCCATGTATGTCCCTTCACCTAGTTCGTACATGTATGTTTTTTTGCATAGATAAATATGGCACCTATGTAGTGCAGAGAAATACTTTTGAATGATGTGGAAGCAATCTGAGTTTCGGTACGGCTATATTCAGTGGCGTGGCGGACTGATCGGTATACAATCTACTAATTGATAGGTTGGAGAGACGGAAGATCAATATGAGTAGATGCATGGATAAGAAATCACTTTTACATACATGCTTATGGAGATGGATAGTCTGATGACTCCGGATCGCGGATGGGAGGACTTTTGCCATCCCGACGGGCGTGATCAGGGTGACGTCAGACGCACTCTGCCCTCGCTTTGATCGCGCTGATGGGAGGGCGGAAGTCCATGATATACCCAGATCTGACAATCGCGGGATGCGCCGCGACAGGAGTCATCAGTATCAGGATCACATGACGCAGGGATCGCCAGCTATTGGCCACGTATCACTTAAAAAGACCTCCTAATTCATTAGAAAGGAAATCCTCCTGATGAAGCATTAGCGAAACGTACGTCGAGGAGTACGCCAGATAGAAACAGCCCACACGCACGCCACTGGATATCGGGTAAGTGAGAAACTCAGATCGGTCCGACATACTCTTTATGGCAGGTTTATGATATACTAACTGTGTGGATGGTTAGGATCAGAATATATGGATGGTATTTATACCCGATATTTATTCATGCTAAGATTCGCCTCACAGTTGAGGTAGTTGTGGTTTTATGGCTAGACACAGCTTCTTGAATATTATATGCTGATCTAGACCCCTTATCCACAACACCCTCACTGTGATTGAGGGAATCAAACGATCTAATATCTGTTAGTGGTGGACTTATTGTGGACTGTCCCTTGAGGCATGCTGTACGGTCTCTACATCTATGTCTGTATGTTTTTATGTCATAATAAAATGTCATTTTATTGGGTAATATTTTGTACCGGTTCTCTTTCTGTTGATATAGATACTGTACCATTGACTGCTGGGTGTGAATCAGACCATGGGCCGCTTACATGGAGTTTATATGTTCTCCCAGTAAGAAACAACCAGTGCTGTTAATGAAGAGACATCCACAAGGAGACTGGTGCCCAGAGGCTGATGAAGAGGGAGTCATTGACCAATATTTTTTTTTTTAAAGAGATTTCGATTATGGCGACATTATTAACCGATTTGCAATGTCATCTTCTGTTCTGAAAAAAATAATGCTTCAGTAAAACTGCTCGGCCTGTCTGGTTTGAGCAGTGTTGAGCGAATTTCCAGATAAATTAGATTTGCCGCGACACTGAATTTCCTCGTGCTTCGTGGTAGCGAATTAATTTAACCTGAAATAAAAAATTAAATAAAAAAAGAAATCACACTTACCTGCTCCAATTTCTCACGACGGTTCGGCTGCCTTCATCTTGCTTGAAGATTTCACCCGAAATGCTTGGTTAATTATGACATCACCATTAGTTTTGGGTGAGCATGCTCTGCCAAATACCATTTTGACTGGAGCCGAACACCGCGAGTGCTCGAGCGCAATGCTCAAGTCTCCTCCCCGCATGTTTGTTGGCTGCTACAGGACAGCACTCTAAAAGTCACACCAGTGTGATCAGGTGGTCGGTTGGATTGCAGCAGATAATGCTTCCAGGTGGTTCAGCACCACCCTGTCTTCTACAAAGTCCAGTCTTAGTAGCCAAGAGTCTGGTCAACAGAATCCTTGCTCTGATCCTCCTTCCTCCCCCCATGAAGAGTCTTGGCAAACAAGTGATCCCACATTTTGATATTCCGAGGAGCTCTTTTCAGCGCCTTGATTTATTCCTTGATTTAGGCCTCTCGCTAAGCTCGCTTGAAGAGGGACATGAAATCTTGTGCATTCCCAAACTCTTGAGCATCCACAGTCAGAAGAAGATGACGGTGGGGAATGGCACAATTAGTGTTTCACAAGGAAGTGGAAGAGGAGGTGGTGGACGATTAAATCACTGACCCAACCTGGGAAGGTGGCAAGCCGAGCAAGGACAGCAGTACAGAGCGGGAGGGATCCACAGCACCGCAACAGGCTGGAAGAGGCAGTGGGGTGGCAAAAGGGAGAAGGCGGGCCATACCAAACAGACCTGCAACTGTTCCCTGGAGCACCCCCTTGTGGCAATCTCCCTTGCCAAGGGCTAGGTGTTCCGCAGTCTGGCGCTTTTTTGAGGAAAGTGCAGACGATAAAAGAATTGTCACCATCAGCATGATCCTCCACGTGGCATCAAAGCACCTTAATAGGTGGGCCGAATGCCTGGGTCCACAATTAGTGTCTGCGGGTCACTCCACTGCCTCCTCTTCCCCTCTGCTACACGCTGGCAAATCCCCTGTCCAAGACGCAGACCTGGATGCTTTCTGCCCTGCACCTGGACCTTCGCAATCACCGTCAGCTAGCACATCCACTTCTGTGTCCAAGTGCAGCCATACCCCAGGTCTTTTAACAAAAGCACAAATACTCAGCCACCCACCCACAGGCCATAGCACTAAATGCGCACCGTTCCAAATTGCTGGCCCTGGAAATGTTGCTATTTAGGCTTATGGACACTGAGGCATTCCGCAGCCTGATGGCGGCGGGTGTTCCTTGTTACTCAGTCCCCAACTGCCACTTTTTTTCCCGGTGTGCCATCCCCAACTTACACCAGCATGTGTCCCATAACATCACCCGTTACCTGACCAACACAGTTATTGGGAAGGTCCACTTAACGACTGACATATGGACAAGTGCTTTTGGCCAGGGATGCTACATTTCCCTGATGGCACACTGGGTGAACGTTGTGGAGGCCAGGAGTGAGTCGTACCCTGGGATGGCACTTTTGCTACCGACGCCAAAGATTGGGGGCCCTACTTCCATCAGTATTTCCGCTACCACCTACATTAGTGGCTGCTACCCCCCCCCCCTCCTCCACCTCCTCCTCCACTTCCACCTCTAAATTCTTATCTTGCAGCACCAGTCAGCCATCAGTTAGTAGCTGGAAGCAGTGTAGCACTGCAGTGGGGAATCGGCAACAGGCTGTGCTGAAACTTATTTGCTTAGGTGACAAACAGTACACCACCGCAGAGCTGTGGCAGGGTATAAGGGAACAGACTGAGCTGTGGCTCTAGCCACTCAACCTACAACCAGGCATGGTTGTGTGTGATAATGGCCGTAACTTGGTGGCGGCTTTGGAGCTCGGCAAGCTCACCCACACACATGCCTAGCCCACGTGTTCAACTTAGTGGTTCAGCAGTTTCTCAAAACCTACCATAATTTGCCTGAGCTACTGGTTAAGGCGTGCAGTGTGTGTGCCCATTACTGAAAGTCATCTACACTTGTAATTGCCAGCTCACCGACTGTTGTGCGACGTGAGCACGAGCTGGAACTCCACGTTCCAGATGTTGGCCAGGCTTTGTGAGCAGCAGAGGGCAGTAGTAGAATACTAGCTGCAACATGATCGTTGCTTTCCAGTCAGTTTCCACTCTTCACAAGCGATGAGTGGGCATGGATGTCTGACCTCTGTGAGGTTTTATGAAATGAAGGCGGATGCTTTGCATGTGGAAGAGGTGGAAATGCGGGAAGACAGTAGGCAGGGGGATAGCCAGACCACCCTCAGTTCGTCTTCTCAGCGCAAAGTGGATGATAGAAGGTGCAGGAGATGGTTGCCTCCGCTACAGAGGGTAGTACCCATAGCAGGTTTATTCCATCTGTTCAGCGTGGATGGGCCGAAGAGGAGGAAGAAGATGAGGAGATTGACAGTAATGTTCCTGAAGAGGACAGCAAAGTCTTGTCTGTTTGGACATGGCTGACTTTATGTTATGCTGCCTTTCCCATGACCCTTGTGTTATACGCATTTTGGCCAACACCGATTACTGGTTGTTCACCCTTCTAGACCCCTGCTACAAAGAGAACTTTTGATCTCTCTTTCCTGTGGTGGAAAAGACTAGCAAAATGGTTCAATACCAGAAGGTCCTTGTGGAAAAATTGCTCCAAAAATTTACAGGTGACAATGCTGGCGGCAGAGTATGTAGTTCCTTGGGCAACCGAGGAGGGGAGGCGATGGAAACACACAACAGTTTTAACAGAGGCAGGACAACACTCTCCAAGGCCTCGGACAGTTTCATGACACCCTGCCAGCACTCTCACCCTAATGCGCGGCCTAGTGTCACAGGGAGGGAAACATTTTGGAAGATGGTGAAGGAGTACGTAGCAGACCGTGTCAGCGTCCTCAGTGATCCCTGTGTGCTTTACAACTATAGGGTGTCCAAGCTGGACAAGTGGCACGAACTGCCGCTCTACGCTTTGGAGGTGCTGGCCTGCCCTGCCGCCAGCGTTTTGTCAGAGTGGGTATTTAGTGCTGCTGGGGGCATAATAACTGATAAGCGCATCCGCCTGTCAACTGAAAATGCTGATAGGTTGACTCTTATCAAAATTAACAAGACCTGGATTACCCCTAACTTCTCTATTCCACCAGAGGAAAGCAGCTGAACATAAAGGCACTTTAAATGTGGCTTTTATGGTGTATTGAATACACTATATTCCCATGCACCCCTTCCACCACAAAAAAGGGTATATTGCTCAATCTTCCTTTTCTCCTCCTCCATCATATCAACATGCTTATTAGGCTGCCATCGCTCCTAATGTTTTAGAGGGTCAACTCAGCAGCAGACCTTCATTCCTATTGTTTTAGAGCAGGGATGGCCAACCGGCGGCTCTCCAGCTGTTGTAAAACTACAACTCCCACATGCCCTGCTGTTGGCTGAAAGCTGTAGACAGTCTGGACCTGCTGAGAGTTGTAGTTTTGCAAAAGCTGGAGAAGCTGTTTTAGAGGGTCACCAGCAGGCCTCGCCCATAATGTTTTAGATGGTCAAATCAGCAGCAGACCCTCACCCCTAATGTTTTAGAGGGTCACCAGCAGGCCCTTGCTCCTAATGTTTTTGAGGGTCACCAGCAGGCCATCAATCATGATTTTTCAAGGGTGTGTATGAAGCCCTCTTTTATGTGTAATAAAGGGTGTATTGGAGTGCCTCTTCCTTGTAATTTTTGTCAGCACTTGCACTTTATATACAAGTAAATATACAGGAAAGAATGTTTCCTAACAATTTTTCCTCTAAAATCGATTTTATCTTCGGTTTTGTGCGTGTTAGTGTCAGTCTGTAAAAGTTGCGTTCTACTCGGACAACATCGTTCCCAGCAGCGACTTGGGAGTCCAAGATGCATCCAGACATCCTCCCCATGCTGTTTCCAAACCATTTCAGTGGTGTTTCCATCAATTTATTTTTCTTTGAACCAGATATCCTCCCCTCTTCAGAGCAGGGGGTGCCTGGTTTAATGCTCTGGTTCTCCCATTGACTTCCATTGTGCTCGGGCGTTCTGTAGAGCACCTGAGTATCCCAAAGTGTTGTACTCGAGCACCAGAGCACCCGAGCACTTTGGTGCTCGATCAACACTAGTCACTATGCCGCCCGGTGTGATGGCGTCATCTCGGCCTGCTCAAGATTTTGCGCTGGATCTTCCAGCAAGATGGTGGCAGCCGGCTCGTCGCAAGCAAATGGATCAGGTAAATATGATTATTTTTTTATGTATATCAGATGCCGTGATTATGTATGAAAGCGGCATCTGAGGGGCACAATGATGTGGACCGGCTCAATCACTTATCATGTGCTTCAAGACTAAGTAATTTGTCAAGAAGCAAATTTTCTTTATTTATTCGGTGAAGCAGCCGAATCGAATTTTCTAATACTTCACTCATCTCTAGTTATCAGTAAATTAAAGAGGACCTTTCACTAGTATACAAACTAAAAACTAACTCTATCTGGGGGCAGCGCGGCGCCCAGGGGTCCCCCTGCACTTACTAGTATGACTGGGCGCCGCTCCGTTCGCCCGGTATAGGCTCCGGTGTCTCAGCTCCGTCGGTTGTATTGGACTGATTTTTTGTAGGAGGCGTGTCCCTTGCTGCAGTGCTGGCCAATCGCAGCACACAGCTCATAGCCTGGCCAGCCTATACCGGGCGAACGGAGCGGCGCCCAGGCATACTAGTAAGTGCAGGGGGACCCCTGGGCGCCGCTCTGCCCACAGATAGAGTTAGTTTTTAGTTTGTATGCTAGTGAAAGGTCCTCTTTAAGCTGCTTTGCCAAATTTTGTTAAGAAACTTGATTTGTTACATATTACTCAGTAACGAATCTCATTCATCACGATCACGCAGTCCCCGTCATTTAACACCTCAGATGCTGCGTTTAACTTTGATCATGGCATCTGAGATTCACATTTAGCCTACCAGGGGGTTAATCAGGATTTAAAACATCCTTCTCATCCATTTGATTGCGGAGAGACCGTCGCGGCCATCTTGATTAAAGAAAATGCGCCAATTCTCGCACGTACTGACATGATGACGTCACCACACCTGCCCAGCTTGATGATGTGGAGACATCACACGTTAGCTTGCACAAGAATTGGCACGTTTTCTTCAATCAAGATGGCCGCAACGGCCTCTCCGCACTCAAATGGATGAGGTGAGTATGTATTTTTTTTATACTGCAATTTTAGTTACCAAGAAGCGTCAGGAAATTCAGATTCTTAACACTCTTTGAGCTGATGATGTGGATCTGCAACACTTTCTGTGGTCCTGCTGCAATCATATTAATCCCTTGCCGACATATGACATAATAGTACGTCATGTCGACAAGTGACTTGCCGCATTTTGAAGTACTATTACGTTATTACGATCGGGTGGGTACCTTTTACAGCGATGCTGGCGGATTAACCCCTTCTATGCTGCAGTCAGTGTTGATCGCAGCATAGAAGGGGTTAATCCGCCAGCATCGCTGTAAAAGGTACCCACCCGATCGTAATAACGTAATAGTGAATGCGGTGGGTGAGGGAGCCCATTGTGTCCCCGCGCTGCTGTCCCCGCACATACTGTAGTAGGTATCACCCCGCCTGTAACGACCGGCTCTATAAATATATCACATGATCCACCCCATCCGATAAACATCCTAAAAAATAAAAGAAATAAAAACTGTGCAAAAAGGCGTATTTCCTACAAAATGGTACCAATAAAACCATAACCTCATCCCGCAAAAAATGAGCCCCTACATAAGAAAATCGCTCAAAAAAATAAAAAAAACTATAGCTCTCAGAACATGGAGACATTTAAACATAATTTTTTTGTTTCAAAAACGCTATTATTGTGGTGAAGTGAAATAAATAAAATAAAAATACAAATTATGTATCGCCACGTCCGTAACAATCAGTAATATAAAAATATCACATGACCTAACCCCCCAGCGTATGCCTCCCAAAATAGTACCAATCAAACTGTCACCTCATTCTGAAAAAAATTATGCCCTACCTAAGACAATCGGTCAAAAATAAAAAAGCTATGGCTCTCAGACTATGGAAACACTAAAACATAATTTTTTTGGTTTCAACAATGCTATTATTGTGTAAAACTTAATGTTTCCCATGGGAGGTAGGGAGAAGTGTTCCCCTGACTGCCACAACGCCTCTGTCCCTGCCTACTTGCACTTAACTGTCCTAGATAACGAAGTGCAACTGGGTGGCGGTCCCTAACTTACATAAGTGCGGAAAGGACAAACAAGACAGACAATACAGAAAGTCCATGTAGCAGAAGTCAACAACAGGGAGTCACAGCAGAAACAAGGAGCAGGCAAAGCAAGTCAAAACATGAGCCAGGAGTCAAATCAGGAGATAATAGCAAGATACAAGGAGCGGGCGAGGAAGAGTCAAAACACGAGCCAGGAGTCAATACCAGGAGATACCACGAGTCAATACACTAGCCGAGAGTCAATACCTAAACCAGAGGAAATCACGCAGAAGTTTACACTAGGTAAAGGACCTTAATCACAGGCAACCTGTGGCCAGTAGGCTGCCTGTTAAATAGTGAGGAGTAGGAGTCATGTGATGTGGCCAGCGTCACATGACTCGCTCTCCTGCATCCAGCTGAGACCTCAGCTCGGCGCTCAGACTCAGCCCTGTTACTATGGGAGTGGAGGACGCCAGCCATGCTGGAGAGACGTGCATGGCCGGGTCCTCCCCTTACCTTGTTACTCTGGAGACGAAGACGCTGCGAGTGCCCTCGCTCCGATCTCACTGCAGGGTGTCGGCGACGCTGAGGAGAAGGAATGCCTCGTCAGCGCCCTGTGACACTTAAATAAATAAGAAAAAGTATACATATTAGGTATTGCCACGTCCATAACAATCTGCTCTAAAAAAATGTCACATGACCTAACCCCTCAGGTGAACTCTGTAAAAATAAATAAATAAAAACTGTGCAAAAACAACCAATAAAGTGTAAAAAAAAACATAAAGTGTAATAATGAATGATCAAAAAATCATATGTACCAAAAAATGGCACCAATAAAAATGTCAACTCTTGCAAAAAACAATCCCCTGCACACGACGATTGACAGAAAAAATAAAATAAAATGGCGTTCAGACACAAAAACTTTTTTTTTCCAAAAATTCTTTATTATGTAAAACTAACAAACAAAGAAAGTAGACATATTTGATATCATTGTGTCCGTTACACAATAGCACATGGTCTACCCTGTCAGATGAATGTTGTAAACAATAATAACTGTGCCAAAACAGCTATTTTTGGGTTACCTTGCCTCACACAAAATGTAATATACAGCAATTAAAAGTCATATGTACCCCAAAATAGTACCAATAAAACTGGCACCGTATCCCCTAGTTTCCAAAATGGGGTCACTTTTTAGGAGTTTCTACTGTAAGGAAGCATCAGCGGGCTTCAAATGGGACATGGCATCTAAAAAACCAGTCCAGCAAAATCTGCCTTTCAAAAACCATATTGCCCTCCTTTTCTTCTGCGCCCTGCCGTATGCCCTTACATCAGTTTACAACCACATGTTGGGTGTTTCTGTAAACTGCAGAATCCGGGTAATAAATATTGAGCTTTGTTTTTCTGTTAACCCTCGATATGTTAAAGAAAAAAATGGATTAAAATGGAAAAATCTGCCAAAAAAGTGAAATTTTGAAATTTTATCTCCATTTTCCTTTAATTCTTGTGGAACGCCTAAAGGGTTAACAATGTTTGTAAAATCAGTTTTGAGTAACTTGAGGGGTGTAGATTCTACAATGGGGTTATTTAGGGGGGGTTTCCACTAGGTAAGCCCCACAAAGTGACTTCAGACCTGAACTGGTCCTTAAAAAGTGGGTTTTGGAGATTTTCTTAAACATTTTAAGAATTGCTTCTAAAATTCTAAACCTTCTAACGTCCTAAATTTTTTTAATTACATTTACAAAATTATGTCAACATAAAGTAGACATATGGGGAATGTTCAGTAATAAATATTTTATGAGGTACCACTTTCTGTTTTAAAAGCAGTGAAATAGAAATTTTGAAAATCACAAATTTTTCTAAATTTTTGGTAAATTTGGTAGTACAATGTGCCACGAGAAAACAATCTCAGAATGGCTTGGATAAGTAAAAGTGTTCCAAAGTTATTACCACATAAAGTGTCACATGTCAGATTTTCAAAAAATAGCTGGGACAGGAGGACAAAAACTGGCCCGGGGCAGAAGAGGTTAACATGATGCCTCATCCAGTCCCTCCTGCTGTCAAGTCCTTTGACACCCAGTGGTTGAATAGAAGTCATAATGGATTTTCTTACTATTCTGTCCTCCAGTTGTCAAAGGACTTGAGGCTCCTCCCACTCCCAGCATCAGCTCGCCTCTGATGCTGTGCTCCATACCTCCTCCTGTGCCAGTACACAGGTTGTAGGCCAGAAGAGGCTTGCTGCCTACATTGCAGAGTGTGGGAAATGCGACTTAGGTAAGTATTTTTTCCCCTTGTCATTACTGAGGGCAGTGGGGTTGGACATTACTGAAGGCAGTGGGAATAGTGGGCATGCACATTACTGAAGGCAGTGGGGATGAACATTACTGGGGGGCAGTGGGGATGGACATTTTTGGAGGCAGTGGGGATGGACATTACTGGGGCAGTGGGGATAGACATTACTGGAAGTAGTGGGGATGAGAATTTTGGGGGCAGTGGGGATGGACATTACTGAAGGCAGTGTAGATGGGCATTACTAAGAACAGCAGGGATGGACATTACTGAAGGCCGTAGGGATAAACATTACTAAAGGCAGTGGGGATGGGCATTACTGAAGGCAGTGGAGATGGACATTACTGGGGCAGTGAGGATGGACCTTACTAGGGTCAGTGGGGATGGACATTAGTGGGTTAGTGGGGATGGACATTACTGGTGGCAGTGGGGATGGATATTAATGGGGTGCAGTGGGGATGGACATTAGTGGTGCAGTGGAGATGTACATTTTTTGCGGCAGTGGGGTTGGACATTACTGGGAGTAGTGGGGGTGGACATTACTGGGGGCAGTGGGGATGGACACTTTTGGGGACAGTGAGGATGGAAATTACTGGGGCAGTGGGGATGGACATTTTTGGAGGCAGTGGGGATGGACATTACTGGGGCAGTGGGGATGGACATTACTGGGGAAGTGAGGATGGACCTTACTAGGGGCAGTGGGGATGGACCTTACTAGGGGCAGTGGGGATGGACATTTTTGGGGGCAGTGGGGATGGACATTACAAGGGCAGGGAGGATGGAACTTACTGGGACAGTGGGGATGGACATTAGTGGAGCAGTGGGGATGGACATTAGTGGGGCAGTGGGGATGGACATTACTGGGGGCAGTGGGAATGGACACTTTTGGGGACAGTGAGGATGGACATTACTGGGGCAGTGGGGATGGACATTTTTGCAGACAGTGGGGATGGACATTTTTGCGGACAGTGGGGATGGACATTACTGGGGCAATGGGAGTGAAAAATGTATGGTGGCACTGGGGCAGCGGGGGGCTAATACTGGGGGCAGGGGGGACATTAGTGGAAGCAGTGGGGATGCACATTATTGGGGGCACTGTGGGGGGATTATTATTACCAGAGGCACTATAAAGGGCATTATTGTTCTCCATATGCAAATATCCTTTACACAGGCCTAGTCAGGGTGCACCACACTTGTTTCTCCACCAGATGGAGCAGTGTCAGTGTGTATATATAGCTTAGCTCAGACCTAAGTTAGGCTGTGGGTGCAGTGCAGTCTTGTGCCGTGTGTGCAGTTCTGTGCAGTTGTGTGCTGTGCAGTTCAGTTCAGTTCCTGGTTGAGGTCAATCCAAACCAGTGCAGATGAGCTCAGGTAAATCCAAGTGAGAGTTCAGCTGAATGCAGTTCTCTTATGAGCCTTCAAGAAAGCAACAGCCATGTAGCTGAATATCTGGAGGGAGGCCTCCTCCTAGCCTCTCTACTCTGTCCCTGTCGGTTCCATAACCCAGGGTTAAGGCCTGGAAGTATTCTTCCTAGAGGTGAGCAATCCACTGCTATAGATTGCTCTTCCAGGGTGACCAATGTCTAAACTGTATACAGCCGAGTATATAAGGAATTATCACGTTTATGTAAGACAAAGGATTAGCAAGATAGTCATTACCTGAGGACTTATTAAGCACCTTTGTAGCAGGTGTAGGGGATAGCTTGAAGCATCTATTGTACATCTCCAGTTTAAATACTGAGGACAGTCAGGCCAACTGTCGGAAATACAATGGAATAGAAGTTTCAGGATTCAGAAAATAACCTTTTTATTCAAGGATTAGGATCAGGCCGGAGTTGTTACCAGTGTAAGACTTTCATTACCAGCCTAGTCTGAGCAGAAGTCTTATGTATTACAAGAGCCTGTACTTCATTGAGGATTTGCATTTCCCTTTCCCCATATGTATGGGAGATTGTGCTTAATGCCGGATTGTATCAAGAGACTGTTTTAATGCATTGGATGTGTTATTATCAAGAGTCATCTACAGTAAAGTGCCATTTGGAGTTTCATCCTGTTTGCCTCAGACTCAGTTCCTCTATTAATACTACAATAAATGGTTGTACCTCCATACAAAAGGTACTGGAGTCACGACTACAAGGGACATTGCCTCTGGCACATTAATACAGACCAGCAAGGGTACCTCAAACCACCATCTGGCCAGTGTCCCTTACACCAGAGTGTGCCCCAGAGAATTCTTGTGCCGTTCTCCTTTTCATTTATGTGAGCTTGCCCATGGACGACAAACCGTGAGTAACCAGAACTGTATTCACCTCGGCCCACCTATTGCTCACACCGTGACCTCACACATAATTCCCCTGCAAGGTCTGGCATACTGCAATTGCACCCGCTCTATAGAAAGACAGTCCCCTGCCCCAAAATCATACCCAGTGTCACCCTTATCCAGTCCCCTGCCCTCTTAATCATATCCAGTGCCTGTGACCCTTAATTTAAGGGGGGCAGGGTCTACTTGAGGGGGCAGGGGACTGGGTAAGGGTGACACTGGGTATGGTTAAGAAGGGCAGGGGACTGGGTAAGGGTGACACTGGGTATGGTTAAGAAGGGCAGGGGACTGGGTAAAGGTGACAGGGTATGATTAGGGGGGCAGGGGACTGGGTAAGGGTGACACTGGGTATGATTAATAAGGGCAGGGGACTGGGTAAAGGTGACAGGGTATGATTAAGGGGGGCAGGGGACTGGCTCTGGGTGACACTGGGTATGATTAAGGGGGGCAGGGGACTGGGCAAAGGTGACAGGGTAAGATTAAGGGAACAGGAGACTGGCTATGGGTGACACTGGGTATAATTAAGGGCCTCAATCATACCCAGTGTCACCCATAGACAGTCCCCTGCCCCCTTAATCATACCCTGTCACCTTTACCCAGTTCCCTGCCCTTCTTAATCATACCCAGTGTCAACCAAAGCCAGTCCCCTGCCCCTTAATCATACCCAGTGTCACCCTTATCCAGTCCCCTGCCCCCTTAATCATACCCAGTGACTGTCACAGTGTCACCCACCTTATCCAGTCCCCTGCCCCCTTAATCATACCCAGTGTCTGTCACCCTTATCCTTATCCAGTCCCCTGCCCCCTTAATAAGACCCTGCCCCCAGGCCCAATTTAATGAAAGATATTTGGTTAAAAAAAAAACAATAAAACAATAAGAACAGTTCAACAGGTACTCACTGTCTGTCTTCTGCTCCCTCCCCCCTGTCTGCAGAGGCGCACCGCCAGTCCGGCTGCCGCCCTCACACATTGAGCGGCGGATCCTTCCGCGGCTCTCTAGTCTGTGAAGGCGCAGGCAGCAGCACTTGGACGCTGCGCCTGCGCCCCTAAGCTCCTCCTCCACGCTCCGGAACCAGCGGCTCAGCACTCGCCACTCGCCGTGGCCTCGCCGCTCACACAATCTCGGCTCGGGTCGGGCCGGCTGCTGTAGCCTGTAGAGACCGACTGCGAGCTGTGTCGGCCGCCCCTGTTGCCATGGTGCTCTGTGCGGCCACACAGCTCGCACACCCCAAAGGCCGGCCCTGGGGTCAATATTATCACCAGTTGCACTATAGGAGGTATTACTATTACTTTGTAGGAGGTATTATTAGGTCTGTATAGTGTGTGTATGTAGGTTAATTGTAGTCTATATGGTGTGCGCATTGGGTTAGTAAACTCTGTATAGTGTGTACAGTGTTTATATATACTGGTGCACTATAGGGGGCATTACTATTACTGGTGCACTATAGGGGGCATTATTAATGCTGGCAGTTGGGGAAGGTTGTTCCGTTTGGCTTTTTCTTTAGCCTTCTTTGGGGCATTGCGCATTGGGGAGTTGGTTAGTCCAAGCAGGAGACCAGCCGGAGGGCTACATAGGGAGGATGTGGATTTATTCCACGATAGGATTGAATTCCATATAAGGAAGTCAAAAACTGATCAGTTAGATAGGGGGGGTCGGGTGGTTTGATTCCAGGTGTATGGGTCTGCTGCGTGCCCAGTGCGGTGTCTTTAGGGAGTTTGGGGTGTTAGATGTTTGTGTGGCCGAGCCGTTGTTTGTCCATGAAGATGGGTCGTTTCTATCTCGGTTTCAGTTTATAGCTGTTCTGCGAGTTTGTCTGAAGGGGTTGGGTAGGGACTCCTCGTTGTTTGGAGGTCATGCTTTTCGTATTGGCGCGGCCACCGAGGCGGCTCAGAGACGGCTGGGGACGAGGTTATTTGTCGCATTGGGTGAGTCCATCAGTTTTCGGTCATATGTTAGGCTAGCGTTGCTATAAGGGTGAATTTTGGTTGGGGGGTATGTTGGGGGCCTCTTTTGTTGATTTGTTATGTTTGTGTTCTTTGCAGGTGGTGCTTCTTGCCTGGTGTGGATTATGGGCCACTCTTTCATTTTCTGGGGAGCGTTGCGAGCAGAGGTCAGGCTGGACGGAAGGCAGTTGGGTTTTCTGAGAGGTGTGGCGATGATTCGGTGGTTATAGATTAGAGGAATGTTGTGGAGTCAGGTGCTGCCTGAGTTTGTGAGGTTAGATACACCCCCTGGGATCTTGGTGTTGCATGTGCAGTGGGCACATGTTTTTGTTGTGACGACAGTTGCATTTTAGCAACGATGGACTAAGTCACCTTATGTAGAAGGTGATGGTGGGACCCAGGTGTAAGAATGCCACAGTGGTGTAAGGGTTGCCTATGGTGTCCCTTTAGATGCAGCTTTGCACTTGTCACGGTGCTCCTACCTGGATATCCGGGAACCCCAAGCGTGGTCATCCGCAGCAGTGAAAATAAAGGGTGGTTAGCAGTTGAGGGATTTGTGGAGTGAATTGAGTCCAGACTTTTATTAACGTTGATAACAACTTTACTTGAATAAACTTGCATCAGGAAACAATCTTCCAACTTTATCTTGGTTACCAGGCAAACACATTTGGCCCTACTACATCTGTCACTTTCTTTAGCAATGCTGTGCTATCAGATTAAATATAAACTTCTCCTTTCTTTCTGCTGAACTTAGCTTTCTGTATTCTTACTTGGTCTTTATCTCTTTAGCTCGGTATCTTCAGCTTTATCTTTTTCTTTGTCTCCGTCTCTTTATTCCTGTCTTTATTCAGGGAATCTTTACACTTGACTCTGGAGACAATCAGCTTAGGCCTCATGGCTCAGCAGAGCAGACAGTGCTCTGCTGGCTGGAACACAACCTTCCCCTTGAAGGGGGTAAGCTAGACTGACTTACACTCACCAAACTCCTCCCTCTCTGGAGAGGGCCAGAACGGAAATCAGGTTCCAATCCAGGCAAACTAGCTCTGCCATTTTTGCCGCCATCTGCTGGTGAACCAGACACATTACACTTGAACATAACATTTACCTAGAATTGCAATACACATTGTGCAAGATCTAGAATAAATGCACATGATGGCATTAGATCAACCATAAGAGATAGTGATGGGGCAAAAAGAGTGGTAATGCCCCCTAGTGGGGCGTTACACATGTGGGAGGTAATGATTTGGGAGTGCGTCCCTTTCGGGAGCTCACAAATTAAGTTTGACTTGCTACGTCTTTGGGCCCAGGGTGGTTACATTTTGGTCCGATATTGTGCCGCGGAAGCTGTGGAGGGACGCCAGGTCAGTGGAGAGGGTGAATAAGGCGATGATTAAGGTTAATAGGGTGGTGGGACGTTTCGTAGTGCGGAATAGCGGTATTTCAGTGCATCATAGGGAGCTTGAAGCGGGGGAGGGGGCGTTCTGGGCGTGGCAGTTATCCCCCAGGTTTATGGGGCTCCAAGAACCCTTCAGTGCAGTTAAGTTATTCAGGGTTTTCAGGGGTTTTGGTAAGGTTTTGGGGAGGGCCTGCAAGTGGGAAGGCCTTGGATAGGTTGTTATTTATGTTATTTATTTTATTTATGTTTTCTAATAAAATGGCTGCTGTGGCCAATAAAATCCATTTGCAGTGTTGTGTTTTTATTGGGGATGGAATGAGGGAGACGGGTAGAGAGAACCACTCAACAATACACTAGTTATGTTCGCCCTGCACACTTGATTTGACCCTTCATACTTGTGTTATCCCCGTCTTCTGTAAATCTTGGGCTGACTATAACATTTTTTCGATTTTTCCAGGGCCACTTTAAATTCCCAGTTCAGCCCTCGCAGTGCCTTATGTAAAAAAATGCTTTTTTGGCTGAAAGGACACAAATTTCCACTTCAAAATCTTGTGGAACGCTTACCCAAATGAGCAGAGGCAGTTATACGCACAAAGGGGGCCTAACAGGCTCATATAGGTGTGATATAGGCCAGGTATCCATTTATTTTTGGGCATTAAGTGTATCTATTAATCTAGGAAAAATCTGGGCCTTTCTCAAGACAGACACATGGGTGAATACATTTTATCTATCTATCTATCTCATATCTATCTATCTATCTATCTATCTATCTATCTATCTATTTATCTATGTCATATCTATCTGTCTATCTATCTATCTATCTATCTATCTGTGTCTGTATGTCTGTCTGTCTATCAAACTATTTATCTATTTTATTGATCAAGTATCTATCTACATACCGTTCAGGCACCTATGTCTTTAAGTATAATTGTTGTGCTGTTCCATTGTTGAGGTGCTGCAATGTGTTATAAAGCAGATGTAATTTGATGAGGGTTAATAACCACATCAGATAATTCAGTAACTCGATTACTTTTTTTTGCATTTGCAAAAGTGTCAGCGTGGATGCATCTTCTTGCTCTGCTATAATTAACTGCTTGATGAAAAGTCTCATTATAGTATATGTGCTTCAGGTTTGGGATGGAGGGGCCTAACTGATGTGCAATTAGTCATGTTCTAATGACTTCACAGATCTTTCATTATTCCCCTAGCCACCATTTTAGTGAGTAGTGACGATGGGTTTTATAAATCAACTCTTGGGATTTATCTCTACTATCTATCTATCTATCTATCTATCTATCTATCTATCTATCTATCTATTATCTATCTATCTATTATCTATCTATCTATCTATCTATCTATCTCTCATATCTATCTATCTATCTATCTATCTATCTATCTATCTATCTATCTATCTAATATCTATCTATCTATCTATCTATCTATCTATCTATCTATCTATCTATCTATCTATCTATCTATCTATCTATCTATCTATCTATCTATCTATCTATCTATCTATCTACATTCTACAGTGTCACACTCCCTGTTGGAAGTGGGCCCCTTAAATCTCATGTATGTCATTTTATGCCATTGTATTTTCTAGGGATGTCCCGATACAATTTTTTTAAGACTGAGTACGAGTACCGATACTTTTATTTAAGTACTCACCGATACCAATTACCGATACCAATTTTAACAATAAAATACACACAGATGTATTTTGTGACCACTGACCAACCAAAAGGCCCAAAAATAGAACTATAACATTGTTTAAGTACAAGAGGCAGTGTATCAACTATTTATGTAATATAAGTGGAAGGTTTTTTTTTTCAAGCGGCGCAGTTGCTGATAGCAATGTTTACTTTTCCTTTGTACAAGGGTTAATAAATTAATAAATGGGCATATAACCATGTTTCACAACCAATGTGCCTCCAGCAGTTGCAAAACTACATCTCCCAGAATGCCTGGACAGCCTTTGCATGCTGGGAGGTGTAGTTTTGCAACTGCTGGAGGCACACTGGTTGGGAAACACTGTTATTATTGTTATATGCCCATTTCCACCCCCCTCCACCTTATTTTATATTCTCTTTTTACTTAATTTCTCCTAAGCTTTATTACTATTTACAAGGGTCGGTTCCTCTACCTTTGGAAACTCCTGGCAGGCAAACTCTGTGTGAGGAGGGTGTCTGGACTCTGGAGAGGCTTTTCCCGATTCAGAGATCAGATGTCTGTGGGCAAAGTCATGGGCAACATGAATAAAAAAAAATTACTTGAGGTTCCAAGGAGAGTTAGGAGACATTACACTGGGGGCAGCCACAAGGAGAGGTTATACTGTGTGGGGGCAGCCACAAGGAGAGGTTATACTGTATGGGGGCAGCCACAAGGAGACGTTATACTGTATAGGAGCAGCCACAAGGAGACGTAATACTGCATGGGGGCAGCCGCAAGGCGACGTCATACTGTGTGAGGGCAGCCACAAGGAGACGTTATACTGTATGGGGGCAGCCACAAGGAGACGTTATACTGTATGGGGGCAGCCGCAAGGCGACGTCATACTGTGTGAGGGCAGCCACAAGGAGACGTTATACTGTATGGGGGCAGCCACAAGGAGACGTTATACTGTATGGGGGCAGCCACAAGGAGACCTTATACTGTATGGGGGCAGCCGCAAGGCGACATCATACTGTGTGAGGGCAGCCACAAGGAGACGTTATACTGTATGGGGGCCAGCCACAAGGAGACATTATATTGTATGGGGGCAGCCACAAGGAGACGTTATACTGTATGGGGGCAGCCACAAGGAGACTGTATGGGGGCCACAAGGAGACATTATACTGTATATGGGACCACAAGGAGACATACTGTAAGGAGTCAGGACAACAATTTTTGAAGCCCCACCCTCCTCAGTAAAATAGTCTTGTGGCCCTCATACAGTAATGTATATTTCTTCTTGCCCTAGTGCCTGCTTTTAGAGATCAATGTGCAGCTTGCAGGCAGGAAGGGAAGGACCAGGGCCATAAAAGACAGACACAACAATCTTCTAACTAAGCTTTATACACTTACTAGGGTCGGTTCCCGACCCCCCCAGTCATACACAGGGGACTGGCATGGCAGCAAATCCTTCATAGAGGCCCAGCCTTCAAGGGCAAAATCATGAAATATATACAGAGCGGGCAAAAAATGTAATATATACACAGGAGACAAATGTAATATATACAGAGGGGGCAAAATGTATATATATACACCCTCTGCGACTGCGATCATCACGCCCCTGTCTTTTTATAAATCCATTTTGCCCCCTCTGTATATATTACATTTGTCCCCTGTGTATATATTACATTTTTTGCCCGCGCTGCATATATATATATATATATATTTATTTTTTTTACTTTGCCCCTATATATGTCATGATTTTGTCCCCCAGGCTGGCCCCCTATGAAGGATTTGCTGCCATGCCAGTCCCCTGTGTATTACCACTGTGCCACGCTGCCAGGTGCCACTCTGTGAGTTAGGAAGCCAGTGGTGTGTGCACATTTACACACCTTAAGGAGACTGCTCCACTCCAGTCATCCGGCGTGCGCTGCGGGCCTGAGTGATCCGACGAGATAACACCAAGAAAGCAGCGCCGGATTGGTGGAGGCGGGGCCGAAGGCCGGGCCGGGGCGCAATGTAATTAACTGGGAGAGCACTTGCGCGCAGGGCTGCGGAGACCGCGATCATTAGGACTTGCAAGGGGGGGCCCTCTTAGAAGCGGCGCACAGGTATCGGCAGTGGTATTGGGGACATTGGGGGGGGCGGGTATTTGGGCTAAAATGTTAATACATGATTGAGTATTGTAATACGGACCTTTTGGACGGTCCGATATTGTATATGTTTTTTGTATTTCGGATAAAGGAAAAATAAAGATTTATATAAAAAAAAAATATTTAATGGCAAGAAATCATATTTAGCATGGCTGGATCTTAACAAGGTTCCAAGTAGAGCTTCAACATGCAACAAGAAGAAATAAGAGTGAGACAAAACATTTTTTGAGCATTCAATTAATTGAAAATAACGATTAAACTGAAACAGGCTGTTTTTCAGCTGATCCACATTTTAGGACCACATGCCTTTAAAGGGCTTGGTTAATAATAATCCCTATACTGCGAGCTCCCTATACATAAGCTAAATATTCATTTTGGTTCAGTAGAATTTGTTAAAAATCTATTTTTATAATATGTAAATTACCTTGCTACCAGCAAGTAGGGCGGCTACTTGCTGGTAGCAGCCGCATCCTCCGATCCTAATGACGCCCCCTCCGCAGTGTGATTGACAGGGCCAGGGAACGGAATCGTTCTCTGCTGGCCCTGTTTGAATTCCAAATCTCGATTGAATTCCAAATCTGTCTTCAATCGGCGCAGGCGCACTGAGAGGCGGCCGCTTGCTCGGCGCTTCATCCTCAATGCGCCTGCGCCGATGACGTCATCGCATACACCCGGAAAAGAAGACACCGGCAAAAAAACTGCCTGTTTCATTTTATTCACTGTTTTCATTAAATTGAATGCTCAAAAAATGTTTTGTCTCACTCCCATTTCTTCTTGTTGCATGTTGAAGCTCTACTTGGAACATTGTTAGCCACCTCATCTCCCCTAGCTTAAACCCCCTTAATGACCAGACCACTTTTTACACTTCTGCACTACACTACTTTCACGTTTTTTTGCTCGGTCATGCAACTTACCACCCAAATGAATTTTACCTAATTTTCTTCTCACTAATAGAGCATTCATTTAGTGGTATTTCATTGCTGCTGACAATTTTACTTTTTTTGTTATTAATCGAAATTTACAAAAATTTGTGCAAATAAATGTCATTTTTAAATTTATTGTTCTACATGTCTTTGATAAAAAAAAGTGTATATTTATTGCTTTCTGAGCACCTGTCATGTTTCCTGAGGTTCTACAATGCCCAGACAGTAGAAAAACCCCACAAATGAACCCATTTCGGAAAGTAGACACCCTAAGGTTTTTGGCTGATGGGCATAGTGAGTTCATAGAACTTTTTATTTTTTGTCACAAGTTAGCGGAAAATGATTTTATTTTATTTTTTTCCTTACAAAGTCTCATATTCCACTAACTTGTGACAAAAAATAAAAACTTCCATGAACTCACTATTACCATCATGAAATACCTTGGGGTGTCTTCTTTCCAAAATGGGGTCACTTGTGGGGTAGTTATACTGCCCTGGCATTGTAGGGGCCCAAATGTGTGAGAAGTAGTTTGAAATCAAAATGTGTAAAAAATGCCCTGTGAAATCATATGGGTGCTCTTTGGAATGTGGGCCCCTTTGCCCACCTAGGCTGCAAAAAAGTGTCACACATGTGGTATCTCTGTACTCAGGAGAAGTTGGGCAATGTGTTTTGGGGTGTCTTTTTACACATGCCCATGCTGGGTGAGATAAATATCTCTGCCAAATGACAACTTTGTATAAAAAAATGGGAAAAGTTTTTAAAGATATTTCTCTCACCCAGCATGGGTATATGTAAAATGACACCCCAAAACACATTGCCCAACTTCTCCTGAGTACGGCGATACCACATCTGTGACACTTTTTTGCAGCCTAGGCGGGCAAAGGGGCCCACATTCCAAAGAGCACCTTTAGGATTTCACAGGGCATTTTTTACACATTTTGATTTTAAACTACTTCTCACGCATTAGGGCCCCTAAAATGCCAGGGCAGTATAACTACCCCACAAGTGACCCCATTTTGGAAAAAAGACACCCCAAGGTATTTCGTGATGGGCATAGTGAGTTCATGGAAGTTTTTTTTTTTTGTCACAAGTTAGTGGAATATGAGACTTTGTAAGAAAAAAAAAATAATCATAATTTTCCGCTAACTTGTGACAAAAAATAAAAAATTCTAGGAACTCGCCATGCCCCTCACGGAATACCTTGGGGTGTCTTCTTTCCAAAACTTGTGCCCAAAAAATGTCTGAATAGAGCCTTACAGGGGGGTAATCAATGACAGGGGGGTGATCAGGGAGTCTATATGGGGTGATCACCACCCTGTGATTGATCACCCCCCTGTAAGGCTCCATTCAGACGTCCGTATGTGTTTTGCGGATCCGCGGTGTCTGTGTTTTGTGGATCCACGGATCCACGGCTTAATTACTGTGAGGGGCCACAATGTGGGCATTAGTACTATGTGGTAGCGCTTAGGGGAAATGTCCTATTTTACCCTGCTATACATTGGCATGGCTCAGTCTTACAGGACCAGCACAGCGCCCCCTGCTGGTGATTTCACAGGGGCAGTCACCATCCCTTCCTTATGTGATTATTCATTTTATCTCTATCACTACAGTGACCTTATTCCGGATCCAGTGGAAATCACGCCAACGCCAGTGACACTCTGGATGAGGTAGGACCAGATTCTATTAGTTAGAACTGGGTGAGTGAAGCCATGCATTGGTCTTAGTGTAAAACAAAATTGCTGCCTCTTTATATAAATTGGGGGGGGGGGGGGGGGGGGTAGCCCAATCCAAAGTTTGCACTGGGGTCCTTAACACTCTAGTTATGCCACTGCCAAACACAGTGCTATCACATGGACAGCGCTGTGCTTGGTAAGGAGCAAACAGGCTACAGCGCTCACTAGAACATCGCGGTCTCCTCAAACAGTGGATTGGGGGGGGGGGGGGGCCAGGAATCATACCCCTACCATCTCATAACTCTCTGAGTATAGATGTCATAGATGTTAAGATCTAGATGACACATTAGATTTCTCAATTTTTCCATCAACCTCCCCATCCTGGTGTCCCAACAATGAAAAAATATTGACCCTAATAGACATAATGGGGTCATTTATCAAACTAGTGTAAAATAGAACTGGCTTAGTTGCCCATAGCAACCAATCAGATCTCCCCTTTCATTTTTGAAAAATGAAAGGTGGAATCTGATTGGCTGCTATAGGTAACTAAGCCAGTTTTACTTTACACCATTTTTATAAATGACCCCATTATGTCTATTAGGGTCACAATTTTTTCAGCAGTATAGTACCTGGGACATTGGGGAGCACAGTGGGCACAGTATTGGGAGTGGGTCACCTGGGCCCTCCTCACAGCCGGTCAGTGAAAGTTTTTGAAGATGTATTTTGTGCTGCTAGCAGTATTTTGTGATGGACTGTGGTATTTGGCTCTGTTGGGTGGTATAATGTGCCACAATATGGTTATGCTGGCACTGCCTTCCATCAATTTGGACCCGACTACTGGGCCACTTTTAGTATTTTTTCCAGGGCCACTTTAAGTTCCCAGTCCACCCCTCTATCTATCTATCTATCTATCTCTTTATCTCTCTATCTGTCTTCCATCATCAATATCTTGTAATTTTTCTCTCTCATTGGGGGGAAACTTCGGACACATCCCCGTTGGTATTGTTTGGATGGCAGAGTTAGCTTTTAGTCTCCTGCACAATCCTGCAGGGAAAAGGGTGTCAGGGCTCAATTTAAATGCTCAGCTCTGACTTCATCTCCAAAATCACCATCCAACTTGACAGTTACTTTATAATATAAAACTCAGACGTACTGTATAGCAATAATACCAGATCCCTTAACATCAGTTTGTTGGAGCTGCTGAGATGCCAACTTGACACTCCTGTGACCAAGTGAAAGTCTTTAGCAGGACCTCCACCTACCATGTGCCATTTTGAATACTGGTGTTGCAGAGGAGCCTATTGGCATCTTCAGGCACCCACTCCCACTGCTACCTTTTTTCCCCCGTTTGCCTTGTGAGAATTTCATCTGCTCGACATCACGCACACATTTCTTCCACAATTCCCTCGCCTATTAATTGTAATTTAGCAGATTTCCACCCTGTAAATTGACAGATTAATTGTATCCTAGGTAGAATTAATTAAAACCCATTTCATCTGAACTGATTCTGTGTTTCATGTAGACATGGGAATCTACTTATCTGAGCATATTTCTGACATTCCAAGCCGGTGATCAAAATATTGCGGAAAAAAACTGATGTTATTTCTGTCTCTGGAGGTTTTAATGTATTGTAATGAAAACTATCATTCACAGATGTCCGACAGTTAAAATGAGCTGTTATCTCTCACAAGACAATCTACTGATGACGAACAAAAAGAACATTGTTACATTGTTACAATATGAAATTAACCATAATTTGCATATGTAACACCCTAGAGTGGTGTTACCACTTCTGCACCCTGCTACTGTCTTTATTGTTCTAACTTCATGTCATTTTGGGTATTTATTCCAGGTCCTCCACAATGTGCATTCCTATTTTGTTATGCAACTGTTATGCTCACATGTAATGTGCCTGGTTCACCAGCAGGGGCCAGCAAACACAGCAGGGCTGTATGTAGATAGAATGGAACTAACTTACCATTCCATTCTAACCCTTCTCTGGAGAGAAGTGGGCGAGTCCTACTTCCTGCAGGAAGGGTGGGGACCAGTTAGCTTCAGTCTAGTTTATCCTCTGCTAGGGGAAGGGTGAGCAGGAACACATCTCTGCTGGATGTGCCCACGCCAGCCAGAGCACCCTCAGCTTTGCTGGCCATGGAGGCCAAAGCTTGAAGCCTCAGGAGCCAGGAGGAAAGTTCTCTGGCATAACTTAACAGTCAGACTACAAAGTGAAGTGCAGCTTACAGAAGAAGCTAAGTTGTAGAGAAAGCCTGTCAGTACAGAGTCAGAGAGAAACAGATATAGCAGAGTGGAGTTTGCCTGCCAGTTTCATGCTAAAGCCTGCTGGAACCAAGACAAAGCCTGTAAACCATTTTGGAGAACATTTATGCGAATTAAAGCTGCCATTGAACTTCATCTCAAGGTCTTGACTCGTTATGATTTTATCCCTCAATTATTCCCCCTATTTATTACTTCGGAGCCAAAGCCTGGCGTCCATCCGTATCCAGGTAGGAGCACCGTGACACACATAAAGAGACATTTTAGGCCGCACTATACCACTTGGCATTCCTCCACCTGGGTGGCATTTTAGAGGGCCCTGGGGGGGGGGGGGGGGGTCGTCTGTTGCACATACCCTCAACTTCAACAACAGAACTTTTTTTTCTTTCAGTAAATTAATTCTCATGTTACAATCTAGGTACAATGGTCTCTATGCTGCCGTCTATATTGATTGATTTCCCATTATGCACATAGCGCCTACAGAGTCTTCAGCTCCATATTTTGATAAAGGTGATCACCTTAGTGGCCATCTTCAAATTTTATATTAATTCTTCGTAAACCAATAAAATCATTCACTTTGTCCCCATAGCGCCTTTTTTTCACCTTACCCTAAAACTGGGTTGCTAGGAAAGGTCCATCTATCTGCTGGAGGATGGGAGACGCACGAGCAGGCTGCCCTGCTACGTGCGTGGGCGTTCATGATATTCTAACCCCCAGGCGTTCCCATGGTGACGGGAAAGCTTGCCTGGGGGTTAGAATATAACATCGGATCTGAGTTTTCACGATCTCACTGAGATCGTGAAAACTCAGATCCGATGGTATATTCTAATCCCCGGGCAAGCGTCCCCGTCACCATGGGAACACCTGGGGGTTAGAATATACAGGGCATTGTATACTCTCTTCCTTCAGTTCCTTCTTCAGCAGGGTATTATTTTTCTTGTACTGATTTTCCTGTCACAAAAATTCTTGATGAAGAATGCAATTGTTCCTTCAGATCAGTGATGTCTACCATCTGGAGTGACACGTTGGCCAGCAGCTTCTCCCTGTCCGCCTCGCAGCACTGGGCCTCCAGGTCCCGGGTCTGCAGTCGATTCCCTATGTTCTGAAATTCACCCAGCCGTTGCTCCAGCTGTTGCCGGTTGCCCTCCGACTGCATGCTCAGCTCAGAATGGCGCTTCTCCAGCCGGCTCCGGGCTAGCTCCGTGCACTGAACATATTCCTGCAGAGCCACCAGTTCCGCCTGCAAGGCGGCCTAGCGGGCAGACACACTCCAGTAGTTAAAGGCCAGGAGGGCGATCACCACTAACAATGCCACCAACACAAAGGGGGGCAGCTGGCCTGTACCCCGGGGGGCTCCAAAGCCCACCATGATCGCCCTCTCGGCCTAGCCCTGCCGATCTCACACAGTCTTTCTCCCATTCTCCGCCGCTGCCAAACCTGCTGTGACAGCTGGTGAGCTGAGTCTGTAACTATAACTTTAATCATTGTTTATCTCTTTACTTTGATACCTTACTCTCAGCTCCGGTAACAGCAGGCAGTGCGGGTGGCGCTCACTCACTGACGTCACGCGCCTGCGCCGCCTAGTGAGAGGAGCAGGTGCTTGACATCAGTGAGTGAGCGCCGCCTGCACTGCCTGCTGTTACCAGAGCTGAGAGTAAGGTATCAAAGTAAAGAGATGAGCGATAATTAAAGTTAAAGTTACAGATTACAGTTAATAAATGTACTCCTGTGAGCGTCGGGGAGGGGGTTCTGTGGATGGCCCTGTTTAGGGGGGGATATCTGTGGATGGCACTTTTTAGGGTGGGATCTGTGGATGGCACTGTTTAGGGGAGGGGGATGTTCCTAAAGTGTATGTGATGGCAGGAGGGGGGCATGTTTTAGTGTGGAGAGCACCTATTGGTTGAGGTGCACAAACTAGTGCACGAGGAGCTCAATGCATTGTGGGTAGTAAGAACAGGCTGGATTAGCTTCAGGTTGAGTCATCAGGGGCCATCTTTACTGAATAAGGAGATTGCAGTTTTGTGCAGACTGGTTGCTAAGGGCTGGATCTTATGAAATATGGGGTAAGTAAGTCTAAGGGTCCATTCACATGTCCGTGGTGTGTTGCAGACCCGCAAATTGCGGATCCGCAACACACCCGGCCGGCACCCGCTATAGAAATGCCTATTCTTGTCCGCAGCTGCGGACAAGAATAGGACATGTTCTATCTTTTGCAGAGCTGTGGACTGGAAGTTCGCGGCCGAAACCTGGAATTACGAGGCCGCACTCCGCAAATGCGGAAGCGGAGAGCACATAGTGTGCTCTCTGCTTCACGTCCGGGCCCATAGAGAATGAATGGGTCCGCACTGTTCTGCAAAATTGCGGAACGGGTGTGGACCCTTTTGCGGATGTGTGAATGGACCCAAATAGTTTGTGATTTTGGAATATCATGGTAATAGTAACTACATATATGAAAATTGAAATTAGGGTCCAAAGGTGACAGTTATCCTTTAACCATTTTCATAGGAACCTCGTGGAAACTCTTGCAGTCCCAGTGGAGGACAGTACAGCTTTTGTTCTTTCAACTGTTATGGGGGAATAGGCTGAACCAAGTCAGGTGAGTTTATTTACCATACTAGGAGACTTAGGAGGGTTGGATATGAACAATCCAGTGGTATTCCTAGCGAATACCTTTATTAATATTAACATGATAAGCCTCTGGAAAGAGAAGGCTCCTCCCTGGGTATTCTCCTGTGGGGGAGGGGGAGGGGGGTTCTTGACACACTGCATTGGCAGGTTCTGGCTTACTGCTCTGGTTCTGAAAGTGATTCACCTATGCGGTCTGAGACTCTGTTAAGGAAATTCCTTGACAAAAGGGTTCCGTCAATGCATTTCCAGAGTCCTCTGGCCCTCCCAAGTCAGGATCTAGGGTTGGGATATGGATTTTGAATTTCATCAGAATCCATAGAAGTTCTGGGACCTGACTTGGCACTGTTTCCATGGGAAGCTGTGTGTGAGAAACAACCTGAACACCAAGGAAATTGTCTGTCCCTGGATGGAGTGTGGTGGCTTGCTGTAAAGCATGGAGGTGCACAGAAAGGTTGGGTGCTTGCATTGGCTGGCCAAACTCTTTTTATGCAAAATGGGCCGATGGAGTATTCAGAATCCTAAGTGGTAGGGACTGATGAACTTTATTTCTGTTCAGCTTAGTAGTTATGTAATACACATGCAATGCATGGTGCTTAGTATTGATGCAGTGAATAATTCGTCAAATGGATGAAGTGGTTATAATCATACTAGGTGACCTGGTAAAGGCACGCCTTCTGTTGTATGAGAGGCAGGGCACAGGTAGGCTCTCTCTCCGTTGGAGGGGCTTTTCTTTTTGTGTGCCTTAGCCTATAATTGGGCTGTTACTGACACTGTAGATTTTTGTATTGGTAAGTATATAAGAATATAGGGCTTGCAAGCACTGAACTTGAGCTTTACTGGGTATGGTCATTGTATATATAAGTTTATGATAGCCTGAGACTTGGGAATTGGTTTATGGCTAGAGATGAGCAAATTTTAAAAAAAAATCTATTTGGTCGGTTCGCCAAATTTTCCAAAAAGATTCAATCTGAATTTATTTGTGGTGAATCACGTTAACAAACAGCTATTTCCTGGCTGCAGAGAGCCTGTATAGTGGTGTAGTACACTGTGCCTTGCAGAAATACGCATAAGGAGTCTGCTGTGGTAGTGAAACAATACTGTGAGTCAGTATGACATGCAGATGACAGGCGTCACTCTTAGAATCACTGTACACTTCACTTATTTGGGCAGTTATGGGGCCGAAACTGACCAAATAACTCAAGTGTGAACTCAGCCTTACAGGTCAATGTTAGCGCCTGGTATAAAGAACCGTGCAAAGGCCTAAGATCCTACTATACTGCTTTTGGCTACCAAATCATAACCCAATTCTGATGCAAAATAGGGATGGGCCTGACAGCTGCTACATAGACAGGATCCGTTGTGTGTCTCATTTGTTCTTCCTTCTGACAGATCAGAAAAACGGTCAAATAAATAATGATGTCAGCCAGGCCAAAAAGGCAAAATAGTGGTCCAGTCATGTAGTGGGGAGAGTGGGAACAGCATGAGAAGTCCAGAGAGTGGCCCAATGACAGAGTGTTGAGGTGGCAGCAGCATGAGGAGACCACAGAGTTGTGATGTCGCAGCAGCAAAAGGAGACTATAGAGTGGTGAGGTGGCAGCAGCATGAGGAGACCACAGAGTGGCCCACTGACAGAGTGGGGAGGTGGCAGCAGCATGAGAAGACCACAGCATGGCCCTGTGACAGTGTTGAGGTGGCAGTAGCATGAGGAGACCACAAAGTGTTGAGGTAGCAGCAACATGAGGAGACCACAGAGTGGTAAGGTGGCAGCAGCATGAGGAGACCACAGAGTGTCCCAGTGACATAGTGGTGAGGTGGCAGCAGCATGAGGAGACCACAGAGTGGCCCTGTGACAGTGTTGAGGTGGCAGTAGCATGAGGAGACCACAGAGTGGTGAGGTGGCAACAGCATAAGGAGACCACAGAGTGTAACAGTGACATAGTGGTGAGCTGGAAGCAGCATGAGTAGACCACAGAGGGGCCCAGTGACATAATGGTGAGGTGGCAGCAGCATGAGGATACCACAGAGTGGTGAGGTGGCAGCAGCATTAAGAGACCACAGAGTGGTGAGGTGGCAGGTGGGAGGCAGCATCAGAATAGTAGCTGAAGCAGGTAGCCAGAAGAAACAGGTCTCTTTTCACAAAGTTTAGGTGTGGCACCATGGATGAACTAGTCTGATGCATCAGGCACTGGTGTGTGGAAATCCTGGCTGATCCATGCCTGATTCATCTTCACAAAGGTCAGTTTCTCCAGATTTTGGGTGGACAGGCGAGTTATCCTTGGGGTTACTATGGCCCCCGCCGCACTTAAAACCCGCTCTAATGCCACACTGCTGGCCGGGCAGGAAAGCTTGTCCAGGGGAAACTCAGCCAGTTTCGGCCACAAATCGAGTTTGTCTGCCCAGTAGTCCAGGGAATATTTGATGTGGGGTGGCAGGGTGCACTCCAAGTATGCCACAACCTGCTGGTTCAGTTGCTGCTCTATGCTTAGCTGCTGCTGGTGAGTAGTTTCTTCAGTAGCCGGTTGAAGAAAACTGCTCATCAGCGACTCTAGACTTAAGTTGCTGCTGATGAAGATGGTACTGCTCCTGCCCCCCCCCTCCCCCAGAAGCCATGGCAGTGGGATGTGAGCGCAGAGCGTGAGGATGGGCGATGGCACGCAAAGGCAGCGTCCAACTGACTACATAGTATGTCTCGATAGTAGTTCAGTTTGTCCTCCTTCTCAGCGGTTATAGCGAGGGTCTAACATGGTGGACAGCCGTTTGTCATCCCTCTGCCGAATGCTGATAATTCGTCTGTCACTACGCAAGCAACAGAGCATGCATCAGGCCATTTGCGCAAGTGACTCGGAGGGACCACCTGCCTCCATCTCCATTGCATACTGCCACGGTGTGCCTGGGTCATCTGCCTCATCTTCCTCATGGCCCTTTAGCTCTTCCAGCTGCTCCTGCTCCTCCTCTCCGGTCAACTGTGTAGAAAAAACAGCCATTTCTCTAAGCATTGCTTGTGCTCGAATGTCCTCCTCCTCCTCTAGTTCTGCCCCCACAGGGCTCATGTGGCTGTGAGATGTAGTCACTACATCTCCTGTCCAGGACATGAATCAGTGGAATGAAGTTGTTCATCCCATAGTCCTGGCAAAAAAAGTGGCCTCCTCAAAGGGCCCAAGCAAACGGCAAGTGTCACGCATGAGCTGCCACTGGCTAACATCGAAGTTACACATGGAAGTACCTCTGTCAGCCTGTATCATCAGGAAATCATTTATGGCCTTTCTCTGTTCATATAATCGGTCCAACTTATGGAGGGTGGATTTCCAACAGGTGGAAACATTGCATATCAACCTATGTTGGGGGATGCTGTTCAGCCTCTGCAGCTCAAGGAGGGTGTGCTTTGCGGTGTAGGAGTGGCTGAAGAGCATGCAAAGTTTACTGGCCATTTTCAGGATGTCTTACACCGCTGAGTATCGCATTTTCCCTCCAACACTCTGCACTGACTGCGCTCCTGCTACCGCTGCCTCTGTGAACCCCTGCACTGCTACTTTCTGGGCAGGTAGACTCCTACGAATCGTGTGGTCCACCCCAGGCAAGTTTGGCTCCCGAACTCCCACTGCTGCCATCCTGCTGACTAACGGCCACGCTACCATCCTACTGGCTCAGCCGCTGCCTCACATGGAAGCTGCCACCCTCTTCTCCTGATAATGATAATGAAGCCCCTTCTTCACCCAGCTCCCAAGTACGATCGGCTACATAATCATCATCCACTACTGTCTGCACATCACTGATGTCCCCCTTAACGGTCTCAGGGCCAGGAGCCTGACCACTCATAACACCTCCTCCCACGCGACTCTCATCATCACTACTTGCCTGCCTACAGTAGGAAGCGATGGATGTCTCCTCCATATCTTTCCTGGGCAGTAGCTGCTGACTGTCCTCTAGTAGCTCGTCCTCGCTGAAAAGTGGAGCCGAGGCTACGGCATATAATACTTCTCGCACTGAGGGAACAGAAAATGACAGAGGCAGGTTGAGGACATTTGGGGGCACAGGGCCTGCTTCCGGGGCGATGTCAACTAAGTGCCGTGTCAGAGTAGCCCACCGACTCTTGGCTGGGGGTACTATCACCTGTTGTTTGACAAAGGCACATATATGTGCCGAAACGTGCGTCACATATGGGTGACGAATAAAGAAGTCTTCCTTTTTTTGCAAAGAAATGGAGTGTCGGTCTATTTATTACATCTTGGCTGGGGGTGTCTGATGTCACTTGCAATGAAGTCGAATCAACCATTCAAGCACCGCTGGGTTGCTGGTCAAGACATGACCGCTAGATGACACTGGGAACTTAGACGTCTCGCTGCGACTCCTGCTGCCACCCCCCTTCTTCTGCTGCTACTTCTGCCTGCGACAGAAACATTTTGGCCACTGCCAGTTCCCTTTGAAGGGCCTGTCACCTGTCTGTCTGATAATAAAAAGAATTACATTAAAATTAAAATAATACACCCCAAAAAAAGACTGTAGCACAATGTAACTTCACCGAAGAATGGCCATTAAGACGTATTCTTTTTCCTATTAATACAACCCAAAAAAAGACATATAACAATCACAATTCACTGCAGAATAGCTAATATGACGTACGTATATTTCCCTTTAATACACCTCTAAAATGGCTGTAGTACAATATAATTTCACCACAGAACGGCAATTAGGACATATATTTTTTTCTACTATTAAATTTCCCCCAATTTTTTTTAACAATTACAATTCAATTGAAAATGGCTAATAGGACATATTTTTATTTCCTTTTAATACACCACATAAATGGCTGTAGTATATTGTAACTTCACCGCAGAATGGCAATTAAGACATATATTTTTTCTATCAATAAACCCCTCCCCAAAAAATGTTACAATTACAATTAACCGCAGAACGGCTAATAGGACGTACGTATATTTCCTTTTAATACACCCCAGAAATGGCTGTAGTACAATGTAACTTCACTGCAGAATGGAAATAAAGACATATATCTTTTTCTATTAATGAACCCCCCCCAAAAAAGTATAACCATCACAATTCACTGCAGAATGGCTAATAGGACGTCCATATACTTCCATTTAATACACACCATAAATGGCTGTAGCACAATGTAACTTCACCGCAGAACTGCAATTAAGATGTATATTTTTCCTACTATTATCCCCCCAAAAAAGTACAACAATCACAATTCACTGCAGAACGGATAATAGGACGTACGTATATTTCCTTTTAATACACGCCATAAATGGCTGTAGTACAATGTAACTTCACTGCTGAACGGCAATTATGACATATACTTTTTCCATTTTTTTTCCTATTAATACACCCCCCCAAAAAAAAAAATTATAATTATCACCGCAGAATGGCTACTAGAACGAAGGTAGATTTCCTATTAATACGCCCCGTAAATAACTGTAACATAGTAACATAGTATATAAGGCCGAAAAAAGACATGTGTCCATCAAGTTCGGCCTGTTATCCTGCAAGTTGATTCAGAGGAAGGTAAAAAAAAAAACTGTGAGGTACAAGCCAATTTTCCCCACTTAAGGGGATAACTCCCTGGTTCAACGACCCCTCTCTAGTAGCTATAGCCTGTAATATTATTACACTCCCAAAAAATTCATCCAAGCCCCTCTTGAATTATTTTATTGTACTCACCATCACCACCTCCTCAGGCAGAGAGTTCCATAGTACAATGTAGTACAATGTAACTTCACCGCAGAACGGCAATTAAGACGTATTCTTTTTACTATTAATAAGCCTCCCCCAAAAAGTATAGCAAATACAATTCACTGGATAATGGGACATACGTAGCTTTCCTATTAATACACCCGTAAAAAGCTGTATCACACAGAACTTGCACCCCATTCACAAAACAAGATTAGCTGGAATTACTGATGTATCATATAGTGCAAACAACCTAAAAGCAGCAGTATAACTGCAATTTGGATCTCCAATTAGTGCAGCATGGTATAATAGAATCGCTCCTATTACCCAGGCTGTACACTCTCCTATTGCACCCTGTTCTCCTTTTATACAGTAGTGTAGATAATGCCTCCCTATCCTTTCCCAACACCTTGAATAATCCTTCCCTGAACTTCTAAATCGATTTTACAGCACAATGAAGTCTTTCCTACCACTGTCCCTAGAGCCTGCTGACATCTCTTCCTGCACTAAGTACACTGGAAAACGACAGAATTCAAAATGGCTGAGGCTATTTATAGGGCTGGGACATCACAGGGGCTGGCTGGCTGCATGCCTGGCATTGTGGGTGATCCCTTGTTCCCAGAGTTCTTTGCTCCATGCCCTAGCATGTGCAGCAGCCATTTTAGGAAAAAATGCAATTCGTTACCACAAAGAGTGAGGAAATTCGGCTTTAGTGCGAATCAAATTTTTCCTGAAATTCGGATTGAATTCCACTTCGCCAACTTCGATTTCTAGTTATGGCTAAAAACTGTCTAGATGATTTGGGGGGAAAAAAGAAGAAAAAAACATCCCCATCCCACAAAACACCAAATTACAGTATCTTTCTTTGCTGAGTATGTATATTTTCCTTTTTGGAGACTATTTTTGATATTTTGGCAATCAAACCACATATAGTTACCTTTTTATTTATCTAATAACATGGATGTAGCTATCAGTGGCAAAGAGTAGTTTCCAATAATGGAAGTAGGTTATGCCTTGATACTAATGATGGCCTTATCAGAGTTTGAAGGAGGACTGGAGAGCACATACTACCATTATGCATAGTGTGGAGACACACAAGACTAAAACCAAATGTCATGGTGTGAGCCGCCATTAGCCACCATGGCCATCTGGTATTTATGGAGGAAACATTGACTAGCCATTGGAATGTTCAGTACATCATGGAACTAGTTCTACTGCATTTCTATAGTTAGGAGTCATAGGATTCCAACAAGATTATTCCCACTCACACACTGCCCGCACAATACAACAAGCTCTTTAGGGTATCCAGCAACTTGGCCAGCTCGATCACCATATCCTTCTTCTGGTAGGAATTCCTGGGACTGGATGGATGACATATCTCCCATGTGCAGCAGTGAACAACCACATTGACTGAACTATAGGTCCAGGTTGAAAGAGATTGGAAATATGGAACATTTCAATAAAAGATATATAAGTAGGTGCCATATAATCATCTTAGAAACAAATTGGTCAACTGTAAACAGAAAATGGACAACCCTTTTAAATTTTCCAGGTGTCCTTTTTTCATATTGTGCTACGGTAGCTTATAAAGGTTAAAAGCTTGGCTCTTGTGCTGTTTTTAAATTATAAGATTAGCTCGGTGCTTTGTTATTTACTGAGCTTGGTTCTGGTGTTGTATTTATGTTATAAACTTGCCTTTGGTGCTGTATTTATGTTAGAACATTGGTTCTGGTAATATGTTTGTTATAAACTTGGGTCTGCAGCTGTATTTATTTTATAAGCTTGATTCTGATGCAGTATTCGAGTTATGAATTTGGTTCTGGTGCTGGATTTATATTATAAGCTTGGTTCTGGTCCTGGATTTATGTACTGAGCTTGGTAGCTTGGTTGGGGTGCTATATTTATGTTATTAGTTTGTATTAGGTTTTGGTGCTATATTTCTGTAATAATATTGGTTCTGGTGCTATATTTGTGATATGAGATTTGTTCTGTTTCTGTATACTGTATATGTAGTTTAGTTTATGTTTAGTTTAGTTCCAGTGTTGGACTTATGGTATGCAGTGATACTGTTTCTGGCACTGTATTTCTGTGTTAAACTTGGATCTGATACAACATCAGAACTAAATGTAGTACAAAAAAGTTGTAACTCATTTTATAGGTATTCTAGGTTTACTGGGGAAAATACTATTTAAATATTAAATAAAGAGGGCTGAGAGCTTCACATTTTTCTTTCAAACTTATCATGGCCTCTATTCTTCGAAAGCACTCAATACACAATCTACATGGTTTTCAAAAGCCGCCTTTCCTTTCTTACAGGAAACTATTATGTTGAACACTAAAGTATATCGCTTGCTACAACCAGCCTGCTGTTCTCTGGGATCATTTTGACAATCTTTGGATTCTATTACACTAGTCTCTGTACAGATTCCATTATGTTTCTATTGTTCAATGTATCGGTGACCTTTTATTTAAACATTGGAGAACAGGAAAGATAAGAATGGGAAGACAGAAATAGAAAAGAGGTGGAAAAAAATTCAGCTGGAGCAAAAAATGGAAACAACTACCTAGAGCAGAGATATGCAACCCCCTTCTTTCAGCTGTCTTTGCCGAGTTCATAAAACCTACTGGTGAGTGTCTTAGATATGATATAGAATAGTCATGATGGCATGCAATGTAAACTACAAAGCTACTGTATGTATACGGCTATAAATGGCAATGTCTTCAATAGCTGGAATAAAGTGGAGGATGTGGAGGTGTCAGTCGTGGGGATGAAACAATCATTAATTTACCCGTGACATATTACCCATGTATATGGTGGCTTACTATTTAATGATTAAAATGTCCCAATGGCTCTTCAGGCCTAGATGACCATAGTGTTGCATTTATGACTCCTACTAGGAGTGAAAGTCAGATGGAAGAAGATACCAGGAGTTATACTCAAAGCCCCTTCTATGCAGGAGAGGCTTTGGGCATTCAGCTGTCTGGTACTACTGCCTGATCTGCACCGTGCTTGGTACTACTGCCTGATCTGCATCTGAAGTATTGGCCGGACTGGGGGGCAGAGCCTTTAGGGGAGGCCCACATGACAGGGGGTTTAGTTCAGGGAGACCCCGGGGAGTAGGGATTGGTCAGTTGAGTTTAGGGGTGTGGAATAAGAGGTTAAAAAGGAGTGCATGGAGAAGAAGGGTGCCATTTTGTTTCTAGTTAAATATCATAGTTATTTTGAGTGTTTTGGTTATTGGGGAGTTTTAGGGTGTCTTTTTGGGGCGGTTGGTTTTTGGAAATGGGTAGGAACGGCGGAAATGGGGGACAGTATTTTGTATATTGAATATATATATATATATAATTTATGTTAATAAACAGTTGCTGTGGGGTACAGGCTGCTGAATGAGAAGTCTCAGATCGGAAATATCAAGAGAACTTGGAAAGGGCCGCTTTGTTTGAAGGAGGTGAGGATGACCTTAAAACAAGATGAATGGAGGTAAAGAATCTTCATCACGTCATTGAGAAGCATGAAGACCTGAAGAAGAGATGAAACGTACTGGAGGCTTATTATTTGTAAGGTCCATAGACCTTGATGGCACTTAAACGTAATGGGAATAGTAAAGGTATTCTCACATGGCTGAAATACATGATTAAAAATCCATTGTGTATTTGCTGCAGAATCCATGGTAGAAATCCAAGGATAGCATTTGAATTTCTGATGCAGTTCTTCAGAACTGTCTACAGTTTAACCCCATTCAATAGGGCAGATCCTCATTCTGGAGACCAGCCGTGGTTTCTACACATTTTGTCCTCGTTTCTGTCATGGTCTTACCTTCTTGCTGTTCTCCTTCGTTTGACATGTGCTGGCGGCCATCTTGGTTTCTGGGTTTCTTGTAGCCTCCCACCCTGCGGCTTCTCCTTCCCACTGGGAGGAGCTGGATGCCCAGCTCATATATATAGGAGGTCTGTGGCTTCAGTTCCTTGCTTGGTCCTCCTGTGTTCACATGCTTCTAAGACTGCTGCTGCTTCTGGTTCCTGATCCTGGCCTCGTCTGACTACCCCCGCTGGTTCCTGATCCTGGCTTCGTCTGACTACCCTTCTGGTTCCTGACCTCTGGCTACGCAAGACCCTGCTTCGGTTTAGCCATCCGTTTGGACTTTTGCTTACAGCTTGATTTTCAATAAAGCCTTCTTATTCCCACTTATCTCTTGTTGTACGTCTGGTTCATGGTTCCATGACATTAGGACCAAGCCATGAATTCTGACGGTACAGGGCCATCCTCGCTACCTACGCTGATTGCCAGACTTGATCAGCAGGATCACCTGTTGGGTCGGTTCGCTGTGGCGTTGCAAACCCTGCTTGAACGCACGGCTCATTTCGCTTCCGTTGCCGATGGGTCGGTTGTCGCTCCTGGGCCCGCTCCTACTGCCGCTCCGGTTGTTGCGCCAGAGTCTACCCCGACACCTGTTGCTGCGCCTGCGGTGTCTCGGGGTATGACCGGTTCTGCCCCCCTTCCACAGCGCTTTGGGGGAGAGCCAACTCAGTGCCGAGGTTTCCTTAACCAGGTGGGCATTTATTTCGAGTTGCTGCCACATGCCTTTCCTACTGAGAGATCAAAGGTGGGCTTCTTGATCTCGCTGCTCTCGGACAAGGCCTTGGCCTGGGCCAGCCCTTTATGGGAGAACAACAATCCGGTGGTTGCCGAGTTTTCCGGTTTTGTTGCTTCTCTTCGGAAGGTATTCAATGTGCCGGCTCGTGCTGCCTCTGCTGCGAAGCTCCTTATGTCCATCAGACAGGGTTCACGATCCGTAGCTGAATACGCCATTGAGTTTCGTACCCTGGCAGCAGAGGTGGGCTGGAATAATGAGGCTCTGGTCGCAGCTTTCTCTCATGGTCTCTCGGATGCCTTGAAGGATGAGGTTGCAGCTAAGGACCTACCAGTGGAGCTTGAGTCTCTTATTTATTTCCTGATTTTGATTGACACCAGACTCAGGGAGAGACCTTCCTTTAAGGAGAGCCTGCGGAGGCCTTCTAACAGATTGGCGCCTACGTTTGCTGTCCCACCCGTGCCTCCCTCTCCTCCCACGCCTCCTGGGGATGACTTGTCTGGGGGTGAACCCATGCAGCTGGGGTTTGCTCGTCTGTCCGAGGGGGAGAGGGTACTCCGGAGACGCGAGGGCCGATGCATGTACTGTGGTCTCGGTGGGCATTTTCGGTTGGCATGTCCGAACCGTCCGGGAAACGCTCGCACCTGAGATCCTGTCGGGGGCAGATCTTGGGTGGAGTCTCCTCGTCCCCGGTTTCCCGTGTTGACAAACCACTGATCACTGTTGTCCTCTCCTGGGTCGGGGGCTCGGTGACGACCCAGGCGTTGGTGGACTCTGGTGCTGGTGGTTTGTTCATTGATAGTGTGTTCGCTGCCGCCAATTCCATTCCTCTGCAGCCTCGAGGTTCCCCACTGGCTCTTGAGGCGATAGACGGCAGACCCCTTCTGCCGCCACACGTGACTCATGAGACCCTTCCAGTGGGGATAGCCATTGGTGCCGTTCACAGAGAGTCGGTCTGTCTCCAGGTGATTTCGTCTCCACACTACTCGGTGGTCTTGGGGTACCCCTGGCTCCAGAAGCATAATCCGACTTTGGATTGGAGATCGGCCGAGATCCTCTCGTGGTCACCGCAGTGTGGGGCTAGTTGCATCCATGGGCCTGTCAAGTTGCTGTGTACTTCCTCGGACTCTCTGTTGCCTCCTGAATACGAAGAGTACCGGGATGTATTCGATAAGGTGCGCGCGGTTGCCCTACCTCCGTACCGCCCATACGATTGTGCCATAGAGTTACAATCTGGTGCCGTTCCTCCTCGTGGCAAAGTCTATCCACTGTTGGTAGCGGAGAATGAGGCCATGGAGGAGTACGTGAGGGAGGCGCTTTCACGCGGACACATTCGCAAATCCTCGTCCCCGGCAGGGGCTGGATTTTTCTTTGTGAAAAAGAAGGGCGGTGAGTTGAGGCCTTGCATCGATTACAGGGGTCTCAATCGCATCACGATCAAGAACGCTTACCCGATACCCTTGATTTCCGAGCTGTTCGATCGCCTCAAAGGGGCCACGGTCTTTACCAAACTCGACCTGAGGGCGGCATATAACCTGGTAAGGATCAAGGCGGGCGATGAGTGGAAGACCGCGTTTAACACCAGGACCGGTCATTATGAATCCTTGGTTATGCCCTTTGGGTTGTGCAATGCGCCCACAGTCTTCCAGGAATTCATCAACGATGTTTTCCGTGACCTGTTGCAGCAGTGTGTGGTGGTCTATTTGGATGACATCTTGGTATATTCTGGATCCATGGAGGCCCACATTATGGATGTCAGACGAGTGTTGCAACGGTTACGAGAGAACAGGCTGTTCGGTAAGCTTGAGAAATGCGAATTTCACCGATCCCAGGTAACCTTCTTAGGTTACATCATTTCCGCTGAGGGGTTCTCCATGGATCCTGAGAAGGTTTCGGCTGTCTTACAGTGGCCCCAGCCCAGTGGTCTCCGTGCCCTGCAGCGCTTTTTGGGCTTCGCCAATTATTATCGGAAGTTCATCAGGGACTTTTCTATGCTAGCCAAGCCTCTCACGGATCTGACCAGGAAGGGCAGTAATTTCCAGGTCTGGCCGCTCGAGGCCATCCGAGCTTTTGAGGCTCTAAAGTCCGCCTTTGTGTCGGCTCTGATTCTGTCGCATCCCAACCCTGGGTTGCCCTTTGTCCTCGAGGTGGACGCGTCTGAGACGGGAGTAGGCGCCCTTCTGTCTCAGCGTAGAACACCAGAGGGTCCTCTGCTTCCTTGTGGGTTTTACTCCCGGAAACTGTCTTCCGCGGAGTGCAACTATCAGATTGGTGACAGGGAGTTATTGGCCATCGTGCAGGCCCTTAAAGAATGGAGGCACTTGCTCGAGGGTTCGGTTGTTCCGGTTCTCATCCTGACGGACCACAAGAATCTGACCTACCTTTCTGAGGCCAAGAGATTGACACCACGTCAGGCCAGATGGGCTCTGTTCTTGTCACGTTTTAATTACGTGGTCTCCTACCTACCCGGTTCCAAGAACATCAGAGCGGATGCCTTATCACGGCAGTACTCCGAGCTGTCCAGGGAGGAGTCGATTCCGACTTCGGTCATACCTCCGAATCAGATCCTGGCCGCCATTCGCACCAGTCTGACCTCTCCCCTGGGTGAGCAGATTTTGGCGGCTCAATCTGGTGCTCCCTCTGGGAGACCCAACGGCAGATGTTTTGTGCCTGAGGAGTTGCGCACTCGGTTGTTGCGAACCTACCATAACTCCAAGGCCGCGGGCATCCTGGAAAGAATCAGCTGTCCTGGGCTGTTTCACGTCTGTTCTGGTGGCCTTCTCTACGTTCCGACATCGCCGCATATGTAGCGGCATGCTCCGTTTGTGCCCAGAGTAAGTCCCCTCGGCACCTTCCGTTGGGCCTTTTGCAACCCATAGCCACCGGGGAGCGCCCATGGTCACACCTGGGGATGGATTTCATTGTGGACCTCCCTGCATCCCGAGGCCATACGGTCATTCTCATGATTGTGGATCGGTTTTCCAAAATGTGCCACTGTGTTCCTCTCAAGAAGTTACCCTCTGCACAAGAGTTGGCCACGATTTTCACCAGGGAGGTCTTCCGGTTGCACGGTTTGCCCAAGGAGATTGTGTCGGATCGGGGGAGTCAGTTTGTGTCCAGGTTCTGGCGCGCCTTTTGCTCCCAGTTGGGGATTCATCTCTCTTTCTCCTCGGCCTACCACCCTCAGTCCAATGGGGCCGCAGAACGATCCAATCAGGCCTTGGAGCAATTCCTTCGTTGCTATGTCTCCGATCACCAAGACAATAGGGTTGACCTCCTGCCTTGGGCTGAGTTTGCCAGGAACACGGCGGTGAACTCTTCCTCTGGGACGTCTCCCTTCATGGCCAATTATGGGTTCCAACCTGCCGTGTTACCGGAGGTATTCTCTCCCCAGGATATTCCGGCTGTGGAGGATCACCTTTCCGTCCTACGTGCTTCTTGGGTACAGATCCAGAGGTCCCTTGAGGTCTCTGCGCAGCGCCAGAGACTCCAGGCTGATCGCAGACGAGCGCCCGCTCCTTCCTACCAGGTCGGAGACCGTGTATGGTTGTCCACCCGCAACCTCAACCTTCGAGTGCCCACTCCCAAGCTGGCGCCTCGCTTTGTTGGTCCCTTCCGAGTGCTTCGCAGGGTAAACCCGGTAGCCTATGCCCTTGCGCTTCCTCCTGGCATGCGGATCTCCAACGTGTTTCATGTCTCCCTGTTGAAACCATTGGTGTGTAATCGTTTCACTTCCTCGGTTCCTCGGTTCCTCGGCCCCGTCCGGTCCAAGTGGGCAATCGTGAGGAATATGAGGTGAGCAATATCCTGGACTCACGCCTGGTCCGCGGTCGGTTGCAGTTTTTGGTCCATTGGCGTGGTTATGGTCCAGAGGAGCGTTCCTGGGTTCCCTCCGCAGATGTCTATGCTCCTGCTTTGCTCCGAGCCTTCCACGCACGCTTCCCTCAGAAACCGTTCCTTACTCCGCGGAGGAGGGGCCCTTGAGGGGGAGGTACTGTCATGGTCTTACCTTCTTGCTGTTCTCCTTCGTTTGACATGTGCTGGCGGCCATCTTGGTTTCTGGGTTTCTTGTAGCCTCCCACCCTGCGGCTTCTCCTTCCCACTGGGAGGAGCTGGATGCCCAGCTCATATATATAGGAGGTCTGTGGCTTCAGTTCCTTGCTTGGTCCTCCTGTGTTCACATGCTTCTAAGACTGCTGCTGCTTCTGGTTCCTGATCCTGGCCTCGTCTGACTACCCCCGCTGGTTCCTGATCCTGGCTTCGTCTGACTACCCTTCTGGTTCCTGACCTCTGGCTACGCAAGACCCTGCTTCGGTTTAGCCATCCGTTTGGACTTTTGCTTACAGCTTGATTTTCAATAAAGCCTTCTTATTCCCACTTATCTCTTGTTGTACGTCTGGTTCATGGTTCCATGACAGTTTCCATGTACCGTACTATGCCAAGAAAGGTCATGATTTCAAATCTGTGTGAATGGCAATGTGGATTCTCATTGGAAATAATGGGGTGTGGATTAGTGATGAGCGGCAGGGGCAATATTCGAATTTGCAATATTTCGCAAATATTTGGTAGAATATTCGTCCTATATTCGCAAATTCAAGATTATTTTCTTGATCGCGAAAAATCGTCAATGTAATATTCGTGTAATGCACTTGAAATACAGGCGTGGGTCACTATAGCTACCATTTTCAAGCTGCCAGAAGTTACCTTAGACAGGAGATAAATGGTTGGCACGGCAGAACATTACAATAGGTTTATATGCAGATAGAGTGCTCGAATACATTTGCGATTGCGAAATCGGCATGAAAGATGCAAATTTTGGCACAATACGTGCAACTTCACATTTTAACATCTCTGACTGCTTATTATTGATTGGTGCACAAAATATTGTCGTGAACTTGTGACATCACAGCACTATGTCTGTAGCATGTATGTATGGACAGCAGAAGCTATCAGCTACACTACATCACTATCTAACCTACACTGACTATCTCCCACTAACTATCTGTATAATATACTAACTAACTAATTATCTAATGTAATGACACAGGAAAGCAGAGAGCACAGTAATAACACTGCTGTCTCTCTCTCAGTTCTGCAAAATACTGCATACAAGGCCTGCTGGGGAGGTTCTTATATAGTAAGGGGGTAGGCAACTTTCCTATTGGTTGCTAGGGATGTTGCTAAGCTCAGACAAAGATATTGCAGCCTTCTCATTGGCCCACAAGCAAGAAGGGAGGTTACTGATGAAGAAAAAAAATCTAGAATATTCAAAATTACGAATATATATCACTATATTCTAAATATTCGCGAATTCTCGAAGTATATTCGAAAAAAATATTTGAATATCTGGGCCCAACACTAATGTGGATTTGCCACAGTTTTCCACAGATTTCTACATGGATTATGCACAAAGAATTGTGTGAAATGTAATCCATGCAAGCATATTTTACTAAAATTACAGCTAACTATAACCATCTACACTGTTATGAATGGCTACATAATCCTTCTATTAATACTAGCTTTTTTCTATGACAGAATCATCTTGTTAATGGTTTTCCATCAGTTAGCACCTAATGAGTTGGAGGGATAATCTTTCTCATCAAGGTGTTAAATGTTTGTAAAACAGATTTCGTTGGTAACCACCTATGACAGGCATATGGCTCCTCCATGATTAATTATTTTGCTGCTTTTTTAAAGGTTATCTCCACTTGCCATAATTAGCTGGGGCATTGCTCCCTTAAGAAGATACACCCACAGACAAGGGGTTTCAATGTAAAATGTCTTTAAAGTCAATTACTGTAGATAATGTTCTAAAAAAAAAAACATGAAGGCAGCCATTAACCTTTCAAGAAGAAACCTTTTTAGAATAAAATATATGTAAGATGTCCTATCAGTTCTCAACTAGTGCATCCACTAAATGCCACCAAAATGCATGAAGAAGAAAGTCTCTCTGCGACTCCTTAGAAGGAGGGCCTTTCTCACTACTTAAAGGGGTTGTCCAACAAAAAATATTCTAAAGTTTTCAAACCAGCACCTGGATGCGTTTATAATTTATTTTATGCACTTATATATCGCTACTATATTCCGCAGTGCTTTACAGACATTATCATCCAACTGTCCCCAATGGGGCTCACAATCTAAGGTCCCTATGAGTATGTCTTTGGAGAGTGGGAGGAAACCGGAGAACCCGGAGGAAAACCACACAAACACGGGGAGAACATACAAACTCCATGCAGATGTTGTCTTTGGTTGGATTCAAACCTAGGACCCCAGCACTGCAAGGCACCAGTGCTAACCACTGAGACACCATGCATGCAATTAAACATTTAGCATAGTCAATGAGTTATTCAATAAAATATATCTGTATAGCGACACCTGCTGTTTTCTTTTTTTTATATTTCTTTGTCCGGCTCACTGAAATGGACACACGTGCTCAGTTTATCCTTCAAATGCCTCCTGACTTGTGATAGGGAGAACATGGACACACCCCTGTCACAACCAGACAGCTGAGAAGCTCTGACAGAAGCCTTTCAGAACCTCCTCCTTGAGTTCTCTTTGTTGTGCTGTTCAGTTCCTCATCTCGTTAGCCTCTCTCAGCTGTCATGTAGTGGGACTGATTGCTTCCCTTTAAATTCCTCCCCATGGGGCATTACTGGGCGGCTTATACTACTTCCTGGAGTGTGTGTGCATGCTGATCTTGTTTTCCAGTCTGCTACAAAGTTAAGTGCTGAACATTTATCTGTTATTTTCTGTTTGCTGGATCCCAGGTGACCCTGACTCCCTCTGTGTCTGGTGTAGGGAGCCGGTGGTCGTGTCCCCTCACTATTGTAGGGTGTTCAGGGGTTTTATAGTCGAGGTACGTGGATATGCAACCATCCACCTCTGGGATCTTTGCATAGGCTGAGCAGCCAGGGAAAGTCTCAGGTCTTGTGCAGGGGTCTCCCTTTTGGTTCCTTAGCTTTGGATCCACGCAGTCATATGCATGTTGCTTTGTCTTGTTTCCTGTACACCGTCCGTGACATTATAAGCCGCCAAAACCGTCTCAAGCATGGATCCGGTTTCACTTTTGGCTGAACGCCTTCAGGGTCTTTCATTGGAGGTAGCTGATCTCCGCAGGACTTTTTTTCAGCTTCAAGTGACCGGTTCAGCTGGCGTTCATGGAGTTTGTTCTGAGCCTAAGATCTCGCTCCCGGATATGTTTTCCGGGGGTAGTGAGAATTTTGTGCGTTTTAGAGAGGCTTGCAAACTCTATTTTCGCCTTCTTCCCCCATTCCTCTGGTGATGAGGAACGGAGGGTGGGGATCATTATATCGCTGCTCAGGGGTAACGCTCAGTCCTGGGCCTTTTTGCTGCCGGAGGGGGCACGGCCCCTCCATTCAGTGGATGAATTCTTTTTAGCCCTGGGTCAGATATATGATGATCCGGATCGTATTGCTCTGGCTGAGTCTAGACTACGTCTATTATGCCAGGGTAAACAATCCGCAGAAATATACTGCTCAGAATTTCGGAAATGGGCAGCTGATACTGGTTGGAATGATGCTGCACTCCGAAGTCAATTTTGCCATGGTCTTTCAGAGGGATTGAAAGATGCATTTGCCTTTCATGAGAGGCCTATTTCTTTGGACTCTGCTATGTCTCAGGCTGTTCGTATTGACAGGCGTCTTAGATAGAGAGGAGAGATGTCCCCTTCCTGTCATACTCAGTTCCAGGACAGTGCAGCGGTCCCATTCTGTGCGCAGGGGTCCCAGTCGCTGTCAGCCCCTTCTGAGCAGGAGCCCATGCAGCTGGGGTTGATTGCTTCTGACAATAGAAGATTCAGCTCGCATGGGAGGGTTTGTTTTTGTTGTGGAGGTATAAATCATTTGGCAAATATTTGTCCCTCTAGAAGATTCAGGCAGTTTTCTGGGAGTAATAAAGAAACAAACAGGAAAAAATCTTTTAAAAATGTTCCGTCTGTTACTATTGGCAGGGTTGAGGCGGAAATTGAAGGTTTTCCGTTTGCTTGTAGTTCCCGTTTTGTCCTGCCGGCTAGGGTGGCGCTAGAGAGCAAGAACATTTTCTGTGAGATTTTTGTGGATAGTGGAGCAGCGGTAAATCTCATTGATAATCAATTTGCAATAACTCATGGTTTCCAGGTGCGCACTTTGGGAAAGGATATTCCTGTTTTTGCTATTGATTCCGCTCCACTTTCTCAGAAATCATTAAAGGGCATAGTTCACAATATCCGTTTAATTGTGAGTGATGCTCATGTTGAGGATGTGTCATGTTTCATACTTAGCGGTTTGCCTACTCCTCTAGTGTTGGGGCTACCCTGGCTCACTAAACATAACCCCACCATTGATTGGCAAGCGAGGCAAATAAATGGTTGGAGTGACTTTTGCAGAGAGAATTGCCTCACGACATCTGTTTCTGAGGTTGCTACTAAGACTGTACCATCTTTTCTCTCAGAATTTTCGGATGTCTTCTCTGAGAGTGGAGTGCAGGATTTGCCCCCGCACAGGGAGTACGATTGCCCTATTAATCTCATCCCAGGCGCCAAACTGCCTAAATCTCGTTTATACAATCTTTCCCAACCTGAGAGAATCGCTATGCGTGCTTATATCTCTGAGAGTCTGAGAAAAGGACACATACGACCCTCGAAGTCACCTGTTGCCACTGTTTTTTTCTTTGTTAAGAAAAAAGATGGTTCTTTAAGACCTTGTCTGGATTTCAGGGAGCTGAACAGTATCACTATTCGTGACCCTTATCCGCTTCCTCTGATCCCGGACCTGTTTAACCAGGTTGTTGGGGCTAAAGTCTTTTCCAAATTAGATCTAAGAGGGGCATACAACCTGGTCAGGGTCAGAGAAGGAGACGAATGGAAGACGGCCTTCAATACCCCTGAGGGCCATTTTGAGAATTTGGTTATGCCTTTTGGTTTGATGAATGCCCCAGCCGTTTTTCAGCATTTCGTGAACAGCATTTTTTATCATTTGATGGGAAAATTTGTATTAGTGTATTTGGATGACATTTAGATTTTTTCTCCCGATTTCAAAACTCATAAGGAACATTTACGTCAGGTCTTGCTCATCCTGCGGGAGAATAAATTATATGCGAAACTGGAAAAATGTGTGTTTGCGGTTCCAGAAATTCAATTTCTGGGGTTTCTTCTCTCCGCTTCTGGTTTTCGCATGGACCCCAAGAAGGTCCGCGCTGTGCTTGAGTGGGAGCTTCCTGAGAATCAGAAGGCGCTGATGCGTTTTTTGGGCTTTGCCAATTATTACAGGAAGTTTATTTTGAATTATTCCTCTATTGTTAAACCACTCACTGATATGACCAGAAAGGGGGTAGATTTTTCTTCTTGGTCAGTAGAGGCGCGTAAGGCTTTTTCTAATATCAAGGAGAGTTTTGCTTCCGCTCCCATCTTGGTGCAACCTGATATTTCTTTACCCTATATAGTTGAGGTTGATGCTTCTGAGGTGGGTGTGGGGGCGGTCTTGTCTCAGGGTTCCTCTCCTGCCAAATGGCGACCGTGTGCCTTTTTCTCGAAAAAACTCTCCTCCGCAGAGAGAAATTACGATGTGGGAGATAGGGAATTGTTGGCCATCAAGTTGGCTTTTGAGGAATGGCGCCATTGGCTAGAGGGAGCCAGACACCCTATTACCGTATTTACTGACCATAAAAATCTGGCCTACTTGGAGTCAGCCAAGCGTCTGAACCCGAGACAGGCCAGATGGTCTTTGTTCTTTTCTAGGTTTAATTTTGTTGTCACGTTCCGCCCTGGAGTTAAGAATGTGAAGGCAGATGCCCTGTCACGTTGTTTTCCGGGAGGCGGGAATTTTGAAGACCCGGGTCCCATTTTGGCTGAAGGTGTGGTGGTCTCTGCTCTTTTTTCTGAATTGGAGGCAGAGGTGCAGGCAGCCCAGTCAGAGGCTCCTGATCTTTGTCCTCCTGGGAGGTTGTTTGTGCCTCTCGCTTTAAGACACAAGATTTTTAAGGAACACCACGATACGGTCCTTGCTGGGCACCCGGGGGCAAGAGCCACACTGGATCTCATCGCTCGGAGATTCTGGTGGCCTACGCTTTGTAAGTCGGTTGAGGGTTTTGTGGCAGCCTGCGAGACTTGCGCTCGTGCCAAAGTCCCTCATTCACGGCCATCAGGTCCTCTCCTTCCCTTACCCATTCTTTCCCGTCCTTGGACACATCTGTCCATGGACTTTATAATGGACCTGCCTCGTTCCTCGGGGAAGACTGTGATTCTGGTGGTGGTGGACCGTTTTAGCAAAATGGTGCATTTCATACCTTTTCCAGGTTTGCCCAATGCTAAGACGCTGGCGCAGGCATTTATTGATCACATTGTCAAATTGCACAGTATTCCTTCAGACATAGTCTCTGATAGGGGCACGCAGTTTGTTTCCAGATTCTGGAAGGCTTTTTGTTCTCGCTTGGGGGTTCGGTTGTCATTCTCTTCTGCTTTCCACCCGCAGTCGAATGGCCAGACAGAGCGCGTCAATCAGAATCTGGAGACATATCTGCGCTGTTTTGTGGCGGAGAATCAAGAGGATTGGTGTTCTTTTTTGTCCCTTGCTGAGTTTGCTTTAAATAACCGTCGTCAGGAGTCCTCTGATAAGTCACCATTTTTTGGTGCATATGGGTTCATCCGCAGTTTGGGACTTTCTCGGGAGAGGGGTCTTCTGGTTTACCTGATGAGGACAGATTCTCCTCGTCTTTGTCATCTATTTGGCAAAAGATTCAGAAATAATCTAAAGAGCATGAGTGAGAGATATAAGCGTGTGGCAGATAAGAGACGTGTGCTTGGTCCGGACCTGAATGTTGGTGTGGTTGTCTACCAAAAATATCAAATTGAAGGTTCCCTCCTGGAAGTTGGGTCCTAGGTTTATTGGGCCTTACAAAATCCTGTCTGTCATCAATCCTGTTGCCTACCGTCTTGATCTTCCTCAGACTTGGAAGATCCATAATGTTTTTCATAAGTCCTTATTGAAACCTTATGTTCAACCCATTGTACCCTCGCCTTTGCCTCCTCCTCCGATTATTGTTGATGGGAATTTCAGGTCTCTAGGATTGTGGATTCTCGTCTTGTCCGCGGTTCTCTTCAGTACCTTGTTCATTGGGAGGGTTATGGTCCTGAGGAGAGGATGTGGGTCCCAGCGACGGACATTAAGGCCTCTCATCTCATCAGGGCTTTCCATAGGTCCCATCCTGAGAAGGTGGGCTCTGAGTGTCCGGAGTCCACTCGTAGAGGGAGGGGTACTGTCACAACCAGACAGCTGAGAAGCTCTGACAGAAGCCTTTCAGAACCTCCTCCTTGAGTTCTCTTTGTTGTGCTGTTCAGTTCCTCATCTCGTTAGCCTCTCTCAGCTGTCATGTAGTGGGACTGATTGCTTCCCTTTAAATTCCTCCCCAAGGGGCATTACTGGGCGGCTTATACTACTTCCTGGAGTGTGTGTGCATGCTGATCTTGTTTTCCAGTCTGCTACAAAGATAAGTGCTGAACATTTATCTGTTATTTTCTGTTTGCTGGATCCCAGGTGACCCTGACTCCCTCCGTGTCTGGTGTAGGGAGCCGGTGGTCGTGTCCCTATTGTAGGGTGTTCAGGGGTTTTATAGTCGAGGTACGTGGATATGCAACCATCCACCTCTGGGATCTTTGCATAGGCTGAGCAGCCAGGGAAAGTCTCAGGTCTTGTGCCGGGGTCTCCCTTTTGGTTCCTTAGCTTTGGATCCACGCAGTCATATGCATGTTGCTTTGTCTTGTTTCCTGTACACCGTCCGTGACAACCCCCTTAGCTGCCCGGTTGATATAAATCTAGCAGATAAATGAATGGAGAGATCTCTGGATCCATGTGAGGTACAGGGCTGGTTCTAGCTTTGTTAGAAAGAGATTTTCATGTACTATATGATGTCAGTGGGATAACCCTTTAAGAGTTGGGGCTTATGTACGGTGTGTTATCTGAACCTTCTTGGAGGAGGAAGAGTCCATAAGGTGTACATATTTGACAAGAGAAAACAAAGACAATCCAGAGGACATAATAAGGAAGAATGTAAGAAAACTCCTCTTCAGTGCATAGCAGGGAGCCATATTGTATCTTCGGCAATGGGACACCACAGTTCCAGCAAGGCAGATGGAGTGCCACAACTTGTATAAGCAATGTTTAATACTAACCTCATACTGTAGGCTCCATTACTGGATCTGTGATGGATGTGATAGATCCGATTGACTATTAATTGGCTTGGCACATTAGCGTTTTCCCTTTATTAGCAATGCCCATTGAGGAAATAAAGTTGACAGGACATAATCATGAACCATGAATTATGAAGTATGAACGAAGCCCGAGAGTCCTGAATGGATCCAGATTTGAACGGTTTCCCAATCAAGTTAATCAACAATCATCTTGCAGCTTGGATCAACTGTGATCAGCTATAATGTCCAGAAGGTTTCAATTTCCTTGCAGGGCCTCATAGGACAATTCTCCATATGGAGAAATGTTAATGCTTGAAGGTCCTGAATAAGGTAATTTGCAGTAATAACTCAACATTGGCTAATAGTTACAATACCCTGTGCCCCTGTAGTATGGAAGTCTAAGGACTATATGTGCCACTGTAAGGTTTTGTTGTGCAGGAAGATTTAGAATGCATCAGATCTAACAGTGACATTTTCCTTGGAATGCAAAGGACTTCCAGACTTGAAAGGGTTAAAACTGCTGTATTGTAAGTAGAACAACAATTGCCCATATTGCTGTAGTCATCATTCAGCTAATTCAGAAACTTGTTTTTTATCTTATGATTTTATCTTACATTGTTCCTGATGCCGGCTAATTACATCTAGGGAGATTGTAAATTCACATCTTCTTGTTTGGTTGTTATGAGCAGCTTAATTATTTTCTCGGCGTGTCTGGAAATATAAGTTACTCATTTTTTTCACAAAAGATGCAAATTGGTGAGCCTCATAAATGTCAAGTGTGCTAGGAGATGAGGACGAAGGAGTCATTAGTGATAAGGAGAGCCAAGATAGAAAAACTCTTAGCTGGGTTTGCACAGCTGGGCGGATAACTCCATGTAGTTTTAGGAATTTATTCCTTCCTATTCCTACTTCTCCAAAATATAGAGTTTTGAAAATAATGAAACTAACTGTTTCTGGTGCTCACTGTTGCCTTCAGGCAAGAATACGGTATACTGTAATACTGCCCCCTATATACAATAATATAATCACTATAATACTGACACTTTTTGTACAAGAATAGAACTACTATAATACTACCCCCATAAACAAGAATATACCTACTATAATACTGCTCATATGTACAAGAATATAACTACTATAATACTGCCTCATAGATAAGAATATAACCACTATAATACTGCTCCTATGTGCAAGAATATACCATAATACTGCCACTGTGTACACAAAAGTATAACTACTATAACACTGTTCCTACATGCATGACCATAACCAAAATATAGCTATTTTACTAACGTCTATAACATTGCCGGCTATTGGCAAGAATATACAGTAACTACTACTGTAATTATGATTACTATGTGCAAGAATACAGGCACATATACTGTAACTTATTCTGCCCTCTTTAGATAAGAATATAATTACTGTACTGCCCCTATGTATAACTACTATAATACTGCCTTCTATGTACAAGAATATAAACATTATAATACTATTATTATATTTATTATTTAATTCTGAATTTTACACCACCGAGGAAGGACTTTGTTCCGAAACGCGTCTGGTGGCGGTTGGTACAATGTCAATTCACAAGAAGTGTGGATGGAAGTTTAGAAGCACTACCACGGTTGTAATCTTTCACCAAGCGCCGGCATCCTGGAGAACCTAGAGCGCATGTGCCAGAGAAAATAACGGAATGCCCAGACAGAATGCAAAAAGGAAGCCTTTAAAAGGCATTCTGTTTGCTTTCCATCCTAATAGAAGTCTATGGGAAAGCATAACGGATCCGTCTGGGTCCCTTTATGCAATATGGAAAACAGGACTTTGTTTTCCGTCTTGCATAACAGGACCCAGACGGATCCGTTTTGATTCTCATAGACTTCTATTAGGAGGGAAAGCAAACGGAATGCCTTTTAAAGGCTTCCGTTTTGCATTCCGTCATAATACAAGTCTATGGGCAGAAGAATGGATCCGTCCTTCCGTCTTATGTATACTGTTATTTTCCTTTATAACCATGTTATAACGGAAAGCCATAACGGAATCCCTAATGCTAGTGTGAACCCACCCTAACTATTGACTAACAGCATAACTAAAATCTGTTGCAATGGCAAGTGGACTGAATAAGTGTGCTATTAACATCTTAAGTACTAACAGTATAACTGTATAAAGTGGCCATATTCTTTGTTAGACTAATGTGTTAAAGACTATCTAACAACATAAACCGAAGTAAGTTGGTAGACAAAGTGAAATAAATACAACGATGTGCTTCTAACTTATCCTCCACTGAAAACCTTATGCAACCAAAATAATCCGATACCATTGGTTACAAGATCTAACCAATATATCAATATAATCAATAAGCATTTTGTACTATTTTTTGCATATTTTTAATTTTATATGCCTCCTATGTACAACACTACAACTACTATAAAGGACTGGGATCGCTAAACTGAAAGTATTATTTTTATTAAATGATTTTATGTATTGTATGAAAAGTACCGTATATAGTCGAGTATAAGCCGACCCGAATATAAGCTGAGGCCCCTAATTTTACCCCCAAAAATGGGAAAAATTATTGACTCGAGTATAAGACTAGGGTGGGAAATGCGGAGGACGCGCTGTTATGGGGTGGATCTGTGGAGGACGTGCTGTTATGGGGTGGATCTGTGGAGGACGCTGTTATGGGGGATCTGTGGAGGACACTTATGGGGGACCTGTGGATGGCACTGTTATGGGGTGGATCTGTGGATGGCACTGTTATAGGGGATGTGTGCTATGACACATAAGGCCATGAGGGGGGCAGCATAAGACATATAGCATCTTATGCTGGTCCCCCTCATGGCCCTATGTGTCCTAGACTGCACACATAACTGGCTTTGTGTGTAACGTATTTTACTAAAACAAGCTCTCTCCTAAAGCTTTACAAGCTTTTAGTAAAACAAGCTCTCTCCTATTGATAACATGGCTGCCTCTGTACTCACTGTCACTATGAATGCACTACAGCTAGCGGCAGCGAGCTGGCCGGCGCGTGACTGACGTCACTTAGTAATGCTCCTTCCACTTCAGGAAGCAGGAGCGTTACTAAGTGACGTCATTCACGCGCCGGCCAGGCCACTCGTTGCAGTGCCATCGTGACAGTGAGTACAGAGGCCGGACCTGTTATCAATAGGAGAGAGAGTGCTGGGAGCTGACCGGAGCAGCTGTAAAGGTAAGTAACAGCTTCTCCGGCCCCCAACATGTCATGGTCTGTATTATGGCAATGTAAGTTGCCATAACACAGACCTAGACTCGAGTATAAGACGAGGGGGCTTTTTGAGCACAAAAATATGTGCCAAAAAACTCGTCTTATACTCGAGTATATACGGTATATGTATTTATGTATTTTATGAATTGTTATATAAGTAAAGACACATGCAAATGAATATGAGCCGGCCAATTTGTCTTATTATAATACTGCTTCATAGACAAAAAGGTATCTACTATAATACTGCCTCTATGTACAAGAATATAACTACTATAATACTTTATTCTATGTACTAGAATATAACTACTATAATACTGCCTTTACGTACATGAATATAAATACTATAATAATGTCCCCTTTTACAAGAATATAACTAGTATAATACTGCCTCCTATGTACAACACTACAACTACTATAAGATCGCCCCGTAGTATAAGAATATAAATACTATAATACTTTCCTCTATGTACACAAATATAACTACTATAATACTGTCTCCAATATACAAGAATATAACTATGATAATCCTGCCCTCTATGTACAAGAATAAAACTACTATAATAATGCCCCTACATACAATTTTAGAAACTACACCCCTCAAATAATTTTTCAATGGTTGTAGTGAGCAGGTGCTTCATAGAATTTAGAAATACTTGACCATGAAAATTAAAAATAACATTTTTTGCATTAAAATGCTGCTTTATCCCCATATTTTTCATTTTCACAAGGTGTAACAGGATAAAATCATCACAGTAATTCTACTTATTTTCTCCTGAATAAGTCAACACCCATATGTGCTCGTAAACTGCTGTATTGACACACTGCAGAGCTCAGAAGGGAAGAAGCACCAAATCGATTTATGAGACCAGACTTTGCTGAAATTGATATCAGGTGCCATGTTGCATATGAATAGATCTTGAGGTTCCCAGTGTAGAATTTTTTCAAGGGGTGTAGTGAGCACCCCACAGGTGCCTAAGGCCTGGAGAAGAAAACAAGAGGATTAGATAGGTGCAGTTGTAAAGCTGGAGGTATAGATGCAGTGGCCAGCGTAAGGTGCTGGAGTCAGTAACCAGGCCGATTAAGGCTACTTTCACACTCGCGTTTGGTGCGGATCCGTCTTGTACCTGCACAGACGGATCCGCACCAATAATGCAAACGCTTGTATCCGTTAATAACTGATCCGTTTGTATTATTCATTTAAAAAAAAGTCTAAGTCAAAACAGATCCGTCTTGACTTACATTGAAAGTCAATGGGGTACAGATCCGTTTTCAATTGCACCATATTGTGTCAGTGAAAAACGGATCCGTCCCCATTGACTTACATTGTAAGTCAGGACGGATCCGTTTGGCTCTGCATAGTCAGATGGTCACCAAAACGCTGCAAGTTGCGTTTTAGGGATCTCACAAGCAGACCCAAAAACGCCAGTGTGAAAGAAGCCTAAAAAAAAAAAATATTCTTTAATAGTGGGTGTTGTAGTACATCCACTGATATCAAGGAACAGTGCAGTCACAAACTATTTACATGCAAAAAGTCTCACAATAAGCTTTGCATTTTCCAGTCTGAGGGATGCAGATTATCAAACGATTGGCCAACCATTATATAAGTGTGAAAGGTACTGTTAACTGTTAATCTTGTTAACTGTTAACGCTTCCGCAAGCAGCAAAGTCTCTTTATTGGCTATAAACAGTCAATACCTGTGGATTCCTTGTGATCCAGGACAGTCTATGAATGTCTTCTACAAGAATGATGTTTCTTCTGTAGCTGAATTGGCATCTGCCCTGAATATTGGGCAGAACTAAACTCTTTTTGGCATGTAATACTCACTAGAAAGCTCCTCCCTCATAAAGGAAAGCTGGATCTCTCTGCTGAGTCAGGGGATAATTAAGTAAACAGTGCAACGTACAGACAGTTTTTGGGAATACTTACAAGTAATAAAACATAGTATGAACAGATTAACCCCTTAACGCAAAACGCCATGCATGTACCGCGGGGGATGCATTGCCAGAATGCATTCGGCCGTACATGCACGGCGGGATGATCGGGCGGGTGCAGTCCCTGGTAGCCGGGCCCCTGCTGTATTCGCTGACATCGCTGTTTACAGTGATTCCGCGGATTAACCTCTTCTATGCCGCGGTCAGCTCTCGAAGTGGTTTGTGGTGGGTGAAGGAGCGCATCGGGTGCCCGCTCTGCTGTGGCGGGGACCCGATGTGTGACAAGGCAGCCCAAGGCCATGCAGAGGCTGCCCAATGCCTTGCACATCATCGGGACCTGCCGTTTAAGGGGGGGCCCAGGAGATCCAGCATCAGGCTGCGTCTCCTAGGCAACCTGTTAGTATATTACTCTGTGAAATACACTAACAGGCAATGCATTACAATACAGATGTATTGTAATGCATTGCAGAGGAGATCAGACAGCGATGCCGCGGATTAACCCCTTCTATGCCGCGGTCAGCTCTCGAAGTGGTTTGCGGTGGGTGAAGGAGCGCATCGGGTGCCCGCTCTGCTGTGGCGGGGACCCGATGTGTGACAAGGCAGCCCGATGCCATGCAGAGGCTGCCCATTGCCTTGCACGTCATCGGGACCTGCTTTCTACGCGTGCCCAGGAGATCCAGCATCAGGCTGCGTCTCCTAGGCAACCTGTTAGTATATTACTTTGTGAAATACACTAGCAGGCAATGCATTACAATACAGATGTATTGTAATGCATTGCAGAGGATATCAGACCCCTAAAAGTTGAAGTCCAAGAGTGGGACAGAAAAAAAGTTTAGTTTTTTTTGTTAAGTAAAAAAAAGGGTTTTCAATAAAAAAATTAAGTTTCAAGTTGTAAAAAAACAAAAACGCCCCATTCCCCTGATTTTATAATAAAAAAATTGAAAAAAAATGAGAAAACACACATATTAGGTATGGCCGCATCCTTAACGACCAGTTCTATAAATATATCACATGATCCACCCTGTCCGATAGACACCATAAAGAAAAAAAAAGAAAAACGGTGTCAAAAAAAGCCATTTTTGTCACCTTACATCACTAAAAAAGCAACATCAAGTGATCAAAAAGATGTATGCCCCCAAAAATAATAACAATCTAACCGTCACCTCATCCCGCAAAAAATGAGCCCCTACATAGGACAATCACCTAAAAAATAAAAAAATAAACTATAGCTCTCAGACTATGGAGACACTAAAACATGATTTTTTGTTTCAAAAATGCTTTTTTTGTGTTAATTGTAAAAAATAAATAAAGTATACTGTGACAATGTGAACATTGAGGTGTTGTTTGCACCAGAAACGTGTCACCAAGGGGCCCGGCCTTGGTGGATTAAAAGCCCTAGTCCAGGTGTCTACTAAATTAGTCGGGGGACACCATATAGATGGTGTAGCTGGTTCAGCTATTTCAGGGCGGGCTTTTACTGGGAACAGGTTGTGTGTTGGGTGGGTGCCTGTTCCCCGTGCTCCAGTCTGGGACTTAGGGCATGCTCACGTCCAGGGATTCCATTATAATCTGGTTTCTGGAAGTGAGTGTGTCTCACTCTGGAGTGTTTTGTGAAGCAGAGTCATGGTGAGGCTCTGTGTGAGTGGTCTCAGCCTGGTGGGCTTAGAAGCCACGAGGCTAGGCCATAGCCTGAACTTTGGGGGACGCAGTGATGCCTGTGAAACAAGGATCACGAGGCCAGAGTCGGGAGGACTACTGGGCCACAATCCCCCAAAAGGTATTGAAGTGTCACAGCCTGGAGGTTGCTTGACTATATAGCTGAGGAAAGCCGCATTTGTGTTCCATGTGTGAACAGAGCTCTCTAGGTGAGTCAGGGATACGCTTATATGTTTAGTTAGAGCCTAGCCGGGCAAGGGTTATTTTGTGTGGATGTCACACGTGATAAATTGAAGCTGCGACTTCATAACCTGTTTTGCTGAAACGTCCAGAATAATACACAAGTTTGGACATGAAAATCCGTTGTCTGGTGAGATATCTGTGAGTGTGACCCCCTGAAAACAGACAATCCCTTACAAAACATATTAGGTATCGTCGCATCCGTAACAACCTGCTCTATAAAAATACCACATGACCTAAGCCCTCAGGTGAACACCGTAAAAAATAAAATAAAATGGTATCAAAAAAGCTATTTTTTTGTCACCTTACATCACAAAAAGTGTAATAGCAAGTGATAAAAAAGTCATATGCACCCCAAAATAGTGACAATCAAACCGTCATCACATCCCACAAAAATGATACCCTACCTAAGAAAATCACCCAAAAACTGAAAAAACTATGGCTCTCATACTATGGAGACACTAAAACATTTTTTTTTTGTTTCAAAAATGATATTAGTGTATAAAACTTAAATAAATAAAAAAAGTTTACATATTAGGTATCGCCACATCCGTAAGAACTTGCTGTATAAAGTATCACACGAACTAACCCCTCAGGTGAACACCGTAAAAAATTTAAAAATTAAAACCGTTTAAAAAAAGCCATTTTTTGTCACCTTACATTACAAAAAGTGCTTTATTATGTAAAACTGAAACAAACAATAAAATTTGGTATATTTGGTATTGTCGTATTTGGTATTGTCATGTACGTAACAAGCTGCTCTATAAAAATACCACATGATCTAACTGGTAAAGTGAACACTGTAAATAACAAAAAATAAAAACGGCGCCAAAACAGCTATTTTTGATTACCTTGGCTGACAAAAAGTGTAATATAGAGCAACCAAAAATCATATGTACCCTAAAATAGTACCAACAAAACTGCCACCTTATACCATAGTTTCCAAAGTGGGGTGCATCAGGGGGTCCCTTGCTTTGTTACTGGAAAAAGTGGATTAAAATGGAAACTCTACCAAAAAAGTGAAATTTTGAAATTTCATCTCCATTTACCATTAATTCTTGTGGAACACCTAAAGGGTTAACAAAGTTTGTAAAACCAGTTGAGAGGTTTAGTTTCTAAAATGGGGTCATTTTTGAGTGGCCTCTATTATGTAAGCCTCACAAAGTGACTTAAACTGGTCCTTAAAAAGTGGGTTTTGGAAATTTTCTGAAAAATTTCAAGATTTGCTTCTAAGCTTCTAAGCCTTCTAACATCTTCAAAAAATATTATGGAATTGACAAAATGGTCCAAACATGAAGTAGACATATGGGGAATGTAAAGTAGTAACTATTTTTAGAGTTATTACTATGTATTATAAAAGTAGAGAAATTGAAATTTGGAAATTAGAAAAAAATTCCAACATTTTGGTAAATTTGGTAATTTTTCATTTAAAAAATGAAATATTTTGATTCAAATTTACCACTGTCATGAAGTAAAATACGAGAAAACAATCTCAGAATGGCCTGGATAAGTAAAAGCGTTTTAAAGTTATTGCCACTAAAAGTGACATATGTCAGATTTGCAAAAAATGGCCTGGTCCTTAAGGGGAAAGATGGCAAGGTCATTAAGGGGTTAAAAAAATATTTTGGTATGTTTTCATTTGGAATTGGATGTGCAGGGCTCCCAGTGCCGTTGTGTATATGGAAATAAATGCTATTATGAGAAATGTGCTTTTTCTCAGTTGTTTTAAACACACTGCTATTATTTTGCACATACAGCAACTGTACATTCACATCTGCGGCATCCTGGATCCAGCAGGCTGTTCTCTGGATCTGACATGGTGTAGTGCCCTAGAGCAGGGGTACTGTGAAGTCTGGACATTTGTAGACATTTGCTCTTGTTTCCCCTATGCAAAGTTATAAATGTCTTACTTTATTTCACTTTAAAAAGTTAACTTACACTGTTTGTGGAAAGGGTTAATGAATACTGAGAGACTTTTGGGACTTTGAATGAGAAGCTGGTAATTTTCTACAGATGCCATAGGGTTTAAAGACGAGCATGTTTAGGAGGGAAAAAGCCAGACTTGTTTACCACCAAAACCAGTCTGACCTTTTGAATGTCTGGTTTAGCTCTGTTGTTATCTCCAGAAACTTGTTTTTGTCCATAAAAACTGCTGTGTCATTGCCATTGAGTATCATTGAAACTGTAATGCAAGACAGATGGGAGTGGTAACTTTGTAATTGTTTGTTTCTCCACTCCACACCTCTCACTAGAGGGTCCCAGTCTAGCTAGAAATGGTATATAAGGAGAGCAGTCAGAGCCCCTAGTGTTCTGCAGTTTGACCAGTGCTTGGAGGGGAGACTCATGCCAGTCTGCATGAGTGACCAGAAGAAGACGCTGAGATGGGGATGTGGAGCCAAAGACCATGGGTCACCAACCTTGTGACCAAGGAGCCACCTAGATGTTGTGCTACATCTGGGCCTCCAGCCTTTGGCCAGGGTACCAGCCTTCTGAGAGAGAGAGAGAGAGAGAGTGAGAGAGAGAGAGACAGCTAGCTCAGACCTTTCCTTAGAATTAATCCCTTCTGCCAGGGAGGCGACTAGAGAAGCTATCCCTAGGCCTCGTCTGTATTGTTTGCACCTGAATTCCTTCAGTAAAGAAGCACACTGGTTTACTGCAGACCTTGAGTCCCTGGACTTTCTGATTAGGGTGCACCATCCCTTCTGGAGTGCAGCAACATATGGTGATACCACGATGGTGTCCGAGCGACCCAGCGTAACTTTGGGGCCGCCCCAAACCTGGCCACTGTAATTGCCTTCATTAAACTAAAATGGGATCTGTTTGCTTTCTGGCATGAGTGCCGGCTTTCAGCCGGACAAAAAGCAACGGCATGCAACTTAGGGATCGGGTATCTGGAACTGTTGCAAATCTAGAAAATGCCTATCGAACACTGCAGTGGTTCTAGAAATTTCTTTTTTTCACACTGTCAAGTAGCAGAATGCAGTTAGTCAACTCACAGCACAGGGGGGCACAGAACCTCTCTGCACGCAGTAACCAACTAGAGTGGCTGTATGCAGAGGTCCTTCCTATTCTCTATGCCCCTCTAGTGCTGCGATTGGCCGATATAGCACACCAACAGATCAAAGCACTAACAGGGCATGCCAAACACTAGTGTCCCCTGTTTAACAATGGGCGTGATTGGTGCTGTCCATTTCAGCACCAATCACCCCCATCAGAGCTAACCTGCCACTCGCGCACTGGTTTTTACAGTTAGGAAGCTGAAATTGTCCAATATGTATTGACCAGCCAATCACAGAGATCGGGGCTGCAGGGGGGGATTTCAACATCCCCATGCCCTTGACTAATATTGCTAGTTGTTGAGGACTTAAGGCTCACTAACTGCTTTGATGCCATGGTTTCTATTGACTGTGATATATAACGGGTTAAACCACTGGGATCAGAGTAACCTTCTATGCAGTTAATTGCACCAGCTCTGGGTTTCAACCATGCTCCTGCTGCTGAACTCATGGGTACAGTGGCAGATGTGTATATCATTCAAGCACAAACCTGCCCTCAGGGAGTCTGGAGGGGTTAATAATACAGTATGCAGTAAACTCCTCAACACCTGCTAGTGGTGGCTGCAGGCTGACAGAATGCTTTAATTGACCTCTATGTCTATGCAGGATATCTGGAGCTCTGTATCTGGAAACTGGAGCTCTAACCTCTAGATTCCTGGCACTTCTACTAATCAGCTGTTTGAAGAGAACTGAAGCCTCCTCACAGTATACCAACCTCAGCGTCGTACATTGTATAGAGGCTGTACTTCGTATCGCAGCTCAGCCCCATTCACTTGGATGGGACTGAGCTACACATAGGCCCTGCAACAAATGAATGAGTTGTCACTGGCCTAGGGAGAAGCCACAGTTCTCGCTGGAGAGCGTCCTCTTTGAACAGCAAATCAGTGGGGGGGTGGGGGGGGGGTGCAGGGGACTTGGACTCCCACCGATCAGATTTATGACCTATCCTAAAGATTGGTCATATATATCAAAATTTTAGACAACCCCTTTAAAAAACTAAAGTAAACTTAAGCACACAAAAAAGATTCTGAGCAAAGTTTAAATTCTATCAAACTTTCTTTATGTGGATAATGACACTGGTGCCCAGCAAAGAAGAAAGAATGTTAGCAAGTTGTTTCTTTCTTTTAATGTACTATTCAGAGCAGCACATTATTCCTAAGTATGAAAGGCATCAGACATCCAGCAAAACATAACTGCTAAGCATATCATTGCTTATGAAATGGTCCAAATGGTCTTTAATCTGCCAGGTAAGACCATGCTTCATGCTTTAAAGACCTTTGCAGACAATAGCAGAAATGCAAATGCCAACACATTTTTTTCTTAACAATGAAAGGAAATGAGAAGCTTACTGACATTCTGAAGGAATCAGACAAACAAATAGATATCTCTACTATGGATAATGAGACAGACTAAACCAGGATTGCACAATCCACAGCCCATGAGCCACATGCAGCACACAGAGCCAAGGTTTGTGGCCCCGTCTTGCAGGACCGAAACACAGGTGATCATGTGATTGTGTTTCTGACGGGAGCCCCACATGGCGCTGGATTATACGGTAGGAGCACTCTAGAAAGAGCAAGTCGGGTTCCCGGCTGTCAGTGACAGGGGGGAACCGAGAAGAAGACAGAAGCAGTTTATCACCACTATTGCCTTCTCCTCCGATAGGTGCATAGTGCTCGATGAGCGCTATGCAGTTTGGACCCAGCGATTGCAATTGTTGGGTGCATTGGGGGCAGAGGAATACAGAGCTTCAGGGTCACAGTAGACCTGATCAGCACTGCCTTGTCCAAAGCCCTCACAGGAGGCTGGTTTCCCCTGTAACTGGGGCTCCTTTGAATGCCAAGTAATAAAAAAAAAAAAAAAGTCTCCTGGTCTTCCAAAGGTCTTTCAGTTATGTTGTAAAAATATATCATCAAAAAAAGTAAAAAAAAAATATTTTTGAAAACACAATAAAATAAAAAAAATGATAAAATAAAAAAATGTCAAAAATAAAAAAATAATCTGTTTCTCCCAGAGGTCATGGGGTAAGCCCTCACGAACAGGGCCTTCTCTCCTTCTGTACCAGTCTGTAACTCGTCTTGTTCATGCTTAGTGCAATTGTTTGTATTATGTATGTACTGTATACCTCTTATCGTATGTACAGCACCATGAATGAATGACGCTTTAATAATAATAATAATAATAATTTTATGTGGCAAAAATATATTTTAAAAAAAGTAAGAGAAAATAAAAAAAACTATGAAATACAAAGAAAAAAAGAAAAAAGAAAAAGTACAAAGAAAAAAGTGTTCACTGTCCCCCAACAGTCATTTTTATGACATCTTGGGGGACATTTTATGTGGCAAAAATATATTAAAAAAGGTAATAAAACAATTATAAAAAAAAGTAATAAAAAAGTAATAAAATAAAAATAAATAAAATACATCCTCATGAGGGAGATATTATGTAGCAGAAATATATTTAAAAAATATCTTAAAAAAAGATAAAAAAATAATAAAAGAAATAATACCCACACCAACCTAAACCATCGCCATTATCGCCCTATTCACATGAAACTATACATATTATCTAACAAAATGACCGACACGAAATAAGGAACAAATTTTAGTAATGTATTTTGGTGTCAGTTTGTCTACTTTTTTTTTATATTACTGACCTATTATCAGGATAGGTCATAAATATCAGATTGGTGGGGGGCCGACTCCCGGCACACCCGTTGATCAGCTGTTTGACTAGGCCGCAGCGCTCATATAAGCGCTGCCTTCTCTTCATTGTTTACCTTCTCGCCGTTGCAACTGCAGCAGTGAGCAGGTGTAATTTCAACTATGGCTACTTTCACATTAGCGTTAGGCCTGTCCGGCAGGCTGTTGCGGCAGGGGAACAGCCTGCTGGATCCTTACTAATTCTTGCACTCGTGTGCTGCGGGAGGTCTGGCCCTGCCCCATGCACTATAATAGGTACGGGCAGGGGAACAGCCTGCTTGATCCGTACTAATGCTTGCATTCGTGTGCTGTGGGAGGTCTGGCCCGGCCCCATGCACTATAATAGGTACGGGCAGGGGATGCGGCCGCAGCACGCCAAACATGCCA